>NW_024100075.1:1200000-1681014 GCF_016545835.1 Crotalus tigris
TTTCTTCTTCATTACAGGAATAAGTTTTAGATTCTTCTATTTACCCTATTGTTATATCTAATTATGTGCCTCTTACATTGAATTTAAAAAGCTTAAACCAGCCTGACATTTTAATATTTTCTTGTTACAAGAGGAGGACTTCTTAAGTTATATTAAACAATTACCCTCACATTTTTAAACAAATTCATTGTATTCATCAACTTTACAGACTGTATGAGATACTTATGAGGCCTATGACAAGGTTGTACCTAGAGCTAGAAAGTTTGGTTAAAGAGAGACTGATGGATTATGCAAAAGATCCTATGGAACATGTATATAATGGGTTTGTATTAGCTGAATTATAGATTTTTAAATTGACAAAGTAGAATTTACATTGAGTAGATTAAAATATTTTCAGTTCAAGGATGTTCTAAATGGTTCACAATGGACTTGTTGCTTTGGCTGCTTTGTGCTTTCCTGGTTTATGCTTTCCAGTAATCCATGACACAAGTTAAACACACACAACATATCTTAATCTAAAGTTCAAGTATATTCTTAAAGTACACATTATTGGAATATATCAAACATTAACCAAAGAATTTAAATTTCTGATAATGGCCCATCATTGACTTCATCTTCTTAAAAATATTAAAATAGTATCAATGGATTTGAGATTAGAATATAGAATGTAGAATAACAGGGTTGGAAGGGACCTTGCAGGTTTTCCAGTCCAAGAGCCTTTATACTATACCAGAAGCTGTTCCACTGATTGATTGTTCTCACTGTCAAGAAATTGCTCCTTAGTTCTAGGCTGGATCTCTCTTTAACAATCTTCCACTTATTATGGCTTGTCCTGCCCTCAGATGCTTTCGAGAATAATCGACTCCCTCTTCTCTGTATTGCAGGGGTAGGCAACCTTGGCTCTTTTATGACTCGTGGACTTCAGTTCCCAGAATTCCTGAGCCAACTATGTTTAGACTGTAAATAATTATTACAACACATTGTCGTTTATGAGAACTACATTCCAATCCAAACTGAAAAAGATATGACAAAATTTTCAGAGAAAGAAGGTACAGTTAACCAAAATTAATTAAAACTTTACTGTACATGAGCTACCTCTATATATACTGCTGTAGATCTGTCAAAGGTAATGATAACCTCTAAATTAAAATTATATTACATCATCATAACCTTGGAGAAACGTATTTGAGTTTATTGTTCTTGAATATGCATGCAACAGTTGGAGAATAAACACTACACACGTTTTGTGCTATGATCCCTGATTTCTATTGTGAATAAGCAAGAGTGCAATCCAAGTACTAATTAGAAATGAATGGAAGTAGAAATCCTGTGCCACTCATAGAAAAGTTTCTTCTCTGTTGGGTATTTTATACAGAGAGTTGTTGTTGGGCTACAACGCCCAGCAGGCCCGATAGTGAAAAACCTTGCTTCTCAGAATATCTGAAACATGATAGGTTCCCCTCTACATCTCACTTCTATTTGTGGGTCATGCAATCAACAATAATGAGAAATTTACTTATAGTTCTTCTTTCTCTACTGTAGGTTTCTTCCTCAGAAAGGCTAGTTTTCCATGACTAACATAAAAATGAATAAATAAACAAAACATCTTGCTTTCTAGAAACAAATATTCTTTGCTGTCCTTAAGTCTTTGTCCATAGTGGAAAGCAACTTTAATTATTTTCTCTTGGAATGTAGTAATAAGTATTTTTTTGTTTTGTTTTTGTTTTTGGCTTGCTCTTTTTTTAAAAAATATTGTATTTTATTTTAAGATATTTTTAAATTTGTTTGTGTACTATATTTTGTCTTACTAAAAATGTTCTGTACTAAGAGTTTGGAACAAAATCACTTTAGGATTTTCAAACTTTATTTTCCTCTTACAGGGCATAAAACTGCCTGTTTGAATTGTGCATGTGAGTTTTGGAAGTACAGTATACTGTATTTGTTTTACTAATGAAAACTGAAATCTGCAATTGTATATATGAGTTCCAATAGGCCTGCATATTAAACTGCTCATGTTTCCTGTTCTAAAAGCTCATATAAGACTGAAGCATTGAAAATGTTTATCTTTGGCCATTGGATATCTGCACTTGACAGAATGACACACAGATAGGCTGAACAGCTGCTAATCAAACTCTTTAAAGCAACCAAACTCACTTTTGTCTTTATTATAAAACCAAAATTTGGTCAACTGAGGTCAAGTTGTGCACTTAACGCAGCTTTATATTATAGGCAGTGAACTCTGTAACAGAGACTAGAGTCATATATAAACACAAAACTTTTCTGCTGCTGCTCAGGGCTGGGATTAACTTGGATCACCTAGTCTTCTGCTTTTAATGAAATTCTCTCCCTTCTATTTTCTTGTTTGGAAGACAGTCCAAAGTTATCTCATGCTAATTTAGTTAGGCAGTGCCCTCCAGGGATGTCACAGGCCTCCATGACCCCTCCAGAGAGACTCCGGGAAGGGATGAGAAGAATTAAACATTCCTGAGAAATTGCAAAACAAGAGCCACCAGAGATTTGTTGAAAAACTAGCTCCAGACTATCTGCCAGAGACCCAAGCCACCTTTTCAGCACTTCCTTGACATCACTCTACCAATCCCATCTGGCTTGACTCAGGGGTTCACCATGGGGACTGGGAAGAGTTGCAGTGGAAAAGTGGAATTCAAGGGAGGTCTGATTTACGCTGTTTGTGTGGGATACATCAGATAAATGGAAAGAGCAGTCCAAGAAAATAATAGATCTTGTTTCACTCCAGTGCCTTTCCCCTGTGTTGCTTTAAGTTAAAGATACTGAATGAGGAGGTTTAACTGTTCATTAGCAGTTGGATAATTTGATGTAAATATATGGGCATATTGAGTTATATTGTGGCAAATGTGTTTAAGATTTGTTTCTCAGAGCACAATCCAGGAATACCTTTTTTACTTGGCTTTGTTTTAATTTCATTACTCATAGAAGTCTTCTTACAGACATGTCCTTATTCCTTCTGGGGTGAAGTTGATTTAAATGTTCAAGGGTATTATTTTTCAACCGCAGAGAATACTCCCACATCTCAGGAGGGATTTCCCCCCCCCCCAAAATCTATTACAAGCTACCCTGGGCAAAATGAAAACTTGAATCTGCCTTAGTTCACAATAATCTAGAATTAAGTGGTTTAGTAGGAACAAATCTATCATTGTACAAATAAAGTTGATGAGAATACAGTTCAGAAATAGTAGCTACACACTTTTCTGTATGTTCATTATCAAATGAAAAAGCAACTTTAGTACTAATTTCTCTTTCAAAATATAGTTTACTATATTCCAGATTTATTATGAACATATGTTTTAAAAATAGTGAATACTCCTCCTACCCAGTATATCAAACATTAAAGATTTCCCTTGTCATGTTTTTAAAAAACAGCAAACTTTTTTGTTCAAATACATAAATATTGCAAATACTTTAATTAACTTGATAGATTAATATCTTGTCTTTCCTCCAGAAGCTAAAGGAAATTTACACTGAGGTTTTCTTTATTTTATCATAATAACAAAGCTGTGAACTGGATTAGGCTTCCATAATTTCCTTCAGAAGAATTTCATCCCCTAAATGCTAATATTGTAATTAGGAGCAATACTTTGCTAGAAAAAAATATCAGACTTTCAGATCTGGCTCCAGCAAACCAGTTTCAGTCTGGAAGAATTTGGACATGTGTGCACTTCAGAATATTTTAATTAGTAAAAATATTACCCTATCATTACTTTTAGAGATTTCTTAAAATTTATATGAGCTTCATATAAACTTTGACCAAACAGACTTCATGAGGCACTGAAAAGCATATTGAAACACATCATTTGAATGCCCACTGCTGATAAATTCTTATGCTTTAATAGCTCAGTCATGTGATCTATCAGAGGTAGATATAGCCTGCCTCCTGCCCTGGGATCCCAGGCCCTTAAGGCAGAGTTCCCCAACCCCCGGTCTGTGGACCAGTACTAGGCCAGAGCATGCCAGCAACTGGGTCGCAGAAACAAGCAAAACTCCATCCGTGGGATACAGGTAACACACAAAACCATGCCCCCTCTGGTCCGCGGAAAAACCTCTCTCCATGTAACCGGTCCCTGGTGCCCAAAAGGTTGGGGACTTTGCCTTAAGGGATTCCCAGGTATCAAGACACAATACAGGCAGTCTTTGACTTATGACCATCCAAAATTTTTGTTGCTAAGCGAAACATTTGTTAAGTGAATTTTGTCCCATTTTACTATCTTTTCTGCCAGTTGTTAAGTGAATCACTGCAGGTCCTAAGTTAGTAACACAGTTGTTAAGTGAATCCGACTTCCCCCTAGCCTTTGCATGTCAAAAGATTGCAGAAGATACTCACGTGACCCCCGGACACTGCAGCCATCATAAATATGATTCAGTTGCCAAACGTCTGAATTTTGATCATGTACCATGGAATTGCAAGAACGGTCGTTAAGTGTGAACAAGGTCATAAGTTTTTTTTTCAGTGTCATTGTAACTTTGAACGGTCACTAAATGAATTGTTTTAAGTTGAGGACTACCTGTATCCCCTTTTTCAAGATGATATGGCAAATTGGGCAGGAATTTAAATCTCAGCCTTTCTAGTAGAGTCTAGCTGGCACTATAACCACTTTGACTATTGCTTGAAAGCGAGTGTTTCTTATTTTTCATAGTAAGTATGAAAGGACTGATCTAGCATTTGACAGCAAGTTTCAACATGAATTGAATAATTAGTCAATTATTGTGTCAGCCAAAGCTTTTTTCTTAGGCAGACTGAATAAAAGAGAGTCACAATGAAAGCTTTCACTTTGCAGTCCAAACTATATACAGTGAATAGAGAAAGTCTACACACCCCTGTTAAAATGCCAGATTTTGGAGATTTAAAAAAAAAATCGGACCAAGATAAATCACCTCAGAATCTTTCCACTTTTAATTTAACATAACATATAAGCCTTACAATTCAATTGAAAAACAAACTGAAATCTTTTAGGGGAGAAAATAACAATAAAAACATACAGCAATGTGTGGTTTCAATTGAATTATACAGCTTATGTTACATTAAAGGTGGTGGGGGGGAAAGTCTTGGTCTGATTTTTTTTTTTTTTTACATCTCCAAAACCTGGCATTTTAACAGAAGTGTGTATATCCACATTATTATTGTGCTAATCTAGGAATTCCTACCTTAATACAGAATGACAGTGTCCTGTTTTGGATATACACAGTGTAACATGCCAGGCGTTGGTGAAATACTCTGGCTTTGCTTCCCTCCTCTTTTACGGGATTTGCCAGCTGGCACAAACCATTGGCCCATCAGACCAGTGAAGATGGGATTGATGGGGCTTGGGCATTTTGGACAAATGGTGTCTCTCCTGCCTGGTCAAGTGTGTATCAAAGCAGGAGAGCCTTCAATCAAAACTGGAGTCTTTGCATAATGTGTCTGAAGCAGGACAATTTGAGCCTGACCATTTTTGCCTCTAGTCAGAACTCTAGATTGGGAAGGAAAAAAAAGTACCATATGTGGTTCCAATGAACATCCTGGTCTACCTACATGCTTTATAGCCTGAAAGTGAATGAAGCATTTGTTTTATTAATTCAACCCATTCAAAAGAAATATTCTATTACTGTTTGAGTGATGAAAGAAAAAGTGCATATAGAATTTTCTGTGAGTTCCTATTCCATAAATGCAATTATAGCCTCTGGACTCTTTCTTTGTCCTATAGCCATGCACTCAGTCTTAAGATTTCATCACACTTTGTGTTTTCAATACTGTACTGTATGCATATTTATTAGACACATTCATGTAAAGCTCCATATATTTACAAGTGATGCTGAACTGCTTTCTTTTTTTCCTTTTTTTTTTTTTTGTTTCCTTTGTAATAGCCATAATGCTTCCTGGTTGAAACTGAGATGGTCTCTTTGTGCAAAATACATGGTTAATCCTATTTTCTTTAAGAATTGAGACAGCATTGCCTGAATACCTTAATCTGAACCAAGCAAGTCAGCCACCCAGTTCTTGCATCATGGTGATCAATACACCCTGCATGATGAATGGCTTTAAAGGGATTAAGTTGTAATAGCAACAAACCAATACTTCCCTTCAAAATTGACTAAGGTTCTTTGTAAAACACACACACACACACACACACACACACACACACATAGCCTTGACTAGTCCTTTCCTAGCATTCATTCCAATGTCTGTTCAGTCTGACCACATTCTGGGTACCACCCTTCACTCACACAGTGATTAAGTTGATTAAATAGGGTGGTTGCTTCTGAGGTTTTTGGATATTTTTAATAGAATATTTGTGCTTTATTTGTATATAAGAGAAAATTAATACTTGAAGCTATGTAAGATGATTCTTCAAAAATATTTCTTCTGAATATCATAAAGGGTAAAATGTGGAACATTCTTCATATTTTTGGAAATAATAATAATAATACAATAATAGTTTGCTTTAGAAACAAAGATTTCAAGAAAGAAGATTGTATATTGATTCTTCTTGATGTTCATGACTTTCCAACCATCAAAAATTCTTCTGCTTCAGGTTTCTCATGTTGCTTACATTTGGTTTTCAATAATTTTTTGTCATCTTCTTTCTCAAATGCTTCCTTCAGTTAAATTTTCATATAGAGCAGGTTTGATCACAGCCTTATTTATGAAAACAAACTATGCTCCTCTTTTCTATTTTCAGTATTAAAATACAGTAAGCTAAAGGCAGGTAGACAATGATATAAAAACAATCAATCAATTGACTGCTGCTTACTGGAATAGAAAGATTCCTAAAAGTTTTGTCAAGAATGGGGCCAGGTACATCTCCTTAAGATACAAAATTCTATAGGCTATGTGTCTCCTTAAAAGGGATCCTTTCATGTATTGTTGCTATTGATAATTAGTAGATGGACAATTCACTTTTGGTACAGCAACTAAACGGGACAGCTACAGGTACAGACTCTTAACAAATAAGATTGCAGAAAGAACAGTTGCAATCCGCTTGTTTTCCATAGAAGACCTGTATATTAGGCAGGTCAGAAGGAAGGTTGAGACCTTAGCAGATCCCTCATCCTGGACAAAGTGTTTCAACTCCTTCCCTTGGGACAGCACTACAGGGCATTGTAGGCCAAAACAAACAGACTAAGGGACAGGTTTTTCCCCTCATGCCATCACTCTGCTGAACACCTAATGTTTATATGTATTTACCATATAGTAGAGCTGTAATATTATTATCCTTTTATTATCTTTCTTACTCCCCTTCTTATTGGTAGTATTATTATGATGGTGATGATTATCATTATTCTGTTGCTTTGTATGTATACTGAGAGCTTCTGCACCGGAGACAAATTCCTTGTGTGTCTAATCACACTTGGCCAAATAAAGTATTCAATTCAGTTCAATATACTATGAACAAAATTCCAATCAATATACTGTGACAGCAAGGATATTTAAAGAACTGTTCTTTAAATATCCTAGCTTTTCTTTAAATATCCTAGCTATCAACTATACTGTTTGGAGTTTTAAAAGTCACAATCTGAGTCTTCTAGCTATGGTTCAAATTATTTTCTATTCTATTGTGGGAGGTAGCTTTTACTATAACTAAAATAAAAGAGTAAGAAAATTTATTGCATTATTCCCTGCTTAGTGCAGATAGAATGTTGTTAGTTTTGTCTTTGCTATCCTTAAGGCCACCCCACAATAACAGATACAGTACAGAATTGCCAACATTGTACCCTGGCCTTATCAATTCCAATTCAAGTCATGTGTATAATTTTAGATGAGCCAGCCTATGAAGAATATGCTACTCAAATTCTTCATTATATTTTTTCTAAATATATTGCTACTGTTTTAGGCACCATATATAAATTGAGAATGTCTAGGTCTCACCCCTTAAGAGCATGCATTCTTTTGGTTTCTTCCAAAGTCTGGGAGAACTGGTAAAATACCAAGATACAATTTGCTTGAGTTCAGAGCCTAGGAATATAGGATCACAGCCATTATGAAGGATAATGGAATTCAGCCCAAGAAAAATAGCAAACCATTACCCAAAAATATAGATCCTCTGCAAGTAAATAACATCTATGACAATAATGGATATAGAATATCTGTCAATACTCTGGTAAATAAGTGCATCACATTCATTCTTTCCAATGCTACTGTTTTAAGAATAGTCTGCTTTCTTTATCATCAGGATCTTTCAGAATCATGTATATTTTTAATAAACAGTGCTGATTTGTTTTAAAAATACAATTTTAAAATAAATCTTAAAATAAGACTCAAATTTTCACCCTAGATTTTTTTAACTTCTTAAGCATATTAAATTTTATAAGAAACATTTTTAAAAAAATATTACAGGTCGTCCTCAACTTACAATTGTTCGTTTAGTGACTGTTAGAAGTTACAACGGCATTGAAAAAAAGTGACTTTTTTCACACATATGACCGTTGCCGCATCCCCAGGGTCACATGATCAAAGTTCAGATGCTTGGCAACTGACTCACATTTATGACGGTTGCAGTGTCCCAGGCTCACGTGAACCCCTTTTGCATCCTTATGACAAGCAAAATCAATGGGGATGAGAGATTCACTTAACAACTGTGTTACTACCTTAACAACTGCAGTGATTCACTTAACAACTGTGGCAACCAAGGTCATCAAATGGGACACAACTCAACTGTCTTACTTAGCAACAGAAATTTTGGGCTGAATTGTGGTTATATCTGTGCACCCTGATTTCAGGAGAGGATACACACCCACATACACATATATACACACAAAACACCTGTATAAAAATCATTCTGAACCTTTAGAAGAAGAAGAAAAATGAAGAAAAAGTGAAGGGTGACATATATATTAAACTTCTTTTGTCAGTGTACTTTCCCAATAAACAGCTTTTCTGTTTCATTTTGCCTCTGGCAAAAATTTCTAAAGATCAGAAATAAAGCCTTACACAAATACTTTTGTATGTTGAAGAAACAATAATTTGACACTCACTGATACCAGGAAGAAGACAACACTGAATTTATGTTTGATAATACAGTAGGGGCATTGTGCATTCACTTGAAGCAAAAGATGAAAATTTTAGAATGAATTAAGGACAAAAGTTTCTCAGAGTTTATATTTTAAAGTTTATCTAGATTATACGGCTTCTATTCTTAAGCATTTTCTTCTATTGCCAGCTATTGAATTTACATAGTCCAGGGAATTTTACAAGAAAAAAAAAACCACTGTTCTTTGCTTATTATTGTCCTTTCTGAGCATTCCAGCAAGCTAAGAAACTGCATTGGGTTTTTTTTCCCCCTTCTACTGGGTTTCCCCCCCCCATTTTTTTTGTTGTTGTTGTTTACAAGAGCAGGACTGTTGTTTTTGAGCCTCATGACCACATTTAAAGCAGGTTACTGAGGGGGGAAATATAATTATTTGTAGGATAACATGTTCCAGTTTCTCTATTTGAAATGAGTGGCAAGCATTTAAGTGAAGAAGCTAATTGAGAGTGCTAGAGGAATTATTTGCTATAGAGCAGAGTATAGGACAGACCTAAAAGAGGAAGGAATAGCACAGCATTTGTTTAACATTTCTAGCTAAAGCTACTGATGAGGGCTCCCCATCAGAGACAAGGATGCTTCATTCTCTTCCAATTTTTCTGTATACCGTGACACTGATCTTTAGCTGGCATTTCTTGAGCAAAAATTGCAACAGGGAATATTGTTACAATCCATTAAAGGCTTTAGCTCTACCTGCACTAATATGGATAGACATGGTTTTAACATTACTTTTTATGAGTAGGAAACGTAAGATTACAAAGTCTGTGTGATTATAAAAACATTTGTAAATAATGAAACAATTGCAGTATCACTGGCTGTAATTTTTATATTTCATTTCTCTCAGATATTGATCTTTACTTTCCATGCTCCAGTCATGGAAGCTTATATACCGTACTTGTACATGAGATTAACACTTTGGGCAAATGATGATGTCAGCTGCTATTTCCAAATTATTGTTATCATGATCAATGTGATAGTATGCCAGATTCTACTCTACTACAGATACTGTCTCTGGTGACACAAGTATAAGCTTCTACAGGTCAAACAAGCAAGTACTGACAAACAATCCTGGGTCACAAAGAATTAGAAATAACTGAGGAAATGAACAATTGCAAGGTTTCACAAAGTTTACACCACAGTGAAGACACTGTGCAGGTTGGTCTTGCTACCATGAACACATGAATGCTTCCTTTATGGTAAAGAGGTAAGAAATGTAGTTAAAGTGAGCCTTGATTAACAAGAGTTGTATTAATGGATGACAGCATAGTTAATAAGTTTTGGTTGGTATGCTAGATTGGTGAGACATGGCTACAGTTGCTTGAAATGTATATGCAATTATACTCTCCTCTCTCACATACACAGAGAGGGGGGGACAGACAGACAGACAGAAGACAGAATAGGTTCTTTCTGCAAGGGTGTTGGCCTATATGAATGCTGACTTGTCTCCTGCAATCAAAACATTTCAACAGCCAAACTTAGCCAGGATAGTAGTGTAATATCCTTGGCATAACATCTTATTCTGTAAAGTTACCAGAATGTCAGCAATGACTTCCCATGCTCATTTTATTTTCCATTTATTTGTTTACAAATCAAGCCTAAGATCCTGTTGTAAGTTTAAAAATGCTGCTTTTGATCATTATTGTGGCTATATTACTACATCTTTCAAAAAATGTTGGGAACCTATTTATGATTTGCATGCAGAGCATAAATGCAAGAAAATGTCCATATGATAGATATACTATATCCCCATATGCCTATATAATATTCATTGCTGTGAATCAAAAATGATTGGGGCCACATATGAAAAATGAGACTATGGACTTCACACTACAGTTGGATTTTGCTTACTTCCCCATACAAGATTACAAACCCATACTTGGAATTCTTCAAAAATCTCACACATTAAAGAGGTTATTAAAGTCCAGAGATAAATCCAGCTGTTCTATGGATTTATTTTACTTTCTGTTATTATGGCTAATTTATCACCAACCTTAATAATGAGATATACAGTATTACAGGTAAGAAAACAGCTTGGAAAACTTCATAAAGGTCTACTGTTCTATTGAATCATTTTGTTAATAACTTTTAGAAAATTCTATCTTTGCCTTTAGTGTGTACCCTCATGATGGTTAAAAGGCAGCCAAAGTCAAGCAGCTATTTTATCACAGATCGAGGCCTAGCCATGTCACGGGTCACAGTGTTCAGCATGTGAACAGGAAGGTGAGAATTGCTGAACTTTTAGCTCAGTTGTGCAGCCCCATCAGAGAACAAATGGACCAAAACACTCTACAGCTGTATAAAGAGATGAACGGATGAATACCTAGTGCACAGAGGCCTTTGTGTTCTGGACATGATCTAGCATTATGATGGGATCCAACTAGGCTGCAGCTTTGTAGCAATTAAAGCAACATTATCACACTGCAGACAGGATCATTTATCTTCTAATTTAGCATGTCATATGTTCTATATTTGTAATCAGCGATTATTCATTATACTCCATTGAAGTTCAAAACGAAGCTTTTCTCCTTTATTGAACCAGTAACTAATCCATAACAATTGCAGTATTTTTTCTTTGCATTTATTCTGATCCTGAAATTACTACAAGATAAATTCAGAAATGAATGAGTCAAGAATCAATCATTTAGTGTAGATGGAGAGAACAAACTCATGATGCTTGTCAACGGAGTAGGAGAGGTATCCATTTCTGCTTAACTGTGTTTCCTATTTGCTGTTGTTATTGTTATTATTATATTTTTATCCCTTTTTAATAAGATTGAACCATATATATTCATGATCAGTAACTGTATTATAAAATAAGAAGTTATAAAAAGATAAAGCAAAGATGAGATGATTTCCATAATAAGAAACTGTTATTTATATATTTCCCTTTTTTATTTACTATAAAAGCACACTCAAATTTAACCTTTAGTTTAAGACTTTCCAAAAAGTCTTAAATTTTTTAAATATGCTTGAAATAGAAACTTAGCAAAACTAAACTTTTTTATTTGTAATTAAATAATATTTGATAAACTTTATTATTGTATTTAATACAAAGTTAAAAGAGCACTAGCACACATCAGAAATGTATAGTATAATAGTCAACATCACACGGAATTTATTCATACATTGCAGTCTTGTTGCCATATTAGTCTCGTATGTAGTGATTTTCACTGATGATTTGGAGATCTTGTCCTGAAGGATTTTAATATGTTGGATATAATACAGTAAAATTATAGAATATGAAAGTTGCTGGAGTATTTAATAACCTTATATCTGAACTCTAGACACAATGTAATCTTTATTGGCTTTACTATTTTATAAATCAGGTAATGCAGTACATACAGATTCATTGCACCACTCTATACATATAATGAACGATGATCTTAGTAAGAAATAATAAAAAGTTATTGTACGACCTGAATTTTGTATTATTTTAATTTAAATCAGATTTGGAGCAAATTAGATATTGGCCTTTAGGTTTATGGTATTTCTGCATTTCTTGCTATAATTATTAGAGCTTTTCTTGGAAGCATCAGAACATCTCTAGCAATTACCAGAGTACATTATATAATAAGCTAATCAAGATATCAACTGAAATCTAGTGAGTGTATCTTTAAATGTTAATCTTATTCTACCTTTTGTGCACCTAAGAAACATCTATGCATAAATGAAGGAAAAACAGTATGAGTTAAGAATTAAGACTTCCTTTCAATGACAAGTGTATATTAGGTTTATATTCTACCTTCCAGTTGAAAGCTCTTAAGCATGTAAATTAATTAAAATAAAATTAAAGATATTGTTTCCTAATTAGGAATGGCTAAGATATCATATCTGACATAGAATACAAATATAAAGACATTCTGTATATTTACTCAATTATTAACTGTATCCAAACTATTAGTTCAACTGCAGAACTGGAAGATACTACTAAACTCAAACTTTAGCTTTTAATTGTAAAAATGACTTGCAAATACAATACTTATGTGAGCATGGCTGAATTTTATATATAATATTTCTGATTTGAGGAACAGGAGTGGAATCTGAAAAGTTCAGGTGGCATTTAGCAAAAGAAACTGAGCTGTCCCAGAGCTTACATTAATCTGATTTGCAGAGTATCCACTAGCATCTGGGGACCTACTAAAGTTGTTTTCTTTAAATGTGATGTGACGAGGTCAATGCAAATAGCACTGTGGGTTATCCTACAAGATAACAGCCCCTTTATACCATATGAGGATAGTTTGAATTATTGTGTTTGCATGCTGATTATTTATTAAAAAGGAATTCAACTTTACAGGTAGCTCTCTGTTTCTTTCACAAAGGGATTAAAATATTTCATTCATTTTGAATGGACATAGCAGCAGTAAGTTTTTTTTCCAGATATGTCACAGTGTGGTCTGGTTGATTGAGTACTAGACTGGGAGTCTAGAAACCTGAAGTTCTGTTCCTGGCTCAGTTACTAACCTGATGTGGGATGCTGAAGATATTTATTGTTATTATTTCTCTTCTTTGTTTTCTCTGTGTTAACTGTTTAGTACTAAAACGACATTTACACCAACAGGTCCAGCTAATTAAAATAGGTGAAGCTGTACGTGCCTTATAATGGATATTGCATTTATTTATTTAAAATCTGGATGTATTGTGTATCTTTTGTCCTTTATAAATATATTTTAAGTTTTTTTATTTCAGTTAACCTATATTAACATTGTAAGCAAAATAATATCAGATTTATGTCTTTACTTTTTAAATTTCCTATATAATTCAAACACGTACGTGGCTACTAAAATTTCCCAAACACAAAGTATAATAAAGCAAAAAAGTTCAAGGCCAATACTCCAATGATATTTTACTTCAAATAAAAATATTTCTAATCTGCCACCAAAATGGTAGCAAGCTTTCATGGCATTCACATAGATTACTATCCAAGAGAAGAATCTATTGAGCATGAAAGCAATGTGACATCCATGACAACATGAAGATCCAAACATTGCCTTGCACTTCATGAGATGAAATAGCAGCATTTAAGATCTTTAAAATGAAAGTCTTAAGTATTCTAACCTACAGATTGCAGATTTACACTTTAATGTATTTATTTATGTTCATAGACTAGCATTTCAGACAGTACATCAAACAGCAAAGAACATAATAAAACTATCATCTATCTACTATGTATCATAATGACTTTTATACTTGGTAATTGAAATGGATAATTATAGGTCATAATTGATGAAAGAAATTACACACTATTTAGGCAAAGTGAATCTCATCTAGCATACTCATGTGTGTTAAATCCATAAGTGTCCCAATACTGAGTATATGTAAAAAGTATGCTGAGGGGAATGCTATTGGAAGAACAAAAAAACTTAACTGTTTAGCAGTTGGAGGCTACATCAAGCTGTTTTGATTTTCTGTACACTTAGAAGGCACCACTCTGATGGGCCATTTGTCCATAACAAATGGTATATTGGTCCCTGGCACATTACCATTTGTTCCACTCACAGATTGACCACTTCCTTATATTACAAATAACAAGAGCAACTAGCACTGTTGGTAGAAAATAAACAAAAAGTTATTCCTGAACAGTTGAATGGACTTGTGGACAAATTGTTGGTTTTCCAGAAAGGTTAAAAAGCAGCACCCCACTTTTATCTTTCCATGACTATTGGTGGTAAATTTGGGATAGATTAAATATATAATGCAGATAAGTGTTCTTATGCTGCAATGAGAGACACATAGTTTGTGAAAAAGTAAGAAAAAATCAGTTATTTCTTCCCCTAATATAAACTAAATAATATTTTGCAGATACAGACCGTGTATCACTTACATTACATGGACCTCTCCATTGGTGAGATGCAGGCTAATAATTCTAACTTGTTTAGAACAGCACAAGAAAGCTTGAGTAAAATTGGATTGTAAGTTTGGGACATATTAATTGATGGCAAAAGTGGTCTTACTTTAGCAAGAATGTTATGTTTGTTCATTTATGAAATTTATCTGTTGTCCCAAAACTCATGAATTGTAGGTGGTTTACGGATACAAACACAGTGTCTATGGAGATTCTCGATCTCCAGGTCATGTTTGTCCCAAAGATGTTTTTCCAAAAGGCAACTGGCTTTCTGGGGGGGGGGGGTTTCCCTTGAAAATATTTCATTTCTCATCCAAGAATCAGAACTGAAGAAGCTTCTTGAATAAGAAGTGAAACGTTTTCAAGGGGAGAAAAAAAACACCAAGAAAGTCCAGTTGCCTTTTGGAAAAGCAGCTTTGGGATAAAAAAAACACAGGTAAAACTATTGGTAAGCTAATGTACACCTCCTCTATAAATGAAAGCCACAGTAGGCTAAAGCCGTAATGGGCCTTTATAGTAATAACTACTGCATATACAAAGAATAAGGTTAAAAGAGCATGAATTACCAAATGAAATGTAAGAATGGATATGTTGTATGTCTGTAAAACTAAGAGAATCTTGATTCCAGATAGTTGGGTAGGGAATATAAAAATAGAAATCTATATACCTTAATAAATAAACAAGACTATGTCTGATTTACTTGGTCATGTTATTCTTACAAATTCATCATAGAAAGCAATGATGCTAGGAATGGTTAGTGAACAAAGAAGAAGGTGCAAGCAAAGAACGCACACGTTGGCTTGATAACATCAAATCTGATGCAAAGTTGAACATACAACAATTGGAAGAACTGTGCTAGATAGGGTAGCATGGAGAACATTTGCCTATAAAGACACAAGAGTCGGACACAACTACATAGTTAAAAACAACAACAATATAGTTTAATTTCTTTGCTTACTATTTTTTACTTTTTTTTCTGCTTTGTATATCATTGTTTATTCCAAAATGGAATAATATAAGTATGCAGGTAAGATGTTAAACTGAGAAGTAAAGGGAAAAAAATCCTAGAAGCCACTTCCATGTTGTTGCCAAGAAAAGGACCTGAACCTGTCCATGAAAATCAAATTGGGCTGTTTTGCAATATAAACTGCCAAAGAAGATTAAGAAAATGTATTTATTTATTTTATTTATATCACATTTTATTATTTTTTTCTTGTAAATAACTTAAGTGGCAAACATAACTGATATTCCTTCTTCCTTCTATTTTCCCCATAGAGCAGTGTTTCTCAACCTTGACAATTTTAAGGCATGTGGACTTCAACTCCCAGAATTCCACAGCCAGCAATGCTGGCTGTGGAATTCTGGGAGTTGAAGTCCACATGCCTTAAAATTGTCAAGGTTGAGAAACACTGCCATAGAGACCTGTGAGGTGAGTTGGGCTGAGAGAGAATAAGAGATCCAAAGTCACTGAGCCAGTTTTTCATGGCTAAGGCAGGACTAGAAAGCACAGATTCCTTATTTCTACCCTGGTGACTAATCAGAATTTACTTTTCTTTCCGCAGGCAATGTGGCTAATGTTGCAGATGGATGAACCACAGGATTTTGTAATAGCTACTGGTGAGGTCCACAGTGTCCGTGAATTTGTGGAGAAGGCATTTCAGAACATTGGTAAAACTATTGTGTAAGTAAAGCCATGCAATGATAATGATATTGCATGATGATTTTTCATTCATGACCATTTATTTCAGGGGTCTTTAAACTTGGCCCTTTTATGACTTGTGGACTTCAACTCCCAGAATTTTCAGCCAGCATGCCTGGCTGAGGAATTCTGGGAGTTGAAGTCCACAAGTCATAAAAGGGCCAAGTTTGAAGACCCCTGATTTATTTGATTGTAAATTTATGGCACAGTATTTTTAGATATATGTTTTCTCCTTCATCTGATTTTATGAGAATTTGAATATATATCAATTATATTTCACTCCATTTTGAAGATATATCACTCTTGACTAAGAAAAAGAAAGTTCTGCCTAATCTCAAAGCATATATATGCCGAATAGTAGTGGACCACTATGACATTACATTTGGTGTTTATTTGGTTTTAAAATGATCCCTTTCTGAAAGTTTGAGATGTGTGTCAATGTTAACTGACAGGAAGAAACTTCATGCTAATCTAGACTAATCCAAATGACAGCTTCTGCCAGGCTTTTTCAGACATAGCTAAAATTCTGACAGATGTACTAAAAAAAGAATATAGCTAGAGAACAGGTTTTGTTCTTTAAACACAGTATGCATTGAACTTCCAAAGAGAAGCAAGAAGGCTACATTGTTTGAATTTGTATTCTACTTTTCCATAAAAAAGATACTCGAAGTAACTAATGTAGTAAAATTATTCACATCTAGATTTGGAATAAAAGAAGGGAGTGAGGCAGCTACCTAATATGCTTCTAATAGTCCTTTCCTGGTAAAATTTGGTACTCAATAATAATAATAAAAAACTTATCAGTGAATTTACAAATTATGAGACAGTAATAAAGTATGGAAGAGTCTGATTAGGTTAATTTACTACTTCCTAGTCTTATTTAGTATCTATATAATTGATTTTGGATTGTACTATATCATAGTAAATTTATTATGAAAGTAAAATTATTGTTTATGTATCCATATTATTGTTCACTTCTTCTCTAGTATTCCCCAGTTCCCCATATCCAATTTTTCTACTGGTAACCACCCAGAATAGTAAACTGTACCTCTAGGTTTACTTGAATTTTCAATGTCCACAGCAATATTAACAATCTCGCTCTTTTCCCCCCCAGTAATTGCCACTCTATTTAGCCATAAAAATATTGAGGCATAAAGCACAATTTATACTGCATATTCCATATGCACTGGGTTTATTGCAAAAGTGAAATATTTCTCTAATTCAGATAATAAAATTAGGATCACTTTGTAAATACTTTCTGTAGTTTATATTTTGCTTTATTGTATTTATCACTTTCTTGCTTCTGTGTCTTTTCTGTTGCCCATGCATAAGCAAGCTAAACTCAGTTAGAAAAAAGAAGGAAGAGGAACACTTTTCCCCGTGATACTAAAATGGAACTGTGAAAATCACTGATACCTTTAATACAATATGCCTGAACCACAATATCATATTCTCTTCCTTTCTCCTTTTCTGATACTGCCAGGGTAAAAGTTTTAAAGCTTTTCCCATTTTCAGCTTGCCACATCTAGGTAAAATGGTGGCTTGTGTACGTTTTGCTTTATTGAGACAAACCAAGATCACTAAATGCAGTTGTTTTATTTAAGTCACCCATACTTAATGGTTGCTATAATTTCTCTTGATAAACATAATAATAAGTTTTCTGATCGAAGTAAAGTTTGGGGAATGGAAAACAAATAAGCCACAATCTTATGTTCATTATTGTACACTAGACTATGTTTTGAAAAACATACAAAGCACAAGCTGTGTGTTTGCTTATTATTGGAATTTAGTTCAACTGTTCCTAATGTTAGCATGATTAGGAAAACTTACATTGCTAATTTCTTTCAGCATTAACTAATTTGTTTTTAATACCAAGCACCTGAAATAAAAATATCTTTCAATTAATAATAAATGGTCCAAATTGATGTAAGACAGAGATGGATTGGATATAGGATTCAGTTAAAAATAAAGTAAGACAAATTAATGAACTCTCTAAATGTAGAAAAAAAGAACACAGAAGTGCATGTCCATACATGAAAAATATTTCAGGTTGGGGAGTTAAAATTGCTTATTTGTAAGAGGTAATTGTAAGCATATTACAATATAGATGTCTTCATGCTGCATCCAGTTTTCTTATGAACAAGTTGAGGACTACCTGGATGCAAATACAGGTAGTCCTCAACTTGTTCTAACCACAGTTGAGATCAGAATTTCCATTTTAAGCAAGGCAGTTGTTAAGTGAGTCACATCCAGTTTTACAACTTTTTTGCCATGGTTGTTAAGCAAATCATTTGGAGTTGTTAAGCAGATCTGGCTTCCCCCATTGACTTGCCTTGTTGGACATTAGCTGGGAAGGTCGCAAATGTGATCACATGACCCCAGGACACTGCAACCATCATAAATACATGCCAATTTTCAAGTGGCCAAATTTTGATCATGTGACTGTGAGGATGCTGCAACAGTTGTACGTGTGGCTTGTTATAAGTCATTTTTTTGTAGTGCGGTTGTAACTTCGAACAGCCACTAAACAAATGTTTGTAAGTTGATGACTACCTGTAACTAGAATGGCTGGCTCTTCGTATGTTGATGGAATGTAAACATTTACTACCAATAAAGTAGTTCTCATGGGAGGCATCTTTGAATGTAAATCATAGTTTTTTCTGGTAACACTAATACTAAGTATTTTTGTGTTTACAACCATGTCTTAAAATAGAATGGTGAAGATGTGAACGAATAAAATTGGTTTCCTTGTTCCATCTCTCTTATCCTGATCTAGAAACAAGCAATTTATTTATGTAAAGCTAATCACATAGTTATAGACGAATGAAATTCTATCCATCCACTTATTTACTGCTTTGTGAAGTCAAAACCAGTTTTGAATATAGGTATTCCTCATTTAGTGACTGCACCATATAGCGACCATTCACAGTCCCACAATAAGGACCATCAGCTTATTTATTAAGCAAAGCAGTCACCAAATGAAACCACAACTATTCTTATGACATTACTGAAGCTTTCTTTGGCTTTGCAGACTTGCTAAGGTCATAAATGTGAGGATTAGTCACAAAGTTACTTTTTCATTACCATTGTAACTGTGAACGGTTGCTAAATGAGGCAGTTACTAAATGAGGATTACCTATATATTACATGTCACTTTAATTTTAAAATCCTGATGGAGAATAGTAATTATGCTTTTAAGTAAAGAATAAAAATAATTAATTTCATGTTATTGATTTATAAAATGCTTTCTCAATATCAGACTCAGCAGTTTATCTGCTTAGTAAGATCATTATGTTTTATTGTATTAGTCTGAAAAAAAAAAAACTTTGGCAAGTGACAGATAAACAGCTCGAAGAGTTAGATCTTTTGTTTCTGAAATATAATTGAATATTTTAACACTGCTAGTGCCAAAAAAAATGGTGAATGATAAGAGTCAGACAAACTCTAATTTAGTTCTTTGCATTGACAAGAAGGCCTTTGAGCTACAAATAATTTCAGTGTACTAGCAAAACATTTTTGAAAAAATTCTTTCTGCCTATTACTAATTAAATAACATGACAAAGGAACATTTCCCTCCTCTAATTTAACCCTAGAAGGATAAACTAAACAGGCAAACACTTGTCTTGACTAATTTTCTGTCATTAATCTTATTAAACAAGAGCAGGACTGTAAGAATAGCCTCAAACCACTGTAATATACAAGAGTTTTTAATGGATGCTGTAAAAAAAGGAAAGAGAAGCCTAATCAGGTCTTGGAAAGATTTATGAATGCTTTTTTTATTATAATTCTGCATATAGTTTCAGAGTAAAAGTATGCATTGCTTGAAGGGTTGAGATTTACGTCGAAATGTAATGAATATATTGTCACAATCACATTAGTCTATATTGCCTTTTCCTGAAATTATTGTGGGTGTCTCTTCTTGCGAGAAATTTCATTTATTCTGCCGGTAGGGACAAACTGTTTGAAAAAAAGCAGATTACAAATGTTTTAAATAAGTAAAGAGTTCTTAAAAACATCACAAGAAAGAAAAAGCAAAACAAAGACCTAGTGCTTTTGGAGAAGCTCTGAGGCTTTAAAAACTGGTAGTAAATGAGGTTGACCAATTGGCAATGAGTGGACGATCTGAAAGAGCAAGTTAGGGATAGATCATCATGGGGAAAAATGTCTATGTAGTCACTAAGAGTGAACAATGACTTGATGGCTCATAATCAATCAATCAAAATGTTCTGCAACAAAGAGGATAAGGAACAAGTATGCAAATGATTGGCCTAACACAAAGAAGCATATTTTTTACATCTTTTAAGGCCTTAGCAAATGAACTGATCTAATGTTATAAACAGTCCATTTTATTTTATTTTATACTTAATGAAAGTTTATTTATTGTAAACTTGTCCAAGCATATTTAGATAAAATAGTTAGCATCCATTGCAGGTAAAAAGAAATCCTATTAGGCTCAACCATAATCTCGCACCTATGTTCTATATTCTCTGAAGTATGTTTTCATCCACTTAGACCAGGGTTGTCAAATTGATGCGTCACACTCTCCACAAAGGCAAAAAATGGCGCAATATATCACGATATGTAACATGACACGATCGACTTTGACACCCATGACTTAGGCTTTAGCTTTCTTTCCTGTCATTACCCTTAGCTCAGGAACATATATGCCTTTCTAAAGAGAGAAATGATTATTTCAATTTCCCAGAATGTCTCCATGTTTCATAGAATTAATAGGACAGCAACAGGAGTACTAGCTATTTCAGATGAGAAATCCCATTCTTCCCTTCACAATTCATTTCTCTGAAAAGGGAGCATTTTTTACAGATTTCCTTGCAAAGAAGAAAAAAAACTGCTGAAATTCTAAATCTCAAGTGAAAATAATCTGGCCTTGAGGATGGAATAAATGTTAAATTCCCTGTTTTCAGAATTTTACATAACTGTCCAGATACAGTCAGGATATAGTGTAACATGATTTGAGCTGCTCAGAGGCAGCATAGAGTTAATTCAAACAAACAAACAAAAATATTAGGCTAATAACTTGTTGGAACAATCTCATTGTTATCAACATAGCTACAAAATCTTGAGTTGTACCAGGAACAAAGGCTTATGGCATGTATGTTGAAGTCCAGCGGAATGCTCCTATAGGTTTTTAACCACCAAAATTAGCTAGCTTCTTAAAGCTAAGAGACTGAAAATTGACTGTTTGCTGTTTGTTTGCAACCTCACTTTTAATGAAAACATTTTAAATGTAAAAAGACTAGCAAAGAAGAGAGTTTGATGGGCTCCAGCGAAAGATGTTAGCCCATTGGTGCCCATGGACCCCTTACTGAGGACTCCGGGTTCTGCCTGTAGACTTGGAAAACAAAGGTTCAAATCCTTGCTGGAGTGGGAAGTAGCTGGCCCTTTACAAAACAGTCAGCCTGATGTGCCCAGGAAGTGTCATTTGACTACTGAGGGCCAATAAAGAAAAAGAAAAATGTTCTATCAGATTTGGGGTGCATTTCCTGGGGGAATTAGCTAAATAAGGAGTTACCTCAGGCAAAGTTGAAAGTTATTTAGATATAGTTAAAATTGTGTTTGAATTTTTATTTTATTTTTTTAATGTGTGCTCTGTGTAGAACTGTATCTTTTTTTGGTATCTTTAACAAGGTTGATTTTGTTGAAATCAGGAATTGACCAGAATTTCTGTCAGATTATAATCAAAGTTTTTGTTTGGTTTCCCTTTGGTTGTTTAGCCAGAGGCAGGGTGGGGCGAGGATTTCACCTTTAATACTCTCCTGGTTTCCCAGAGAGCTGGTGTAAAGGGAGAAACCACTTTGTAGTGAAAGAGGGGAGGACAGCAACAAAGGGAACTAATTTCCCAGACACCGTTCACCTCCAGGCACAGGTACCTCAGAGTTGAAGGACCTCAGAAGAACAGCTGGTTTTCCCTTATTACACCTTATTTAGTTTCACTCATCATAGCCTATCTTATCAAATGCTATTGGAATTAAAATGAGATGCATGACCAAACACATTCTTCCGATGTTTTTTCTGTATCCTTACATTTTCTCATTCCCCCCAGCCCACTGGACTCTACACAAAAGGGGCAAGTAAACTAAACACTATTCAAGGACTGTTAAGCCTATGGCTCAAAACAATGATATTGGTATTCATTGCTTACCAATGTTTATTTTCCAACTAGAAGGCAAAAATGATTAAAAATTAAAAGAGTATTAAACATAAATAAATGACAGCAGATTATTGTACTTAGTTCCTAAACAGGATAACTCTTACTTGATTAAAATCAGTAGCAAAATCTCTACTGATTTAAATTTATGGCTTGTGTGAGAAAATTCACCATGGCTGCTGCTAGGATTTGTTTTCTTAAGTATTATCATTTTGCTGCTGAAGTTTCTATAGAGGTAACATGAGGGGTTTTGAAAGAGCTATATGTTATTATCTTAGTTTGAGGATTTTAAAAAAATACTTTCCTGCTGCTGCTCTTTATTTCTTATTTAGAAGACTGTGAATATATTATAGTCCTAACTTATTTTCTATCAAATATTTGCTTTTAAATCAATAATTAATTTGCACACTGATAGCAAAAATATAGGAAAAGTGTTGAAAGATCTTTTTGTTTTTTACAAATATATGCAAACATGCCTGCAATCTGATCATTGTCTTCTTGGGGGCTGATCTTGTTATTAATAGCAGCTGAGCAGAATTGAAATGTTAGCATGTTTTTAAAACTGGGCTTTTATTTTGATTCTTTCTGACCAGTTAAGCATCTCTGAACATTAACAAGGAAGGAAGGAAATTGACCATTAGAGTTCTTTTTTAAAATGAATACATTCATTCTGGTGATGGAAAAACTCATGTAAAACTTTGGGGTGCATATTAATATACTGCTGTGAATGCATTAGACAAGCTCCAGTGAAGTGGCTAATCTGTTTGACAATTAGTGACAAATTCACTAGCCTAAAAAATTACTTCCTAAACCAACTATGCAACTTTTTACTCAAACACTTATTTCTAAAACTTTGGTTTACGAATATTTTCTTGTATTGCTTTTCCAGTAATTATTATGCACTTTATATTGAACTAATCTAGTACAATTTATCCAAGATTTAAAACTGTAGAATGTTTTAAAATCATTAAGCAACATTCATACTGAAGCAGCTTTCTTCCTCTAAAATATTGCTATTTTATGATGATCCCTATTTCAAATGTGATAGAGTAGATGTGCAAGAAACAGAAAATGTGAAGCTATTTAGAAATGTTTCATCGGATTGGCATTTGGTCTTTTACCACAAAAAATGACCCTGAAATTAAGCAAGAATTAAATTAATTAAACATAAATTAATTAAAAACACATTATAATAGGTGCAGTTATTAAATTATATTGGCATAATAAATCCATTGTCAAAACAATTCAAGAAGCTTAAATTGATTTGACAAAGAGTAGTCTTAAAGCATTATGTTTAGTCTACTTGCTATAAGAAGCAGTCCCACAAGAATTGATGAGATAGTTCTGGACTACATGTTTTTAAGCTTAAACATCAGTCACATTACACCATATGTATGCTAGATTCTGTTATCTTTGACTTGGAACAGGGCATCTTATAAATTTAATATGTCTGCTTTGTCAATTCAGTCTAAGAAGTAGACAAAAAGATTATTCCCCCCCTTATTCCCTCTTGCCTCCAGAAAGTTTGTTACTTACACAGTTCAAAAATATATTTAATTTTACTTGAAAATAGCTGGTCAATGACTAAAATAAAGACTTGACTTAGCTATATTTTTTAATACATATCACTTCTAATGCATTCTTGAAAGCAATCTCCTTTATTTGATCTTAGTAATTAAAAGTGATTAAGTAACTGTCTTTGCATATCTATGAATATGCTACTTTAAAACTAATGTCTTTTCTGGCAATAACTAGGCAATATGAACTCTACAGCAGAGATCATTTGATCTTCCAAGATAAAATGTGGAAAATGTTGCTTTATAGGAATATAGGAATAAAAGTAATCTAGTGTTATCCAATCACCTTTGTTCATTTTTTGTTTTTGCTTGAGTTTTTTGCATAAATTCAGTAAATGAAAATTATTGTTCATTTCCGTAGCAATGCAATTTATGAAGGACTTGGATAGTTTCTGATAAATAAATACATGAAAAGCATTGAGAAAACCTTTCCTCTATCAAATATCACCTAACTTAAGATAATACTGAATCTTCAGCACTAATAGTCCCTGATAGATCTGCCCTCCATATATTTATTCAATCCCCTTTCAATCAATCAGAAAATGGATCAAAAACACATTCTACAATTGCTTGGCAACTGAACAGTTGCTTTGAATACCTTCTTTACTATGTCCTTCCAGAATCAGTAAATTGCTACCGGTGAATTGAAAATATTACATGATCTGTAACATTTCAATTTATAATCTATCAAATGAAAAAGTATAAGATAAATTCAATTGCTCTGAAGACCTAGCTCTTTATTCAGGCTTTTGCCAAGAGAGACCCTCACTTCATTGTGCTTGCCATCTTTTTTATTTTTTATATTTTATTGTCATTTCTTTATTTGATTGTTGTGAGCCACCCAGAGTCATTAGAGTCAGGTGGCATATTGGTTTAATAAATTATTATTCTCATGGTTGGTCATACAGTCAACCAGATATTTAGACTGGATTTGGCATTTTTATCCATCTATTCAGTACTTCCCAAGGACCTGGGATAGACTGGTGTTGTTTAATAATATTAAAAGTATTGTTGCAAAATGTAAAGTGTTCCAAGTAAAAATGTCTTTTGATGGTGATTTTGTCAATGCCGATGCTCCAGATGTTCTGGGATTGCAAAAGGCACTTATCACTTTTGTCATATCTTTGCTTTTTTTTTGCCACAGTTGTTGTTCTTGTGTTTGAGTTCTTTGTATTTTCTCCAGTTCTTTTTCTTCTCATTTGCTGCCTCGAAATATTGCCACATCTACTATCCAGATTTGTTGCCATTCTTATCAGCAATTGTTAAATATGGGGTGTTATGTGGCAAGTGCTTGTCTGCCCCAGAGCACTTTACCTTCTTCATTTTCTATTTGTCTACTTTGTGATCCCACTAGTTCTTGCTTCCAGGCAAATGGCATTTCTTGCAGACATACCACTGTTGCTACTTTGTCATACCATTGTTTGTAGTCAGTCTTTACAATCTTCTTGCAGCAGCTAACTAAGTGGTCCATTTTTTTCTTCAGCTTCTTCGCAGAGGCAGCATTTGCTGTGTTTTGCTGTCTTCTCAATTCTGGCTTTGTATGCATTTGTTCTTAAAGCTGGGTCTTGTGCACCAGAATTAGCCTCTCTGTCTCTTTCTTCAAATTTCCTACTATTAGCCATTGCCAGATCTTATTATTATCTGCTTTGCCTGCTATTTATCTAATATACCGGCCATGTAATCTTTTTTGTAGGCTAGTTTGGTCTCTCCAGTACTCAATGAGCCTTTATGGTATACTAGTTTCAGTTCATCTTCTTCACCTTTTTTCAAATATTTTTCCGATATCCTTTTTTTCTTATTAACTGTCTGTTATTATTACCGGTTATATCTGGTCTTCATTAAAGGATATCTGCATAAGTGCCCCTGTTTCTAAACACAATAGAAGATGAGTTTCCCACCTTTTGGCTTGCCTGGGCCACACTGAAGTGACGGGGAATTGACTTGGGCAGCATATAAAATATGTAATATAGTTAATGTACATAAATATCACTAAAAACACAGAATAATGTTAAATGTTTCCGACCTGGGAGAGGGTTGTCACATTACTAGCTGTCTAGGAGTGCATGCAGCCCATGGGCCAAGGGTTAGACACACCAAAATAGAAAGAATTAGACTTTCTTCATTCTACATTTTCTTTCCATTCTTCAACATACATACATACATACATACATACATACATACATACATACATACATGTTCACTGTAGCAAAGCTTTGATTACATATTATTTTAAAACATTGTGATAATTGATGCTTCTCTCCAAATGCAGACAATGAATGACCTTGTTCAGCCAAAATTTACTCCTGTTTCCCATTCAAGTATCTTTATTGTGAGACTGAAAGACATATGGTGGGGTTTGGGAATCTTTGATGTTGCAAGAAGTGTTTTCTAGGTCAAAATATATATGGGAAACCTCTGAATTTAAGATGGGGAAGTGGCGAGGATTGCTGCTTTATGTAAACATATGCACACAATTTGTTCATTCTGGTTGTAATTTATGAATATGAGGGTGCCTCACCTGCTTTTTCCATTTTAGCTTTTTAAAATGACAGGATCTTAAATAGGCAAAAGGATTTTAAGGGGCAAAAAGATTTGCCTAAATAGACCACAACAATTTATCTTCTATAAATCCCAAGATGTGGCTTTCTAGGCAATTGTTAATGTCATTGTACAATACAAGGAGCATATTAAACAAAAGTCTGAAAGACTGTTAAAAATAACCAAAAATTATGTTAAAAAAGCAATACAGAAAAATTAGAAGAATTCAGATGTCTGGGTTTTAGTCTGATGTTCAAACAATTTCTGAATAAACTTTTCTGTAAACTATAAAACAGATACAGTTAGAGTCCAATACAGTGGATAGTCTTGTTAAAAGTTTTATTGTAGAACAATTTTTCTTGGGTTGGCACCACTAAAAATTGAGATACATACAGAGAGAGAAAGTCAAATGTGCTTGTTAATATATACCACTATTTGTATCTGCAAACTAAAATAATTACATCTCAAAGGGGCGGCTTTGGGATTTAAAAAAAGTATGCTACAACTGAAGTGTGGTACACAAAATAACTGAATCTTAGTAAAAATTGTTATGCACCTATCTGTTTTTTTATTTACTTGTTTCTGTGAGGACATGTTCATGTAGAAAGTTAATACAAGCCTTGTCTGTGAAGCAGAGAACCAAATTCCCTGTCCCCAGGTCAGTAAAGTCATTACATGTGTTAAATGTTTGATCTCTTTACAGGTGGGAAGGAAAGGATGAGAACGAAATGGGCCGATGCAGAGAAACAGGCAAGATTCACGTGACAGTTAATCATAAATACTACAGACCAACGGAAGTAGTAAGTGAAAACATTCTTTCAGTTTTGTTAATGAATGCTCCAATCACTCAGTCACCAAACTGCAGCACTTGGACAGCTGGTTACAAGAGGTTTGTAATTGCTTCCCTGCTGCTAACTTTCAGTCTTTCTCAATAGTTAGTTGGCCACTTACAGCTTTCAGTTGTCTTCAGTAAACAAGCAGATGGTGGGGACCATAAGTGGGAGTGATTATTTGATGTTCTACGTAGCCTAATTTTGATATAATTACCATTGATGTTCTGGACATATAATACTTTGCAGACTGCTTGATAAAGAAATAATAACAGAGGCAATGTACTTAATATATTTATCATTTCCACTTTTACTTGTTCTATTGGTAAAGAAATTAAGATCCAACATGTGGATTTGCCTGGGGATATAGATCAGTGGTTCTCAACCTTTCTAATGCCGTGACCCCACAATACAGTTCCCCATGTTGTGGTGACCCCCAACCACTTATACATCACCGGGTGCCAGGGGCGTGGCCAAAGAAAAGGGGGAAAAATGGCGGACAGCCTTGTTTGGCGACCCCTGTGAAATGGTCGTTCGACCCCAAATGGGGTCCCGACCCACAGGTTGAGAACCACTGATATAGATAAAAAAACAATACTTAAAGAATAAGCAAATGGTCCTGAAACAGACAACCTTATAAATTTATATTGACAGAATTTTGATTTAGCTGTTTTATGTAGAAAGTTAACAATGTAGAGATAGTCCTTGACTTACTACCACAGTAAGGATCAAAATTTCCATTGCTAAGCAAGGCAGTTAAGCGAGTCATGCCCATTTATACAGCCTTTTTTGTCATGGCTGTTAAGCAAATCATGCAGTCATTAAATGAATCCAGCTTTCCCCATTGACTTCCCCCATTGTCAGAAGCCAACTGGGAAGGTTGCAAATGATCACATGACCTCAGGATGCTGCAACCATCATAAATACACATCAGTTGCCAAGTAGTCTAACTTTAAGCAGGTGACTGTGGGGATGCTGCTGCAGTCATAAGTGTGAGGACAAGTTATGTCACTTTTTCAATGCTGTTGTAACTTTGTATGAACTAAACAAATGGTTGTAAACCAAGGATTACCTGTATTGCAGAAAATTCATAACCTGAGAGAATGGTTATACATCAGGGACTCATAAATGTTTAAAAGATTTTGGTAGACTGTTTTTCCTCTGTACTGTTCCTATGGGCATTAAAATTAGGTTTTAAAATAAGTTACACATTCTCAAAACCTAATGTGTGTGTGATTCTTAAACAGCAAGCATTTTTAATGATTAGAATAATTTCTTGACAGATTTATAGTTTCATTTTTTTTATTGTTTTGACAACTCACTTGGGGCTTTTCTGTAGAAATAAATCAAAGTGAGCATCTTAACAAGAAAATGATTTAATGTAAATAATGTTAACTGAGCAATACATTATCAGAGAACACCATTAGTATACAATTAATATTTCTGTTTTACCATGATCTCAAGAATTGCTTTTCAGTTGTCCATTTATTAATGAGAAGGATCCCTATTTTATGAATTGGGCAGTATTTTACATAATTAGATATTCTTGCCACTGTCTGGGAGCAAACTGTTGAGGAGGTTTACAAGTTCCAATGAATACCTTATTAATGAGTTTCCACACTATTTGACTTGAGAACGGTGCTGTTATCCAATGAGGCATATCTAAGGCAAGTTGCATGACAGTATCTCTAATTAGCCTAAAGTATCCCTGTTGGCTATATTTCTTATACATCAGGGATTTTATATGAAACCTAATAAAGAACTCAGAACCTATGAAGTAACTGTAATTTTATTTACCCATTATTTAGCTAGAATCATTTTGCTAATGTGTAGGTGGTATTTTGGGAAAGAGATTATAGATCAGTGATGGCGAACCTCTTAGAGACAGAGTGCCCAAAAACCACCCAACAACCCCCGCTCCACTTCCCACCCTGCCTGCTCTGCCGCTGCCTGCCCCTTGCCCCCCTGTCTGGCCTCCATGGCCCGTCACAGATCGCCCAGGCAGTCCTGCAGTACCATGGCAGCTACGCCCTCCGCCCACACCCCACAGCATCATCTAAACGTTATAGGGCAGTGTTTCCCAAACTTGACAATTTTAAGGCATGAGGACTTCAACTCCCAGAATGGGAGCTGGCTGTGGAATTCTGGGAGTTGAAGTCCACATGCCTTAAAATTGTCAAGTTTGGGAAACACTGTTATAGGGCATGAGGGCGGAATCTTGTCCCTGCTGTCCGGCTATGTCCTTGGCTGCGCTGCTCTGTGTGGGCTGCACCCAGGGGCAACTCTCCTCCAGGGTGGCTGCTGGTGAGGGGACGTGGGGGGAGGCAGGGCTGGGGCGACAGTGTGTGTGCCCACAGAGAGGGCTCTGAGTGCCATCTCTGGCATGAGTGCCATAGGTTCGCCACCACTGTTATAGATATTTGTTTCTCTTTGTGCCCTTCTTTTTAGTGAGTGGCTTTTCGAATCATTCTACTTCTCCGGCAAACTGACCAAAGATAGGGCATATATAGATTTATAAAGTATCTTTTTGTTTAAAATTATGGGTTAGAATTATTTTTAAAGCCAAAAATGTTTGTGTTTAATCAAGTATTTGGGAATGCTTGATTTTTAATTCAGTTCCCTCTACCCTATACCATGAGCTGCTTTTTTTGCTACGCATAGCTAATTAAAGTCCTTCCTTCTAGTTATGTGTGTCCTCATTGTCCATGCCATCTATACTTCTGTGATGTTGAGATCAGTCTCACAAGATGGCTAATTTGCGGAAGATAGCCAGTCACAAAATACCAATCCTGTTTATTAAAAAGAAACTAGATAAGATTGCTAAAAGTATCTACGGGTCTGGTAGTGCCCACAAGCATATTGCTTACTTCAGTAGTAGGTAGTATAGAGCAGCCTAGAAATAACTTTGGAAAAAAATATGAAGTGGCAATTAGTGAAATGTGTAATTAGTTTAGGAAAACAAGAAAGCCTGAGGAAGAAACTGCATTGGCTCACTTTGGGATAAGAAAAAAAGATGGGAAAATGCTGTCAGATTCTTAAGCTTCTGTTGTCAAATATATCAATAAAGAAGAGTTATAGTATGTCTTCTGGTATCTGATTCCTGACCTGGTCTATCTCAGGCATATCACTTAGTTCAGTGATGGCAAACTTTTAGAGACCGAGTACCCAAAATCTGGCCCGGCCCACTCCACCCCCTGCCCCGCCACCACTCTGCCCCCACCCCATCCCCACCCCGCCTGCCCGCAGGGCCATTCACTGCCTTCAGGGCCCGCTGCAGATCGCCCAGGCAGCCCAGCAGCACCGTGGTGGCCACACCCTCTGCCTACGCCCCACAGCATCAACTGTGCACAATGGGGTGTGAGAGCAGAGCCTTGTCTACGCTGCCTGGTTGCCATGTCCTTGGCTGCGCTGCTTTGCATGGGCCACACTCGGGGGCAACTCTCCTCCAGGGGGTCTGCTGGTGAGAAGGAGGTCATGGGAGAGGTGAGGCTGGGGCAACGGCACGTGTGCCATAGGTTCGCCACCACTGACTTAATTGATCTGGTATTAGTTAGGAGTTTCTTATACTACTATGTCTTTGTTTAAGGACAAAACATAGTTTTTAATCCAATCCCTTATTGTATTTCCATGACTGTAATAAAGATGCTCTGTTAAATTTATTTTCATATGGGATTATTTTCATTGTGATACATCTACTATAATTAGTGTAAATAAATAATAAAACAAAAAATAACTATGAAACTTTTTAAAACATATTTGTTTATTTTTTGTGATTTATTTGCTAGATCTTGCCCTTTCTTCCTAGGAATTTAAGGTGGCATACATTGTTGCTACCTCTTTCCATTATCTTTCACAAAAATGATCCTGTGAATTAGATGAGACTGTGAGTATGTGGCTAGCTCAAATGTGAGCTTTTGTGGCTGAGAATAGATTTGAACCTGGAACTCCCCTGTTCCAGTCCAACATTTTAACCACACTGGCCATTCAGAGATACTATCCCTCTTGACTCTAATTTGGATTCTGGCTGGTATAGTTGTCCCATCCTGCAAATCCCCACTCAACATCTCCATTAGTATTTTTGCAGGCCCTAGAGTCAGAAAGTTGCAGATCTTCATACATTTTCTGATACTAGCATACTGCTTAACACTGTGCCAGGAGAATACAAGTTCCCAGTAGCACTTGGGATATGCAGCTTTCACAAATTATATATTTATTAATATATCTGTTACATTGATATTCCACTGCAATCATGTATGGGCTTACTCCTAGACTTTTAATGTGTCAAAATCCCTTCATGAACTTCTGGGAATAATTACTAGACTGATGGTGGGTATCCATGGCTGCTGGTGCTTGGGAATTTTGATCTCCATGGTCTGGGAGTGGGTTTAGAGAAGAGTCAAATTTAGAAACAAGTGATTTGAGAATCCAGAAGGATTCCTGAGAACAGAGAATATCTTTGGTGTATCAGAGAGCGGAGGCTGGAAGTAAAATTTAGTAAACTCAAGTAAGAACTCATTGTGGGCCTTACCAAGAACAGGAAGTGACATTTATCCTTGGAAACTACAGTATGTACAAAATGCAAATGCTTGCCTACAGGTATATAACATTCATATTTCAAGCAGTGCATTGGTCACCAAAGACAATTAAAAGTGCTATTTATTACATGTAAAATTTGGCACCAGAGGACTGTCTGACTTCAGTTGAGTTGATTCATCTTGATTAGGAATATTGAGGGTTCAGAAAACTATATTTTTATGTTTTTTTTTTCTCAGTTTCTTACAAAAAGCTTGTAGAGATTTTGGTGGCACCCTCATTAGTAGCTTTTAGAAAAGCATTGAAAACTGAATTATTCTGGAGAATGTTTAATTATGGAACCCTGGGTGCTCACTGAGCTGGGTTGTTTGCTTTCAGATATTTTATTACTGTTAATAAGCATTAGTGATATTACTTAGTCAAATAATGAAATGTCTGCAAGCAAACAACCAAACCCAAGAGCACCAAGGATTCCACAGTTCAACCCTGAATTACATATTTTCTCTTCTAATGTTTAATGTATAATGTTGCTGGAAGGAGACACAGACAGTTCTTAATGAAGGTTTTATGTTTCTATTTTTTTTTTTTTTTTTTTTTGTCTAGATGTAAACCATTGAGAATCCCTGTGGATTTGGCAGTATATAAATAAATAAATAAATAATCTTCTTAGCTGGGTAAATGGGTAGAAAGCTAGAGTTAGTCCCACACACTGCCATTTGTTATAAATTGCTTGGATTCTCCACCCCCCCCCCCAATTTTTCATCTGGTGATTCTGTTTTAAATTCTGGATCTTCCTTGTAGAAACTGTATAAGCACAATGCAAAACAAAGACAGTAACAAGAAAACTGAGAGGGTGATTATAAGTTTTATAAAGCACATGAGCATAGTCTGGAACGGAAGGCCATCAGCCACAAGAGAGCAGACTGCTAATTCCTTACTCTGAAAAGGGCTTTATGGCTCACAAGTTATATTTAAATTGTGTTCTCTTAGTGTCTTTATTAGTCTCACCCTTTTAAACTCTTCCGAGCCCTTTCTCTCCACACAGACCTCAGATTACATCATGACACAGGGAAAGAATGACTCAGTGGAGGAAAGAAATCGTGATGTGCAGACACTGTGTTTAAGTGACTGTTTGCATACAGAATTACCAGAAATGGATTCACATGCTATGATTTCACACAATATGTGCGTAGATGTTGGATGCAGAATGCAGCTTGCTAAAAAAAATTTAGCTTCCACTGTTGAAAAGAGAAGATTGCTGTATGATCAAAGATATGCTTGATGCTGCACAAACAAATCTCGCATACTATAAAAAGGGCTTTAGTGATTTATTCCTTTGTCCTTCTCCAAGAATATTTGTTTCCTTATAGAACTCCCAAAATTCAGCATTCCCAGGTGCAATATCAAACCTGGTCAACTCAGACAGAGCAACTGTTGAACAGGAGATTAGATAATACATCTAGATAGGTAGAATGCCTGTCTGGTTTTTATCCAGCATCAACAATAGATACTCATAATCTATTAAGTGCTTAATGGGGCACTTGGACAAAGATAGCTGATTGTAACATACCTTGGATCTTGCAATGATAGTATTTTGAAAAATGCTGGAAGAAATCAAGTCCATCTCCTTAATACAATTGTAATACATGCCCTGTTATTTACTTCTGGAACACAAATTAATCTGATATCCTCGATGCTTTAAGGCCTTTCTTTTCTAATTCATGAATTACTGTATTTCTTCTCCTGCTTCTCTTTCTCTTAGGGAAGTTGACTCACCCACCCAACAAAAATCTTGGACTTTCCACATGTCCCTGAATGGTAAAAAAAAAAAAAAAAGAATTGTACCCAACAGTTGGGAGCAGGGCTGCTGGAATGTTGAAATGCTGTATGTGCATTTTGTATTTGCTTCAAGTAATTTTTTCTTCTCTAAAAAGGATAGTAATATTAACCGTATCATATTATTTCTCCAATCTTTCCTTTTTTATATATGGAAAGGGATTTTTGGAATTGTGATACTTTGTCTCATCTTGAAATTAACTTCATCACTTTTTCTAGCTACCCAGTAGACATGGTTAGACACGTCTAACTTGCCTTTTCTCAGTATTCAGATTTTCAAATGTGTGTTTGGTTTCTTGCTTATAGCAGGATTTTTAAATACATCTCTTCTTTACATGTTATCTTAATTTCTACACCTTCTTATCACACTTGGCTTCAGTTGCTCTTTATCTTCTTGGACATCATTAGAATAAACTTTGAGTTTGAGGATTCTTTGGGGGAAAATGTTTTAATAGTCAACTGTATGTTCCCTAGACTTTGCTAGATTCCATTAAAATACATGCACACGCACACACATACACACATACACACACACACACATAAAAAACCACTTTAATGATTATTATAGTATCCCAACATCATTCTACTCAAGTTCAAAGCATTTGTGGTGGTTCATACTGTGAAAAGTTATGACTCCTCAAAAATATAATGAAAGTGATCATAAGCTCCCAGTTTTCTTTCCTTTTTTTGCACATATATCCTTACTTATCTATATTCCAAAAGGGATGCAAGTCTGAATATTGTTCATATAGCTGCCTGAGATATACAGTCTGTTAACACAAACTACATTTCCTTTCACTTTTTCTCTGACCACATTATCATTGTGGTTTTGTCCATTTTTAAACAGAGGAAAGGGGATGCTGGGGTTTTCTGTGACTAATAATGTTGCATTGAGTGTAGTTTTCTGGGTTTTTAATACATTTTGAAGGAAAAAAATCCAAATATGCTTTCTTTTCCCAAAGCAGAGAATATGTCAACATCTGAAAATCACTACTTCAGTAAATTATTACCTTTGTCTTTCTGAACTGAATCACTGTGTTAGCCAAAATATTTATATCATTACTTCCTATAGTCTCAACATTAACTTTCAGTGAGAGTTACTATCCGCTTGGTATTTTTGAAGCTCATCATAACCAACATGCCTATTTTGATAGTAAAATATTTATATTTGCAAATGAACACCAGTTAGGAAAGGCCTTCTAGAGAGTTTGAAGCTATTCTTGACTTTTGGTTACCATTTTATATTCGGCACATTTATCTGAAATGTGGCACTAAAATAGTCCAAATACCTTGCTGTTGTAAGCAACTTTTTACAACAACTTGTTAAAACAATAAAGCCACTACACAGCTCAGACCTCCTAAAGATACATTAATATTAAATGAATATTAAGAGGCAACAATCCCACAGCAGTTGCAAAAATTATAGAACATCCCTTAGTCCAAATTAAAGGTTTTCATTGCAACATGGCATGAGAGGTTTTGTACAACGTCACTTCTGCTTTTTCTTGCCCTTATTCTTTTATATTTTGCATGAAGTACCATAGCTACCTGTAAAGACTATATGCTCCCTGCTTGAAAGAAAATTGAATGGGAAAAATCATTCGCCTTCATTCAGCAAATCTAGCACGGCCTCTTCATTTTAAAAGTAAATTATTTGGGGAAAGGTAGAGGAATAGAGGAAACAAATGAATTTCTGAAAATATCTATACCATGCACAGAAGGAGCAAACAAGTGAAATAATTGACACAGTGTAGATGAACATTAGTTCTTCGATAGTCCCTGAAGCTCAGCATGAGAATACAGAATCAGAAAAATTCAGGCTCATGTCTTCAATGAATCACAAAGCTTTCTAGATAACTTTAGTCTCTTTCTCAATCCAACTGACCACACAGAAGATAGCATTAAGGATAATCCCCGTCTGCTGCCTTGAGCTCCAGAAAAAATGTAGGTTATAAATGCAGTAATATATAAATAAATAGTGATTGTCCGAAAAATAAAAATGACTTATACTAATATGATCACTGACCCAGTGCTATATTTTCCTGATTTCAGATACCATTATTCTTCTGCTGAACGAAATAATAATCAAATATTGATCTTAGAGTTTAAATAATAAGACTGGGAAAACAGTAAGGTAGATAAATGGTTATTAAACAGGTGGTTTGGCCTGAGATATAAAATATATAACTAAACCCCAGCTTTTGCTGCCTATTATAGCAGCGTATTTATTTTAACATGCTTTGTAAGTGAAATATTACTCAGCCTCACAAATCTAGTGTTTTGTTATCTTATTACTAAAAATTTGGCTTTCATCGGGATATTTCCTTCTCTACATGTTCAAACAACTACTGGGATAGAGTAGAACAGTAAAAAGTAACTTAGGACAAATATGATATACATCCTTCATAAATGAGACCCAGTTTGGTGAAATGGTTGAGACACTGGGCTAGAAATCATGAGACCACGAGCTTTAATCCTGTCTTAAATATGAAGCCAGCTGGGTGACCTTAGGTCTGTCGCTCTCTCTCAGCCCTAGGAAGCAAGCAGTGGCAAAACACTTCTGAAAAACTTTGCCAAGAAAATTGTAGGGATTAGTCCAGGCAGTCATCAGGAGTCAACACTGACTTGAAGGTGCAGCCACACACTTGCATGGACGCAAACACAAAGATACAGAGACACACCTCCTTCATAGCTTTTGTCCTAAATAAAAAAAAAATTCTTGTCCTAATCTACTCCAGCACCATCCAATTCAATGAATCCTGTTTTGTGCTAAATAGTTAAGTGATTGTTGCCCTTCATGTCATTTTTCTTCACTTATCCATTGTTTTAACCATTCTGCATTGCTGACGCTACCCCACCCCCCACAGCTTCTCACCCCCAATCCTGTCATTCCTGAGCTTTTAAAGCCATCCAAGTGTCATCTGAATTGCACAAAATCATTGATCTTCCTGAGAACATTAGCCTGTTCTTCTAAACCTGCTATCTGATCCCTTCTAACTGACAGCTCTTAGCGAAAGGTATACACTTACTTCCTCAAAATTAAGAGGAAATTGTGTTACCATATGGATGTAATAGCTTGCTTGATATGGAAAGTTACTTTACCTACAGTAAGAAAAATGGCTGGCTCAAGTACTGTAGGTATTTATTCTATCTGGAAATGAGAAAAATGAATGGAAAAGGGATTGGTATATATACTAAAGTAGCCAAAGAGGCCATCAGTGCCCATTGTTTTTGTTGCTCATTCCTGAAGCAAGTTTACAATATAGTTTACTTCAGAGACACTACCCAGACCTGGACCTTTCCAGTACATTGAATGACAGCTAGACAGTGCAGGGCACTTTCCTAAATTAGCCGTGTGTTTGTGTGTATGTGTATTAGCATGTTTTCTTTGACTGAAAGACAAATCATGATCTTGAATGTAAGGAGTAATTGTTAAAATTATAATTACTGAAACAATATAATTAAGGAGCTTAAAATACAAGTAGCAGTTGTATTTGTATGATTGGTTAGGACAGTAACCGTTACCAATTTTGAACACTTCATTCATTCATTTGTGGCATCAAATACTGTTCTATAGTCTGCACAATATGCTGCAGTACTAACTCTAATCCTTTTTAGATAATTTAGAATAATTATAATTTTTCTTTTAACTTAATTATGATTATTTTGTTTTATTTGGTGGTATATAACCAAATAAAGATGGATTTCATTTTGATTTTATATTGTAGTTTTTGTTTTCAATATGAAGATTTAATCTTACTGAAGCTATTGCTTTAATAATCAGAAATTGTGGTAAAATAATGCTTCCATGGTACACAACTCAGTAAGTTTATTTTAGTATTTTTTTGTGTAGTTGGACTTTTTAGTAGTAGGAGTAATATTTGTATTATTCCAGGAGCTTTGAAACATATGTTCAGGCTTTATTTTTGTATCTCAGGAGTATTTTTAGTGACTGATGCATTTGTTTACCCTACTTATTTGTTTTTGCTTGCTGACTTTGGGTAGCACTTGGCCAAATGGGCTTGATGTAAAGTCACTTTGTCAAAGGATTAACAAAAGCACTGGATTCCACTAATTACTTCTGCAATTCCAAATGCAGAGTCTCCTTAAGGAATGTAGGTACATCCAAAATAAGCTCTGAGAAAGTAATAATAGGCCTATTATTTTGTTCTTGTATGGCCATCCTAGTGAAAGTCTTGCAGTAAGCTTTCCTCCACAAAATAATAGGATTAAAGTTGTCTATCAAATTTTGTTAGCATTTTTGGTAAAATACATTTAGAGGAACAGTCCTACATTCAGCAACAACTTTCGCATTATTACATTTCAAATTACATTTTTGTAAATGTAAATAGATGTAAATTCAATATAAAATTAATATTTGAGACTAAAGGAACTATTTTTTAACTGTTTCTAATTAATTTTGAAAATACTGAAAATCAGAACTGAAGAAGCTTCTTGGATGAGAAGCGAAATGTCTTCAAAGAAAAACAAGAAAGTCCAGTTGCCTCTTGAAAAAAGCACCTTTGGGATAACAATGACCTGGATGACTGAGAATCTCCATTGACATTTACTGAAAATCATTTTGAAAGAAAAATAATTGACTGATTAATTAAAATAAGTCTTAGATGAATTGTTCATCTAGTTGGAATCTAGTTTTAGATCTTTGCTTGAAATATGAGTATATTTTGCCAAATACTTAAACAGCCTTGAACACTGTGTTTTTATTGGAAGGAAGGTATAAATCCACTTTAAAGATATATGATAAATAAATGAGTCTCCAATTTCTTTTAGAGCAGTTCTTCTGACTTAAATAAAGCTGTTGTAAGCAATAGTGTTGTAAACAGAGAATAGTTGTGCATCCCTAGCTCTGATGTTCCACAAGCACAACATTGAAGGTAGTGCATCAAATCAAGGAGTGAAACATTTGTAGCAGACAATATGTTTTCTCTTTCTGTGTTCCAGACCCTTGTTATTAAGTCTGTGCCTAAATCTAATTATAATTGTCAAAAATAATCAGCCAAAAAGTGAAGGAAAGATACTGAAATGTATACTGAAATGTGTGTATGAATATATGAGAGAGAAATGAAGGGAGAGAACTCCTTCGTATCCAAATCATGCCTGACAATTCTTGTGGGATCCCTTTACACATCCTTCTCCAGATATTTTTGAGAAGGGGAGCTGGACAAACTTTTCTTCTCCCCCCCCCCCCGCCACTTCTCAAGCATCCCTTGCATCCTATCATTGAATTATATTAGTCTAGTAAGCCTTTTGGGATTTGGGCAGTGCATTTCAGACAGTATAATTCACTTATTAGTGCTGTCAATGGACCCAGACAGTTTGGAGAATCAGAAAGGGAACAAAATAAGGAAGGTCTCAAAGGGGAAATGTTTTGAATGGGAAAGGTTTAAGCAATCTATTCCGACAACCAATTATTCCTACAACATCCATTGTGCAGTAGTATAACAGTACAGTCACAGAATTTGGAACAGGTATTAAAATTGACAACTCACACTTGCACTCTAAATTATTTGAGGCACATAATTCAAATATGTGCCTCATTAAAATATTACCTGTAGTAAAAAAAATTACAAATTGTAAATAAGCATTTAAAAAGTTATGACAATTGTATTAGTATGGAAATGCAAAATATGTTCATTGACCCATAGGAACAAACTTTCTTTCTTCTGGTTTTTACACTATATTAAATTCCAGAAGAATGCATGACAGAATCATTCTGAATAAAATAAATTTATATTTCAAATTAAATGACTACAAATTCTTGTTATAAATTCACATTTACAATCCCCCATATTTATAGAAACAGTATTTTCCAAACTAAATAGTAAGAGATGTTCAGTTGTAATGAGCACAGAAAACATCGCAGTTATGATTTTGCTTTAGATTAGCTCTTAAAAGCGTATGCTACACTTTCTTCTCAGAAAAGATAGGCTTCTCCTGTGTAAGAAGTGGGCGCCCAACAAATGTAAGTACATAAATAAAATAATAAGCAAATCTCTTTGAGTGGAATTGTCTTGCATTCTGTCTATCCATACTGTCTAATTCTTTTATTTGTTTAGTTTCCTTTGATATCACCTTTAAACCACTATGCTTTCGGAAAGCAATTCTTTTGATCCTAGATTCTGTTTCTCTCTGTTGGGAGGATTAGAAAGCTGCCTGTTATGATCAAATTGTTAACACAGGAAATGTGAGGTATTAGTCAACTTTCAGGTGAGTGATGGAACTAGATTTGTTCTGTGAAGTATCTGGTAAATTATGCAGCAAAATCTGCCAAGTTCTCTTCATCCTATCTTGAATCACAGCTGAGTGCATGTTGTGGCATTTATTCTTTGCTCCAAATAGTCTTCCTTTAGTGCTAATCCTGTGCTTTTAGCACAGCCTTTTATTCCTGTACACTCTAAATTAAAAAGATTTTTAAAAAACTTTTTAGTGATTTTTGGGTTGGGTCCCCATCATGTTTGGGGAAGAGTTGATTTGTACAATCTGATAAACTCATTTCAGTTCAAAGAAATACAGAAAGGAAGAATGTAACCACTGACACTATTCTGTAAATATCATTTAGGAGATTATACTGTAGATGTTATAAAATAGCATTATAAGAGGCTACACAAGTTTATATTTACACATGCAAACATAGCCAACCTGTTATTCCATTTCAAGTTAAACAACATTATGCAAACTACTGAAATAAGCAAGTTAAATTAAGCCAAGGAATTGAAACATGAAATAAGAAAAAAGAAGGAAATATAACTAAATCAAATGAACACCAAATCATTCACTATATTTCTCCATGCCTTTCTATCATGCAAGTTTGGTATTAGCCTTTCAAGGTAACACAGACAAAAAACAGAATCAGGAACATCAGTACTATCTTTATTATATAGTTACAGTATATTAAATACAATCTTGCAAGAGTAAAAGTATTTTCCTCTTCTTTTTTTGTTTTCCCCCATCTGCAGACTGAGCTGCTTCTTAATAGACTGTTGCTCTGACTGCATACATTCCTTCTGTCTCCCAAGGTCCTTCAGACATACCATCACAATATGGGAGTGTAGAATATAGAATAATAATAGCCTACTTTCTATAATAGTCTATAATATGGTCACACAATAATATAATAACATCCCATATAATAATGTTCCAACATTTCCTCTAAATGGGCCTTCAGCATCAGTGCAAATTTCTATTTTAAAAGAAAACTGAATTTTAAAATACCATAAAGCATTTTCTTAATCACAAAAACAAATTCTGCCAACAATGCCAATGATCATCTCAAGTCTTTTTAATCAGGCTTTACTCAGGACACAATGTAAGATGGAAGCAATGGTCATTCTTATAGATTATATCTGTGGTCACTAGGATGGAGATAGCATATCCCACATGGTTCATTTACATTTCTCAACAATCTTTGAAGTATGGATTAAGATATCCTTCTGGATTACCCACAAACACTAGGGGTGTGGAGGCATTTTTCTGCAGTAATTGCACTATTTCCTTATTGGGCAGTTTCCATTGGAGATAATGTGATTTGGGGAATTGGCCAGGAGTTTGTTCTCAGCCTTACTGTAAGATGATGCTATTTCTCTCCTGTGTTTAATAGCTCCAGTAGAATCAGTGGGAGGCACCAATTTCAAGTGCAGTATCATATCATGCTGATGATTTCCAATTGTATAAATACAGTCTCAGGCCAGAGATAAAATGCCATCAATAAAATGCCATGTCCCAGTGTGTGGAACTTGTCAGAGTTTGGATGAGATGAGATAAATTGAGTCCCAGTAAGATGGATGCTATTGGTTGATAGAAGTAGTCATTATTGAGTCATTTATGACTGGTGGAGAGAGACTGTTCTTGAGAATCTGCAATGACTTCCAATTAATTCCTGGATGCAGTTCAAAGTGCAGGTGCATTACCTACAAAGCCTACATTTCTTGGCACCAAGGGACTTGCAAAACCGCCTTCTCCAACCAAAATTAACCAACCTAATGTGTAGGTCCTAAGAGAAAGTGCTGGGTATCCCCATTTCCATGAGGAGCAAAGATTCGTAGAGGCTACTTTTCAATGACAGACTCTTCTGTATGGAATAGCCTTCCCCTGGAAATCATGCTACTCTTTCCTTTCTTTTTAGCCTTCAAATGCTTTTCAAAACAGAAGTATTAGAAAGAGCATATGACACTGATGGGTTAATCAGAATTGTTTTTATTTTATGTTGTGATTGTAATTGTTCATTGATTTCATCTTAGCCCTACTGTCTGTGGATATTTAAATATTCATGGCTTGTTATTACAATACAAATAGTCCTTGATTTACAACAGTTCATTTAGTAACCATTCAAAGTCACAACAGCACTGAAAAAAGTGACTTATGACCATTTTTCACAGTTTTGACAATTGCAGCATCACAGGTCATGTGATCAAAATTCAGACGCTTGGCAACTGACTCATATTTATTATGGTTTCTGTGTCCCCGGGCCATGTGACCACTTTTTATGATCTTCTGACAAGCAAAGGGGAAACCAGATTCACTTAATAACCGTATTTGTAACTTAACAACTGAGTTACTTAACAACTGTGGCAAAAGATCATAAAATAGAGCAAAACTGACTTAACAACTGTCTCGCCTAGCAACAGAAATTTTGGGTTGCACTGTGGTCATAAGTCGAGGACTGCCTGTATTGTTCTTAATTGCTGTGAACTGCCTAAAGTCTGAAGTTTTGAATACGTTGAGTAATTCTGTTAGATAGATAATTAATCTGAAGGTAGGGCAAGTTATTTAGTGCTAAAGAATTACTTTAAACAATCAGTTTTATGGTTTTTAAAGCATTTATAAACTAATGAGTTCCTTCATTTCTCATGTTAAAAGAAAACAAAAGGTTGAGAGTAATGTCCTTATTTATTTATATTCCCTCTCCCTACAATAAATTGAAATCCTAAATACATAGCCTTGCAGGGATATTTTTATTTCAGCGGCAGGTTTGAACGCATGCCTGTCTCATAAAAACTGAGTCAAACTTGCCATTTCTTGTGGAAGAAATTGTGTATTTTTTCTTAAGTATAGAGAAATTATTTGGGGTTTTTTCCACAACTGAACAGAAAATAAAAAGTTTGGTTTGTTGTTCTTCAGTTGCTAAGCTGTGTCTGACTCTTCATGACCCTATGGACCATAGCATACCAGGCCTCTCCATCCTCCACTTTCCCCCAGAGTTTGCCCATCTCATCCTCTGCTGTCTTCTTCTCCTTTTGCCTTCAGTTTTCCCCCAACATCAGGGTCTTTTACAGTGAGTCCTCTTTTCTCATTCAGTGGCCAAAATATTTGAGCTTCAGTTTCAGTATTTGTTTTTCCAAAGAACAGTCAGGATTGATTTCCTAAAAAAAAAAATTGTAATGGAAGTCAAATTCTATATTTTCTTTGCTGAAATCTCTAGATATGATTTTCATAAGTACTATTTCATCAGAAGAAATTCAGATGATACAGTACATTTCAAAGGTTCAAAAACAAGAAGCCTGTACGTTGAAACTCTGTTTGACAGAGTAAATTTCCTTGCCTGGAAATTCTCTGGATGTTACATTGAAGGGACATGTCTTTTTTTTTTCATAATTTCTAGTGACATGTAACTCAATATAAAGAATGCTCTGGAAGCCAAATTATTTTTTCTCTGCCTTAGTAAGATGTGTAAAACTCTCATTCAGTGAATTAACACTGCAAATGTAGATTCTCAGTGAGTAATTAAATTTAATGTATATGTTCTGAGGTGAATATGATAATAAAAGTACTGTGAAATATGGGTCAGCATTGAATATAGAGTTCCTTGTGTACTTAAAATGTGACAGTTCAGAATTTTGGACCAGGTGGTATATACAAGTGCACATATGAAGGATTTATGTCAAGTGTTGTTCCTAGTGATTTGCTGAGGTAGCCTTTTTAGTTAAATTGCTTTAAATGTGTAGAAATAATATTTTTATTTTATATATTTATATAATGCATAATTAACAGGTAATTAAGATTTAAAGTGCAAATAGAGAAGACAGTTAAATACAGTAGAATTGGACAACAGACAAATTCTAGCAGGAAAAAATTCTATATGTCCAAAAATAAGAAAATTCTGTTTCCGAAACACTTGTGTTTCAAAGGATGGTTTTGTTATCACTGTTGTTTTAAATGGAAAATGCCTAGTCATCATATAGCATTCTTATAGTTATAAAATGATTTTCCTGTAGTGCTGTAGGTTTCAAAGAACATGGGGGGTGGAGGGGTGGGTAATAAAATAATCCTTCCAAACCACATTTGTTGACAGATAAATGAATTCTCACTCTCATGGCAAACCCACATTATAGGAGGTGGGAGGTAAATCTGGAGTTATAAGGAAAATTTTATGAATTTGGAACCACTTTTCTTTACTGCATGAGAATTGTGTACACCTGAAAAAGACTATTTGATAATGTAATTTATACGGTTAATATAGCTAATGTTTTATTTCTTATCTTTGAATGGTAAAGCTTATTGCTGGTCTGTAACACTTTACCTTACATCAACTTATATAAAGCAGTAGCTAATGAAGGAAAAAACCTAGGTTTATCCATTGACATTTAAAATTAATCCTGGCAGTTTCTTTACTAATACTACCTCAGAATATTAATAAAGTGCAACATTATGCTAAGTAAAAATGTGTGAATCATATTTTTGCTCTTTAACATCTAGTAATGTATGAATCTGATAAGGTTTCATAGTATTTCACAGACATACTATTCACTCTGTTCTGATTATCCCCGTTACAAGTATAATGATCAGAAGAGTGCCATAATCTTGATCCGATTGTCATGCCACAGATCTATTTAAAATGTTACAATGGAGTTGATGTATTGTGATATTATGGACTAAAAAGAAATTGATTGCATATTTTTATATACCATTTGGTTGAACTGTATTTTTGGGTGAACCATCAAGAGTTATTTTTTTATTGTGGCAGCATGCAAATATGTTTAATAAATAAATAGAGCAAATAATCACACCAGATTTTTTGTTTGCACTTTATGATTATAGTTAAGCTCAGATCCAAATTAATGTTCCTGGATTGTTGAGATCATAGCTCCTAGGATTTTTAACCAGCATACCCAAAGACAATGTCCATGATCTTCAGTTTATATAGAAGATTTTATTCATATTGGAGACAATCTGCAATCTCCAGCTTATAATTCGGTGTTGTCCCAAACAACTCATGTCCTTTGAAGTTCAGAAGCACCCTGTTAGAAATAATTCACACAATCAAAAAGGAATTTGGAGAATGGTGAGCAAATGTAATAGGAACTTGATACTCAAAGCCTCATGTCATTCTCACAACTCAACTTATGTGGAATGTACCAGTTATTAAGCTGCTAAAAGTGGAGACCTATTATCATAATTCTTTTGACCTGTGAATTATCACAATTCTTTTGACCTGTGCTAAATACTAGAAAATGTTAGTGATCACAGTGCAACAAAGACATTTATTTGCATGGGAGCAGGACATAGGAAGAGACTGTAATTTAGCCTCTTTACCCAAGCTTTTTTAAAAGATCAAATTATCTTTCCATATATTGGCTAGATTCCAGAACCATTAGGACCTACATCTTTAGAGGATATTAATCTGGAGTGTAAAACCAGAGTTGTAATTCAATATACACGATAATCTCTGTGTAGGAGCATCTTCATATTAAGTTATCTTGAATACTAACTCACTTCTTCATAGTGATAGTGTTTCTTTCCAAAGGAAATATAAAATGATTGTTAGGGGAAGACCAGCTGCATGCATTTTCTTTTGCCTTTTTTTCATGGTAATTTGTCTAATGGTCTCAAAAACGTAATAATATACAGAAAAACAGTGAAGCTCATTAGTTTACCATGTTTACTAAAAGATTTTCATTTTTCTCTTCTTCCTCTTTACCTATATTTTTATGTATGTTGAGGAAGTTGCTTCAGAAAATGATATACTAAAGACATTGATCTCATCTTTAGTATGGCCACTGGAAATAATTGTTGGTTTCTGTGAATTTTTCTATATGTGCTGTCTTTATGTGCTATCTTTATTAAGGCCAGTCCACTTCTGTAAATAATTTAAATTAAAGACGAGTGTCCAAAAATTAAAATATGAGACTCAAAAGTTACCTGGGAAATAAGTACATTCAAAATACTATTCTTTACATAGAAAACATAATTTCTTGGCAGGGTTCCTTATTAATGCTTTCAGCAGAACCATCTGCCTTTTGACTGCCTCTGGTATAGAAAGACGCCATATCATCATTCAAGATTTGACAGAGCCCAAGGGAAAGAATGCGTCAGTTTTAAGGAATTCCCTTCACACCCTACAAATCTTGGAAATCTTAACACATATAATATCTTGTCTATCTTTTAAGAATCAAATGTTCTCAAGATCAACTTTCACAACTTTTTTTTAGATTGTCTCTCTGTGTGTCTATGTGCATATTCATAACTCCTATAGAGCTTTTAAGAGGAGCCAGTTAGGATTTGATTTAAAATTCAGATTGGCTGATATGACATGTCAGTCAACAAAATGAAATTGAATTAGCTGTATATGATTAGCTATGTGCAAAAAGGTAGAGCTGAAAGATGATAAAGAATTGTTCTCATAATATTTGGAATATTAGAATGTGTAAATTAACATAATTTCATTTACTGTACTTTTTTCCTTATTCACTAAGATATTTAGTAACATTCTTGGCTTTACCAACAGTTTTTAGAAGTTATACTTTTCTTAGGAAATAGGTTAGATTCAAAGTTTTTCATACTGAGGCAGGATTCAAGGAGTTATTACGACAAACTTATTAACTAATGGAGTACTTTGAGGAGGACTAAATCTCAGGTTCATCATTTCACTGGATTTTGCCTTATCTGTATGCTGTGAAAGCATAGTGTTTTTTTAAAAAAAAATTCTTAGCATTTTTCCCAAAAGTGCAGGGTCCACTTTTTTTTCAGATCAACTATTCAAAATAGTAAAGCAGTATATTAACATTAAAATGTTTGTTGATTTGTTTTATAATGAACTTTTAATGTTCATGTACTATTTTACTAGTCTGAATAGTTGATCTGGAAAAATGTAGTAGTGCCTTTTGACAAGCATTTTTAGCATGGAGATGAGCAAATGTGTGTGTGTGTGTGTGTGTGTGTGTGTGTGTAGGTCTTTGGTTATTCGGGTTTTCTCCTGCGTAAAATTGGAAGTGTCTTGGCGACGTTTCGACGAAGTCGCATTCGTCATCTTCAGGCTGGTGTTTTCAGCTTCGTGCTTCGAGGAGATACAATATATTGTCATATCATGATTAGTGTGATGTTGATAGTTGTTCTAATTATGCCTGAAATTTGGATAACTTTGCTCATTTTTTATCATGGAACTAATACACAATTTATATCTTTAAAAAGCAATTTATTTATCCTCTATTTCATTTCTAATGAAATAATTACAAAGAACCAAGTACTTCTGCGTATTTGGATTCTCCTCCCATTGTACCTGTACCATATAAACTTGTGAATATAAAACTTAGGGCCAAATTTATGTTCAATGTTAATTTTTGTTGTTTTGGCAGTTTCTCATTTTAATAAACCTTAGGAATGCGAAGGAAAAATATATGGTTGCAAACATGTGTATTACATGTATTGACTTTTGTCAGATGTGCATTTGGTACAAATCCACCCATGGTCATCTCTCTTGATGTTCTCTTTATATACCATTTTACACATTAAGAAGCAAAAGATCACGGAGCAGGGTTTTTTTCTTCATTGATCAAAGAATACAGTTATAAGTAGTAAGAAAATCAAAACAGGATTTTTTCATATTTACATACTGTAGTAGTGATCCCCCATATTGTCATTTCTTCTAGTTTACCATGTGCAAGCTATATTTTGATTCTAATGAGAACATCTCTTATGTTCTAAGAAACAATCATTGCTTAACTTGCCCATTTTTGCCAAAAGAATCTCAACAGATTAATTTCCTGTATATACTGCTGTTTTTAACCAGTTGATATCCTAAAACCAACAATCAGCTCACATTTCCAGGAAAGAAGAGCATCAAGACAAAATCATCTGGAGACATTTTTTAAAATTCTGTTCTGTTTAAAGGATATCAATTTTAGCAGTCTCGTGTATAACATTCTTCAAAGGCTAGTAGGAAAGAAAGACATCTGAATTGATTACTGTATCAACAAAGTATTAAATTAAGTAGTCTGGTAGTGAATTACTCATTCCTTGCAAATTAGAAGACCATCCTATACCAAATAGAAACATTTGAGCTCTAAGTCGTTTTCTTCTGAGTTTTACTTTTATATTTCAGTGGGGAAATATAAAGTCTGTAAGCAGAAGTGTCTACAGGGAGTACAAGCAAAAAAGTCAATAGGGCAGCCATGACTATGTGATGGAAACTCTTCTTGGTTTTCATATGCATCACATATGTATTACATAAAAAAAACAACAGCCGGAACTTTGATCGCACTGTCCTGATCACCATATTAACTTTTTTTACCATACCCTACAGACAACCCATCTATAACATACACCTTTCCTGCCTTATGTAGGAATTTTAAATATGATTCAGTATCCCTATTAATGCAATTTCTGGTGGGCTAAACTGACTTGAAGTCTAAGAAAAATGTTGTCCATTTTATAAGAGCATTGCCCTGAAAAGTATTACAAATATTTTAAAAGCTAGGGGCTTGCTGTGACAGCAGTTAAGTAAACAATGATAGCACAGGCAAGAGCCTAACTATGTTCAAAGAATATATATAATTGAAAAGAATTTAAGAGATTAAGAGCTGTTGATATATGATTTTAGGGTTAATGGTTTATTTAGTTGCTTTTATGTATAAATGTAAACATTTGAAGTGAGTAAATGAATTCAGTGCTTTTAGATCCCCAATCAGAAAAATCTCTCCAGAAATATGTAGCTTAGAGAATTGCAAACCGTTTAATTGGAAAGCAGTTTCACACATTTGATTTTACCAAATATAAACAATTGTAGCAACTTGCCACCTTCTTTTAAATTACAAGTGATATCTTCTTCCCATATCCCTTCTCTTATCTACAAACAAATCCGTAAAGCCTGGTCATTTCAGTCTTGATTAACAAAAGTCCATTAAGGGTTAACAGAGATAATAATATATGTATTTTAACCCTGATCAAATAAACCAATGTTAGATTCATTCTTTTTATCTTTAACGATCTTGATCTTCAGTTACTTCAAAATATCCTAGTACTTTATTTCTTTTCATTTCTTTGTTCCTTCTGACAAAACTCTTTAAAGCTTTAACAATTTTCTTTTGTAACTCTAATATAGGGAAATTATTTAGATTACTCTATTGGTTTGTGATTTCTATATCTGTTTTAATTATTACGATATCAGCTGGTTTATTATATATGTCTTGTGTAGCATCTTTTTCCATATCATTTTTGTAGACTGTGGTTTTTAAATCCACTTTCAGACCTGATTCTGAATGACTTGGTCCATTATTCAAAAATATCATTCATTTTTTCCAATGTTAAAATATTTTAGCTCATTCTGTATTGTTGTTGTTAATTGCGAAGTCATGTCCGACCCATCGCGACCCCATGAACAACGTTCCTCCAGGTCTTCCTGTCCTCTACCATCTTCTGGAGTCCATTTAAGTTCACACCTACTGCTTCAGTGACTCCATCCAGCCATCTCATTCTCTGTCGTCCCCTTCTTCTATTGCCCTCAATCTTTCCCAGCATTAGGCCCTTCTCCAGTGAGTCCTTCCTTCTCATTAGGTGGCCAAAGTATTTGAGTTTCAACTTCAGGATCTGGCCTTCTAAAGAGCAGTCGGGGTTGATCTCTTCTAGGACTGACCGGTTTGAACGCCTTGCAGTCCAAGGGACTCGCAAGAGTCTTCTCCAGCACCATAGTTCAAAGGCCTCAATTCTTTGGTGCTCAGCCTTTCTTATGGTTCAACTTTCACAGCCATACATTGCAACTGGGAAAACCATGGCCTGGACTATACGCACTTTTGTTGGCAGGGTGATGTCTCTGCTTTTTAGTATGCTGTCTAGATTTGCCATAGCTTTCCTCCCCAGGAGCAAGCGTCTTTTAATTTCTTGGCTGCAGTCCCCATCTGAGGTGATCTTGGAGCCCAGAAAAATAAAATCTGTCACTACCTCCATTTCTTCCCCATCTATTTGCCAGGAATTGAGAGGGCCGGATGCCATGATTTTGGTTTTCTTAATGTTGAGTTTCAAGCCAACTTTTGCACTCTCCTTCTTCACCCGCATCAAGAGGCTCTTTAGTTCCTCTTCACTTTCTGCCATTAGAGTGGTATCATCTGCATATCTTAGATTGTTGATATTTCTCCCGGCAATCTTAATTCCAACTTTTGATTCATCTAGCCTGCCTTTCTCATGATGTGCTCTGCATATAAGTTAAATAGGCAGGGCGACAGTATACAGCCTTGCCGGACTCCTTTTCCAATTTTGAACCAATCAATGGTTCCGTGTTCGGTTCTCACTGTTGCTTCTTGACCCGCATATAGGTTTCTCAAGAGACAAATGAGATGGTCTGGTACTCCCATCTCTTTAAGAACTTGCCACAATTTGTTGTGATCCACACAATCAAAGGCTTTTGCATAGTCAATGAAGCAGAAGTAGATGTTTTTCTGGAACTCCCTAGCTTTCTCCATGATCCAGCGTATGTTGGCAATTTGATCTCTAGTTCCTCTGCCTCTTCGAAATCCTGCCTGTACTTCTGGTAGTTCTCGATCCACATACTGCTGGAGTCTAGCTTGTAGGATTTTAAGCATAACTTTACTAGCATGTGAAATGAGTGCAATGGTGCGATAGTTTGAACATTCTTTGGCATTGCCTTTCTTTGGAATTGGAATGTAAACTGACCTTTTCCAATCCTGTGGCCACTGTTGAGTTTTCCAAATTTGCTGGCAAATTGAGTGTAGCACTTTTACTGCATCGTCTTTTAAGATTTTGAATAGCTCAGCTGGAATACTGTCACCTCCACTAGCTTTGTTGTTGCTCAGATTTTCTAAGGCCCATTTCACTTCACATTCTAGGATGTCTGGTTCGAGGTCAGTGACCATCTCATTGTGGTTATCTGGGATGTTAAGCTCATTCTTGTATAGTTCTTCTGTGTAGTTTTGCCATCTCTTCTTAATCTCTTCTGCCTCTGTTAGGTCTCTGCCATTTTGGCCTTTATCATGCCCATCTTTGCATGAAACGTTCCCTTCATATCTCCAATTTTCTTGAAGAGATCTCTGGTCCCCCTATTCTGAAAGCCATTTTGCTTTCTTGCATTTCTTTTTCTTTGGGATGGTTTTAGTTGCTACCTCTTGTACAATGTTGCAAACTTCCATCCATAGTTCTTCAGGCACTCTGTCTATCAGATCTAATTCCTTAAATCTATTTGTCACCTCTACTGTATATTCATCAGGAATATGATTTACTTCATACCTGAGTGGCCTAGTGCTTTTCCCTACTTTTTTCAATTTAAGCCTAAATTTTGCAACGAGAAGCTCATGATCTGAGCCACAGTCAGCTCCTGGTCTTGTTTTTACTGACTGTATACAGCTTCTCCATCTTTGGCTGCAGAGCACATAGTCAATCTGATTTCTATGTTGACCGTCTGGTGATGTCCATGTATAGAGCTGTCTCTTGGGTTGTTGGAAAAGAGTGTTTGTTATGACCATCGTATTCTCTTGACAAAATTCTATTAGCCTGGAGTGGTTTGCCATTTCCTTCTCCAGTGGATTTTGTCAGAACTCTCTGCTATAACCTGTCCATCTTGGGTGGCCCTGCACGGCATAGCTTATAGCTTCATTGAGTTACGCAAGCCCCTTCGCCACGACAAGGCAGTAATCCATAAAGGGGAGTAATCCATAAAGGGGCATTCTGTATTAGTAAGTCAAATTTAAGTGTTGTTCTCTTTTAATTGTAATCTTTAGCTTTTTCTTGTTTCCTCTAGTTTCCAACCGTAAAACTATCATCCTATCATTTAAAAAAATATTCAAAATAAAAGCATTTCATCACAGGAAAGATTCTTATAATTAATTCAAAATTCTTGTATTTCAAATCCATTAACCCTTAATCAATTTATATTTTCCAAAAGCAAAGTTCTAATCAACTTTTTGCTGTTTATTAGAAAATAATTAAATTCTTAAACGTATTTAAAACATGTTGTTAAAAATTAAGAAAACTCACCCAGTGTTTTCAGACTTAGCAATCCAAAGGTTTCTATGGCAGATAACAAGCAATTTCCAAAAAGTAATTAGAAAAGGAAAGATGTAAACCCAGTGTTCTTAAAGTTGTCAACTGTGATTTGAGCAAGATGGCTATTCCCTTGTCATCCAGAAATCTGAACCATCATGGGCTGCCATTTTTTGGTCTCCTTGGAAGGCACAGCTGTCTGGAACACTTGGGGATGATTTCAAGTCCTGTCCTTGTCCAGAGAGGAATTATGAAGTGCTGGTCTGCTCTCTGGTCTTCATTCTACTGCATCATTGGCTACATTAAAAATGGAGCTGTCTTCAGTTAATGATTTCTTCACCAGAAGTACTTTTGAAAAGTTCAAACTGTCTTTCTTATATCCATAGTTGAAGTTCCACATTGTGTTCCAAACACAATCCTATGTCAAAAAACTGGTGTCAGTAAGATATTGGGTTTTTTTTAATAGTTCCTAGATAAGAACATTAGCAAAAATAAATCATTCTTGAACAGTATTACCTTACAGAATTTGTTCCTACACAGCATGGGGTTGGCTATTGGCTTTTAGATGGCTTTTGAAGAAGATTAGACAAATTCATGGAAGAGAAATCTGTCAACAGCTGTTAGCTAAAATAACTAACTGGAATAGTTAGACTCAAAGGAGTGCCTTTATAAATGCCAGCTCCTGAAAGAACAATTGATGGGGTAGAATTATTGCTTTTCATTTTGTGGAGCTGCTTATAGAACCATCTGGATAAAGCACTGTTGGAAATAGGGTCTTTCCAGAAAGGCTGTATTTATATTTTCAGTTTAGTACTAAAATTAAATGTAATTAAAATAAATGCAAAGGTAGGAGTAAGACAAACCTAATGCATTTGGGGGAAAAAACAGCAACTCTTAAAATGATGTACAGTACTGAAAAAAATACTGTCTTAAGAATATGAAGTGTGAGGTTCTTTGATTTTTAATTTTTTCCCTGTTGTGAACTTGGCGGTATTTTCTCTGAGCTATTCTCAGGATAGATTATATATTCCAAAATTGTATAGCTGCATCAATATGTAGGTATATAGCTTAAAAATAACCATTCTCTGTATCTTTATACAACACAAGGCAGATAATTTTTTCACCAAGGGTTTCTAATGATATGGTATTTTGCTTTGCTATAAGAACCTAAGCTGTTTATGTCTAACCACTCTGAGGTTTTACACTTGTTTATGTTATTGTGCTTACCTTTCAATGACTGTAAACTTGTCAGCTGGAGGGGGAAGGGGAAATGGACTTTTAAATCCTACAACGTGTGAAAATCCATGTGACCAGAGATCCAGTCTATCTTGCCTTCATTTGTAGATAATAAATTGCCTTTCAACAGAAGAATCTCCAACTAAGTAGCTATTCAGTTCTTAGATCAGTGATTCTCAACCTTTCTAATGTCGTGACCCCATAATACAGTTCCCCATGTTGTGGTGACCCCCAAGTGGGTGTGGCCACCAATAAGAGAGAGTAGGACAGCTAGGGAAAAGGGAAAAAAATGGCGGACAGCATGGTTTGGCGACCCCCGTGAAATGGTCATTCGACCCCAAATGGGGTCCTGACCCACAGGTTGAGAACCACTGTCTTAGATCATTTTTGAGATTAAACTCACAATCAGAAAACCCGGATATGGCAAACCTTTCTGGGCTGTCTCTTTTCCAACTGCTGGTAATACTTTTCTATTTTAAAAAAACAAAACAAAAAACTGTATGCAATGATACCTACTCTTGCTTTCCATTCAGTAAGATCAAATGCATTCCCTGACATGTTTATTGGATATAATATGTGTAAATATGCGTGGCAATCTTACTGTGTCATGCAAATAAAATTTTTCCTATATGTATTTAACTGAATAAGTATATTTCACACAGGACTCTAAAGTATACATTAATCAAAATAAAATGTGTTTGTCAGTACTTTTATCTCAGCTAGAAACATTTATTACTGAAGTCAGAATCTTCAGCCCCAACTGAGAATAAGAAACTAGATTCTGACTTGTGTGACAAATCTCTTTCACTATCCTTCTCCTGCCAGGATACATATACAAATAATATATGAGGCCTTGGATGAAGTAATGTGTGTAGCTAACTATAGAACCTTGTTTTGTTTTTTTAATTCATCCTTCTTAAAGAAACCAATATTTTGCCAAGCTACTATTTTCGAATATCACTTTCTCATGAATAGATGCTTTTAAAAATAGGAAAGAGGAGACAGAAAAATATCCGGGCATTATAAACCTGCTTAGTATATTTTTTCTTTATTTTAGTATAGTTTACCATCACATAAAAACACAAAAAAGTCTGCAGTAGATGCTATCTATAATTTGGCTAAGAATTTTGGGTCAGGTTTGAATTAATAGCTTTTTTTCACCCTACATACTGGACATCAAGGGTCTACAACCCCAGATCCTTTGACCGGTACCGGGCCACGGTATGCCAGCAACTGGGCCACACAAACAAGCAAAGCCCCATCCGTGGGATGCAGGCAGCACACAAACCCACATACTCTCCGGTCCATGAAAAAAACTTTTCTTCGTGGAACTGGTCCCTGGTGCCCAAAAGGTTGGGGACCTCTGCTGTACATGCCATGCAGAAAAGAAAGAAAATGAAGATATTTGAAGACTGGTCAAAAAGTAGGTCTGTATTAGTTGATGGATTTCTGAAATAAAATCTAGAGGGTGTGTGGTTTCCATGTGCTTTAAGGAAAAAAGTGAGGTGGGATCTCTAGCTTTTTATCTTTGGTGGGAAGATGCTTCCATCTGCAGTGACAGAACAAGCAGGGCCTTTTTGTCCTAAGAGTTGGGGGGTGGTTGGTGCATCAGTTTGATAATTGATGTATCCCAATTATTGACTATTATATGTGGCCGTCAAGAAATTGGGAAAAGGTTCTGGTGAATGAACGATACAAAAATCGTGTTACTGAGGGTAGAGACAGACTAATACAAGTTTTGATTGGTCAGGGAAGATATAGTGAGAAACACTAGATTTGTTGTGTCGGAGGAAAGAAAATAAAAAATTTGCTGTCAATTTCTACTTCCAACTCAATGGTCTAAACCTGACTGATGGATTGCTGATGGTGTACGCCAGTTGCATTTGTAATAAAACTTTGTTCATTCTCAATCTTGTGGTAAATGAACATGCATATTTGGCATATATTACTGAACCTGGCATATATTACAAGATCAGTGATGTCATCGCTTCAGAGATTTTCCCTCTAAATGTTCAGGTTATTCAGCAACTTAACAACACCAAGGCTGAGGAAGGTAATATTAATCATACAAGACATCTTACCTGTGAACAGATATCCTTCTCCTGAACTGTGGGATATGGATATCTGTATAGTAAGTTGGGGCAGCAAGGATAAACTAGAGTATCTGCAGAAGTAGGGACCTGCAGTAGTACAGACCTCAGCTCTTGAACCTGGTTTTTACACTGGTGTTGAAGTCTGTACAACTTTGGTCTTAAGTGGATCCAGCTTCCATGCCCTGGATGTCAGGTTGAAGAAACTTGTGGGATCCATGGAACCATAGGCTTTTCTCAAGTAATCTATGGCCCAATACATTCAGGGAGCCACATGCTAGACATTGTCTTTGTGCCAGAACATTTTGATCATGGAGAGCATTACAGTTAACCCCATGCTGTGATCAGATCTCAACTAGTCCAGATGAGATTGCGTGTCACCTATCAATGTGACAAGAAGGCTCATTAAGATGATTCACCCAGCATCTGATAGATGCTGATAAATACGGGCAAGCATTTGGAGAGTTCCACTGAATGCCTGCTTAGCCATTGACAATAGAATCTATAGATGATCCAGGCCTTTTGATATGATTGCTTCTGAGCAGTCTCTCTCTGTCAGCTAATCCCAGCTAGTCTTTTGGTTTACTCAGGAGTTTCTGTAGAAGAAATGAAGAAGAAATACCTAGAGTTGACGAGCAATATAACAAATGAAGCTCACACTGAAGCCTATACCATGGACATAATGGAACTTCCTTATTGCATCAGCAAACCGCCATACATCAATCTCTTTTAGGATGGCAACTCCCTTTTCAGAAATGTTAGTAGATAGATTTCCTGGATGATGTCTGTGCACAGCATTTTGCTGACAAAATTATTCAGATTTGAAAGTCTTAAGTAGGATATAATGTGGCAACGTGGAAGCGTATAGCTATGTAAGTTGGGATTCAAGTAAGTCAGGCACATCAAAACATCTAAAGCAGAAGAGAGATATATCATAACAGTATTTATCTCTAAAACCAGAGGTGGGAAACAAGTGTTTGGCCAAGTGATTACAGAGTTGTGGGATGCTACAAAATTTGGTCTCCACTCTTTTTAATGTTTACATGAAGGCATTGGAAAAGGTCATCTATCAATTTGAAATATTATGAATATGCTGATTGTACTTTGGCATTTTGGACTATGCAGAACTGCATTGTTGCCTTGTCCCAGTGTGTGAAAGTTATTTTCTTCTGGATGAGGTGAAACAGGCCAAAAATGAATTCAGATAAAATTAAATCATGGTTTGTAGATTGAGCTTGATTTTATTTAGCACTAAATTTAGGGACTTACAGTACTAGAGGGGCAAGATTATTTCCAGCCTTCTCTAAATGTGCACAACTATAACCACACAAGAAATGACTCATGTATTTTGAAAGCCAGATGGTGCATACATTGGGGAAAAAAACTGATTTGTATCCATGCATTTAAGGCTTCAAATTGAAGTACCCCGACACCAACATAGGCAGAAATTTGGGCAATGAGGAACAAAAAGCAGGTCATTTAAAAAACATGTCCATATCAGTTTCCTGCGAATTCTTTAAAAGTGCATTCATAGTCTGAAAGCAGAGAAGAAAAGAGCATGGATACAAATCAGTTTTTCTTTTCGGTGTATGCACCAACTAGCTTCCAAAATTCCAAAACTTTTCTTGGAATATAAGTAAACTCTATTATAGATGTTTCAGCACTCATTTTTCCATGTGTTTCTTAATGGCCAGAAGTCAAAAGTATGAAGCCACTTTTTTCTATTACTCCATCAACGTAGATAGTTAAGTGCCTTTCCACACACTTTGCTGATTGATTGCAATGACAGACAACTGAAATAGCTTCCTATTTTTGGCAGAGCAAATTGCCTGGAGTTTTTAGCATGTCATGCTTCTTCTCTGTTCTTCTCTTCTCTTCTCTTCTCTGTCAAATTCTACAGAGGCTTCAGACATATGAAGGCTGACCATTATGTTTGGCATTTTAAATTTATACATCATATTCCTTTAAAATACTTGGTAAAGTTTAAGGGCCTTAACCTATCCATGGAAAACCACAGTAATGATAATTTGATTTGATTGTGCAAATGTAGAATACTCAAATTTTACTGTAAAAAAAGTTTATAGTAACTGAGACAGATGGTTGGCTTGCAGATAGTAGGTAATTTAATAATTTAAAATATTAGCAAGTTTCCTTGGTTCCACACTTTTTTTTTTTTTTTTTTTTTTTTGTAAATCCAAAGTATTAATTCTTTCCAGGTCATTCCTCTGGTTTACTTGTAAATCCATTTTGGCATTGTTTTCTGTATCATTCTCATGTTCTGGCATTTTTAAATAAATTTTTGAGATCCACAACATCTTTTTTCCATACCATTTTTAGAGTCCAGAATTTTTTGAACTCCAAACCACCAGTCCATCAGTTTCAGTCCTTGTTACGTCCAATAAAATCTGTTGTTCCTCAGTATATCCTTTGCTAAAGTATAACCTAATTTTTTAAGATACAAATAAACAGCCTTAGTAAATTGTTCCCAAACAATTGTTCCTTTAATTTCTTCTATAGTCAAATACTGTTATTAATGGGTCTGTTTCCTTTTAAGAATAATATTTCATTCTCTCCTTCAAGCCCCCTCTTATCACCTGTTTATTTTCCAACCAGTAAAACTTTCACAGAGTTTTATAACTGATATCAAAGACTTCATTTATTGTTTAAAAAAAAATTAAGCACCCCACAGGAAATATTCTTTCAAGTCCACCTAATCTCTTAACTTTCCAAAATCAACATTTTAATCCTCACTTTTCTGTTTTCCAAAAATTAAAGCTACTCTTATTAACTTTAAAAGTTACTCAGAGCTTCTTTCATCCAGGGTGAAAGAAAAGTCTCCCAGTGTAATACAACATATTTTGGGGAAAGTTCTTAACTTGAAAGAAATCAGTAATAAGCACTCCCTAAAAGAATTAATAAAGAAGTAAGCAAATTCAGTTTCTCTTTAAAAGGTTAAAACCAAGCATCACTTAGGCAAGATTAGTATTTCTTTGGCCCTCAGATCTCTCATACCCATTGGAGAATGCTTTTTATTATCTCTTCACATAAATAATCTGTATGGACTCAAACAAAAGTGATCTAGTCTTTTCCTTCATCCAAAGAGCTGTTCTGAGAAGCAGATCCTTTCACTGCTTCTATTTCAGCTATGTTCATTAGCTCTGCAAAAAAGGGTCATGTTCAGTCCACCATGATATAGTTTATTTATTGATTTGACTTATCTGTCACACTTTTTAAACTTAAGAATAGCAATTATTCACCATAGTAATGGGGGACTTTAATTACCCTGACATCAACTGGGAGACAAACTCTGCACCAAGTGGAAGATCAAACAGACTCCTGACAAACCTAGCAGACAACTTTGTCTCCCAAAAAGTAGAGAAGGGAACTAGGGGATTAGCCATTTTGGATCTAATTCTCACTAACAGAGATGAAATGATAGAAGGTGTTGAAGCCACAGGAACCTTGGGAGGTAGTGATCATGCAATATTGGAATTCAACATTATGGAAGCACAAGCAATAGAACATAGTCAAACTAGAGTCTTGGACTTCAAGAGAGCTAATTTCAATAAACTTAGAAAGGGCTTGGGAAGGATTCCATGGATGAGAATCCTCCAGGGGAAAACAATGCAAGAAGCTTGGGAAATTTTGAAAAGCAAGATAATAGAAGCTATTATCTAGCTCAATACCAACAAAGAGGAAAAATAACAGCTCTCAAAAGAAACCAGCATGGCTTCATAAAGAACTCTCTGACAAATTGAAAGATAAAAAGGGCAAGTATAGAAAGTGGAAAGAGGGGCACATAACTAAATCAGAATATCAACAAATAGCCCGAGCCTGCAAAGTGAGGAAAGCCAAGGCTCAAAATGAACTAAGGCTTGCGACCAAAGTCAAAAATAACAAAAAAGTGAAGGAAACGATTGGTCCATTAGTGGGTGAAAGTGGTAAGAAGGTGACTAGCAATAGGGAGAAAGCAGAATTATTTAACTCATTTTTTGCATCTGTCTTTACACAAAGGGAAAAAAACAGACCAACCTATCAAAAATAGTGCCATAAAAAAAACAGTATAGAAACAAGTTAAGATGGGCAAGAAAATGATAAGTGAGCACCTGTCCAGCCTAGACGAGTTCAAATCACCAGGACCAGATGGATTACACCCCAAGGTTCTCAAGGAACTGGCAGATGTGATCTCAGAACCACTGAACTATATTTTTCAAAGATCTTGGAGCACTGGGGAACTACCAGAGGACTGGAAAAGAACTGATGTAGTTCCCATCTTCAAAAAAGAAAAAAAAATAGATCCAGGAAATTACAGACCTATCAGCCTGACCTCAATACCTGGGAAGATTCTGGAAAAGATAATCAAACAATGAATCAGTGAACACCTAGAGGCAAACAAAGTCATTACTAAAAGCTAACATGGGTTTGTCAAAAACAGATCATGCCAGACAAACCGTATTGCATTCTTTGACCAAGTGACAAAATTAGTGGATCAGAGGAATGCTGTGGATATAATTTACTTGGACTTCAGTAAGGCATTTGATAAAGTAGATCACAATCTACTACTCGATAAGTTAGAAAAATATGGGTTAGACAGCATCACCACCAGATGGATTCGTAGCTGGCTGACAAGCCATACTCAGCGTGTGGTCCTCAATGGAACTGCATCTACATGGAGGGAAGTGTGTAGTGGGGTGCCCCAGGGCTCTGTTCTAGGCCCAGTGCTCTTCAACATCGTCATCAATGATTTGGACGAGGGGATAGATGGGAAACTCATCAAATTTGCAGATGACACCAAGCTGGCAGGAATAGCCAACACTCCAGAAGACAAGCGTAAGAACAGGAGGACCTGGACAGACTTGAACACTGGGCGCTATCTAACAAAATGAAATTCAATGGTGAAAAAAGTAAGGTTCTACATTTAGGCAAGAAAAACCAAATGTACAGGTATAGTATAGGGGGTACCTTGCTCAATAGTAGTAACTGTGAGACGGAACTTGGGGTCCTAGTAGACAATCACTTAAATATGAGCCAGCAGTGTGCTGCAGCTGCCAAGAAGGCCAACACAGTGCTGGGCTGCATTAACAGAGGGATAGAATCAAGATCACGTGAAGTATTAATACCACTTTACAATGCCTTGGTAAGGCCACACTTGGAATACTGCATCCAGTTTTGGTTACCACGATTTTAAAAAGATGCTGAGACTCTAGAAAGAGTACAGAGAAGAGCAACAAAGATGATTAGGGGACTGGAGGCTAAAACATATGAGGAACGGTTGCTGGAATTGGGTATGTCTAGTTTAATGAACAGAAGGACGAGGGGGGACATAATAGCAGTGTTCAATATCTCAGGGGTTGCCACAAAGAAGAGGGAGTCAAGCTATTCTCCAAAGCGCCTAAAGCAGGACAAGAAGCAACAAATGGAAACTAATCAAGGAGAGAAGCCACCTAGAACTAAGGAGAAACTTCCTGACAGTTAGAACAATTAACCAAAGGAACAACCTGCTTCCAGAAGCGGTGAATGCTCCAACACTGGAAGTTTTTAAGAAGAGACTGGACAGCCATTTGTCTGAACTGGTGTACGGTTCCTGCCTGAGCAGGGGGTTGGACTCGATGACTCTTTATCTCAAAAAAAGAATGGGGACAGCTGCTAAAATTAATCAGATTTGAACCAAAGCAAGACATAGATGAAAGACCTCTATAAGTCATTCTATATGATTTTGGGACAATTTCCATAAGTTAATTGATTGAGCTTCTGTGGCTACCAATTTATATATCACAATCTTAGATGATTTATAAACAGCAGTAAAAATACAACAAATATATAGAACAATAAAAAACTCCAAGCATCTCAAAGGCAAACATTCCTCCACACATCAATATTTAATTTTCTTTTGGTTGTATTTAACATTCAATCCCTAGCATCTCAGTGTAAAATAGAAAATAAAATACATAAGACCCTTGGGAGATGCTGGCATCTTAGTAGATGATTTGACCCAGCATAAAGCATCTTCCTATGTTCCCACATGAAGTTATTTATATACTGACTTTTACTGTTAGATATTTTCTATTTAGATATTGACTTTTACTATAAGATTTTGGCATTAACTATAAAAAATAAACAATTTCTCAGGATTTTGATTATCCTGATAATTGCAAGTCATAACAAAATATAAGTGATGATTTTAGAAACTGGATACTAGTGGGGATTAAAGATTTTAAGCAGAAGGAAAAAATAAAAACCTGATTTCAATTAATACTGTGAGTTACAGAATGATATAAAACAAAGGAAATATAAAAGGAGATCATTGTAGTAACTACAATATCAACACTGTCAGTAATGACGTCTGCTTCTATGAATAGACAGTCTAAAAGATGTTAGTGAAGAAATGACAAATATGGAACAAATTTTATCTGATAAGATAAAGTACAGAATGTAGAATTACAAATGACAAGCCAAGAGAATAGAAAAGAACACTTTACTAGATATAGAAAAGAAACTGATTGAAGTTTTTTAGAAGTAAAATACAATGATGAACCAAGGGAATGATCTGGAAAAGGTTTTCTTATTTTCTTATTAGAACTTTAGAAAGACAAAATAAATCTGTAAAATAAGATAAAAGGGAACTGAAGAGAAATCATATCCTATAACAATAATGGATTGAATTGACAAATAAAAGGAAGGAATACGTGGAAGGAACCATCAAAAGTAAAAGGAAGGAATGTAAAGTTGGTTTATTTGATCAAGATTTTTTTTTTTTTTTGCAAAATTCTGGCAACCTTTTATGAACTTTGTACTAACTCCAGAATTGAGAAGTTGATGTGTTATAGATTTGATTATTGACAAAGGATGAGATATGGGATGAAGAAGTATCTGTTTTTAACCTTAGGGGGTGAATTTGTTTACACTTGTTGTGGTGAAGGTTGGAAGTCCCTTCATTATATTATATTGTATTGTATCATATCCTATATCATATCATATCATTATTTTATTTTTAAGTCTTTTATATTATCTTTTATCCATTTATTATATTGTAAGCCTCCCAAAGTTATTTCTATGTTATATTCTCTTTTGTTTTTCTTTTTTTCCTGTACCTTTTATATTTTTCTTTCCATTTTCTTTTCTTTCTCTTAGTTTGTCTTAGTTTTTACTACTTTAATTACAATTCTTAATACAATTATATTGAAAAAAGAAAAAAAAAGTCAAGGTGTTGGCCAGAATCAGTTATGAATAGAGATGTATAGCATTATAACATTAACATGTCTCAAACTGATTCTTATAAGTATGTAGCTGCTTCAAAGATATAATTTAGAGTATACAGATTGACATGCTATATTAGATTGCCTAACCACAGTGTTTGTTATAAAGTGGAGCTATCATAAAAATAAAGTGCCTAAAATTTTAGTGGAAATAATTAAATTTGCAAAAGTACTGCAGCTCCAATTAGACAGACTTCATGTTAATAATCGGTTTTGAAAATCTGAGGAAGAGCAGGAAATGAAGCCATCAGAGTTATTTATGGAAATCAAACTAAGTGGATTCTTCGTATGTAGCCCGTGTAAAGATACATTTTTAAAAAGAACTTGGTAAATAGCACCTGAGGCCAGGGTATGACCGTCAGATGACATATCCCTTTGAAATTTGGAATGTAGAATAGCACAGTAAATACAATAACAGAAGTGAAGGTAGGGAGAAATGGTTTATTTCACCAATGCTAAATTTCGTGCTGAGAAACGCTAGCTATAAATTTACATGGTTTATAAAGAGAAAAGGGGGGTATCTTTGTAGTTTTCAATTAAACTGCATCTTTATTCTATGAATGGATATTCTTCAGTAGGACATGTGAAATAGTGTTTTTGTATAAGAAACAGAAATTCCAATTATTTCTTTGAAGAATTAGAAACTTTTTCAAAACCATTCATTTTCCTGCTTCAACTGCCTTTTCCCTTCCCTTCATTTTTTTGCAGTTACAACAAATAATTTGAACTTTGGAAATAGGTGTCATGAAAGAACAATTTGGGTTATTACAATATTTGTACATGGGACTGCCTTTGAACATGATCTACAAATTTCAGTTACTTCAAAAGAAAGTATCTAATTGTTGAAGGGTATTAGCCAGTGCAATCATATTATGCTGGCAGTTTTCCGGCCTACTTTGTCCTGCTTTGTTAGTCACAAAGAAAGAAACTTTCTGAAAGACGTCTCTACCAATGGCTATTCTTGGTATTCCCACTATATGAGGCAAGGTAGTAATTATAAGAAAGAAGACTTTTGACATATTTATTTTTATCCATTTCTGACAATTTTATTATATACCAGGTATAGCCAATCTGGCTGGTCCTCTGGATGCCTTGGAATGCAACTTCCATAAGACTCAGGCACCAAAGCCAATCATAAAGGCCAGTGAGGGCCACAGGTTGGTGCTAGAAAGCCCAGGCAGACTGGCGAGGGCAATGGGTGAGCACTAGGGAGCACAAGGAGTTGTGAGTGCCTTGTGCTATGGAGTGTAGGTGGGTAAGGAAGTGTTACAATATACAAGATTCTAAGTTCTAAGATGGCGGCGCCTGGATCGGCTGCAGCTGCATTAGCTCTCAAAGGTGAAATGTTTTAGGAGGGATATAAGGGATATAGGCCACATGATCGGGAAGGTTTTAATGTGTTTAAGCAATGTGGTGGAACTAAGGTAACATACAACTGACAATCTTTGCTGGCATGGCGAGTTTCTAGCTGTTTCGGAACTGTTGGTGAGACCATTAAAAATCGTTGGCTCTGTTTGAATTTGTTCTGCCGGCAGAAAGATCTGACTGCTGGCCTAGCGACAGATTCTATTGCAACTCAGGGTGTTTCCGAGGGAGGCAGAGAAGGAGAGGTCCCGGAGCTTATGGAGCGAAGGAACTGGATGAGGCTGTCGGCAGGCCCAGAGGAAGAGAAAGAGGCTTTTGGAGGAGTTGGTGGCGGCGGCAACGTGCTCCAGGGGCCAAAAGAAGCAAGGCCTCTTTAAGGAAAAGGTGGAAGAGTCAGGATCAAAAAAAGGAAAGGAGGCAAGGTTGTCGTGCAGGAATACAATCTAATTTGAGGGCTAATCCACACGGAGCTCCATTTCTATCTGTCCTGTTTGACATCGTTCGCTCCCTAGAGATTAAAATGGCCAATCTGAAACTTCAGCTGGAAGCCATGAACAAGGGGCATATATCGGAGGTGGTGGCCCTTTGAGAGCTGTGTGCAACGAAATTTCATTTCGGTGTATGCCGATTGGTATACATTCAAAGTGACAATAAAGTTGTTGTTATTGTTATTGTTAAGATGCTTGGGAGATCCCTGGGGAGAAAAAGCGTTGGCAATGACTTACAGAAGCAACTTGTGAATTTTCATGCTGGCTTCCCCCATTGATTTTGCTTGTGAGAAGCCAGCAGAGAAGATCACTAATGGCAATCACATGTCCATGGGACACTGCAACCATTGTAAATAGGAGCCACTTGCCAAATTCCCAAATCACGATCGTGTGATACAATGGCGAGAATATCCAGCATGTCATAAATGCCACACAATACCAGCATTATCGTAACATTGAATGGTCACTGAATGAATGGTTAGAACTTGAGGATTACCTGTGTATTTAATCAGTTCCTCTTTCTGACTAACAATAAATAATATATCATGAAAGAGTATTAAAAAAAATAAGAATGCAAAGCTATGAGAAAATATCCTTTTAAAAATACAAGAGACAACTGAATGGGCAGTTGAAATAAGATTAATAATGGGGAAAACTTTTGATTTTACTTGTAAAAAAAGGTACATTGTGAAGGATATGTCATGGTATTTAATAAATGGATGTAAATATAATTATATTTTATTATTTGAATGTATATCTGTTACTGACCGCTAAAATATAAAACTGTAAACAACTGAAATCAAATATAAGGAAGGCGTATCTCCTGTCATTCCTGATCTGGCCCCCGGAAAAACTAGATTAAAATTTATTTAGAAATACACTAATTATTTGAAAAAGGGTTTTTTAAAAAAAAAATGTTTAGGAGCAACCGTTTGAAACATGCATAGATTCATCTTATTCTTTAAAACTATATTAGGCTAGTTTCCAAGTTGTGCTGACATCCTACATACTGGTTTTCAAAAAGGACTGTCACCATCAATTTTTCTTTTTTAAGGGATTTTAATTCTTTCAGCATGTTCATATGGTTTTATAAAGCCCTAGATACATGGCAAATCCCCTTGGTGTTGTAAGACAAGATTGCTGTTAAAAAATGTTTAGGCTTAGTCAGCTTCTTCTCACCACTGAAGTCATGAGGGACTCTGGGAAATAGTGTTTATACTAAGCTTAAATTGATAGGGCAAGTTTAATGCAATCGGGTCAAAGGTACAACTGCTTAGCTAGTCTCATCAACTGCTCAGGTTTCAACATCAGTTTATAAGCAAAGGCCTCTAATGATAACATCTGGCTGCTAACTCAGGGACTGCTTTTTTAAATGTCATGATTGAATGTAATTCAATGTGGGGAGGAGCAAACCTTAAGGGCAGCTTAATTCCTGAATTATATGGTTTCAACTAGATAAGATAGAAATGCCAGGCTTTTTGATTGATTTCATGAACCAACTCTTTCTTTTTGTATCAAGAGCTTTTTTTTTCTCCCCATCACCCGAAGATATTTATGTGAAGTGGGAAACATGCAGAAAGTTTTCTGGCCTTGTGAAAAGGACAGCTTCTTGGTGTTTGGAGTAAAAAATGTCAAGTCATTTAGTCTTGGTATTCTTAGCACTTAATTAAGAAGCTAAATTCAGAGAGATGATTTTGAAACAAACTTAATCAACCCTAACTTGAAATTTGGTTGATCTGGACTATTTTAACCACAAGTCAGAACCATGTAATTGTATTGAATCAGATAATTTATTTTAGGAACAAAAGAAATTATAGTTGCCTCCATGCTGCTTCAACTACTCTTACCGGTATAGAAGGCATACAATCATTCTCAAAGACATGCTCAAACTTCTTTACTAAATGCAATTTACAACTTATGTCCTCATTAAGTGAATTTTTTCTCAGTCTTCCTTTTCTCAGTTTTCTTGCAAGAATGTTTTATACTAGGGAGGGCTTTTTCTTTTAGTTTCGTTGCATCATTCTATCTAAGCTGATTTCACAGGAAACACATATAATTGTTCATGAAGACAAATAATTGTAAAGATACAGGTGCATCATTGCATGTTAATGCCCACATTATGATTATGTCCAAACATATGATTGAAGATGTTCTTAGTTGATTTCATCAGTTTTAATTAAATTGGCAAGCCTAGCTAAGTTAACTTGTAAAAGCAACTTCTGAAAGAGAAAAATGCATCATATCACATATGAAAAAATATTGTGTTTGTGGGGAACAGAAATTCCATAATACAATCCACGCAAAATTAGAGATCCTGGAATCTGAAACAGCCAAAGGCTTCTTCAGTGTTATACTCAGATCTCAAAATAATTGACTAATGTAAGAATTAGTTTCCTTCAAACTAAGCTCAGCTCCTAATGACCTTATAGGCACATCTATGTAGTTAACACCACATAAACTGATGTTGAAAAGCCTATTTCTGAAAGCAGTAAAGTGTTATCCTTAGCTTTAACGATCTACATACTGCCTGGCAAAGCCAGTAGCTTCAGAATTCCAAATGCATATCTGAAGCCACTCTACTTTTGCGTTTCTTTTAATCTGTAAGTTGTGCTGTTTCAAATATATATGGATTTCTATTTATAGTTCAGTCAAAAGTTGGCTTGAGATGTTTCTTTTTTGTAATATATGTTCATGGTTTAATGCTTACATTACCCATTCACATTTGTTCCTTCAAAGAAAGGATGGAATCTTTTTAAAGCAATAAAAATTATATACATTGAACTGTTCACAGTATAAACTTTCTTTGAGGATATTAACGAAACCTAAACTACCAACCGTTACGTCCGGTGAATCATATTCTATCCAAGAGTGTTTCTCTGTTAATGCTCATAGTAAAATCCAAATATATCTCTGTATGTCTTGGGATGATATATTTATACACCATATATGTAAGATAAAAGAAACAGATGAACTGAATACTATGGAACTAAATTATGTCAGTGTTATTATAACTATGTTTCCTGCACTACAGACCATAATTATGCTAATTAAAAGAAAGTAGAATTCTGTACAATTATGAACATTTAAAATTAAGCATTTGGTTTCTAAATTAAATTTTACCTTTTCCTCTCTTCCATGCCCCCGCAAACTTCTTCATTCCCTTCCCTATTTGGCAACAGCCACTTACCTGCTTGTGGCCCGTAGACTTGCAGCTTCCTGCCGGCTTCTTCCTCAACTTTGTTTGCGGGAATCTTGCAGGAAATTGCCTCACCGTTAGACTCAGTTAACAGGGATATGACTACAGGGATTGCTGTTACTAAGCAATGCAGTTGCTCTTTACAATTACACCACTTAGCGATAGAAATTCCAGTCTCAATTGCCATGGTAAGTCAAGAAATATCTGTATTTTATTTTATTTTATTTTATTTTAATTTTATTATTTTATTTTATTTTTTATTGCAGGCATCTTTAGGAGGTAGGGCAAAAAAAAAAAAAATCAAGATTGCAGCTGCAACCACACAATCAAACTTCTGCCCATTTTTATATCCAAAACCTGCGTAAAAAAAGAGATGAGCTTCAATCACATAATCATGGCCACCAACCTGACTGTTTTAACACATACACCCTCTTTTAGTCATTAGATGAGCATCATCTTTCTTTGAGTTAAGTGGAACCATTCATGCAAGGAAAAATATACAAGTTTCCTCCTTTACTTACTCCTCCTCAAGAATTAATGTGCAGCAGCTGATGAAGTACTTTGTGATCCATAAACATTTGTAATAAATATTGGCATTCATGGTGCTGCACAATTATGGTGCATGAGGTGCATTATCCTCAGGTACAAACATTTTGATACAATCTGCAGTCTACTTGTGAGCTCTTATATTAAAACCAGCGCATTTGTATTTTACAGTATAAATGTTCTGTGGTGATGATATGAAATGGCTCTTTGTGAAGCTGTAATGTTTCACGAACATGAATGCTTATAATACACCAATGCAAAAGTTAAACATCTTGGGGCATTTGCAAGAAGCCTGAAGGCTGTACCCAGTCACGAGCTAATGGAACACATTGCAGCCACCTTCATCCCCAATGCAAAAGTGTTGATGTGTCCCATTTCCAGTTCAGACATGCTCCAAGTCACTTAGGTTAAATACATAGAATAGAACTACATAATCACTGCAGCCTGAATTTCATATTGCAAGCACCACTTTTCCTTAGGCCTAAATTCAGTCATGTGTAGACTGACGTTAATTATCCTGGTTCAATTATATATGAGCAACTTTAATCCCAGATGAATTCAGAACGAGAACCCTTACAGAGATGTATAGTTTTCCAAAGAGGTTGCTATGGGAATCACAGTTTGAAGCTCTTTTCAAATATTTTTACCATCGTTTTTATAACAAAAATTAAATCAGTGAATAGCTGTAGCCACAAGACATTAACCTCCCTCCGTAAGAAAATATTCACATTATTGCTACTAAATATGGATGGAGAATATGTACAGAAGGTTCTTGTAAGATCCTGTTGGTCTCATTTTTCTCTCCACACATATGAAAGCCGTGGAAGTATGAAGTTACATTAACAAGATAACAGACTATCTAATGGCCCACTTTCAATCAACCATACAGTGGAGCAAATCATAAATCATACTAATCACTATCAACTATGGAATTCATATCATGTAACAAATTTCTGAACTTTCTAGACTTATTCAGATAGGCATATAAATGGATCGGAAGGAATGAGATTGGACTAAATTATGAAGTGCTGATTTCTATGCAGTGCCTCAAAACACTTACTCAAGCCATTATATAAAGCCCCAATGAAATAAGTCCAAGTTGCACCTGAATAATGGTGGCTGAAGTTTCTGATTTAAAAATGGAAGTGCTCAGTTATATGACTTCTAAAATCTGGATGAAATTATTATACCAGCCCCAGGTTTCTTTCCTGCATAGCATCACAAATTAAATCCTGCTTTGGTATAATCTAAATTTGGGTTGAGTGGCTGTCCCCTGTCTTGTGTAATTAAATTCCAGTTTAATGGCCAAGGTCTCTACTGAAAGCAGGGGGTTGTTGGGGTGCTAAGCTGCAACATGAGGAAGGGGAGGGGGTAATACACATTAGTCCTAATACACATTTAGTGACTGTTTGAAGTTACAATGGCACTGAAAAAAGTGACCTATGACCATTTTTTACACTTACAAGCATTGCAGCATCCTCATGGTCACGTGATCAAAATTCAGACACTTGGCAACTGACTCATATTTATGACAGTTGCAGTGTTCTGGAATCATGTGATCACCTTTTACAACCTTCTGACAAGCAAAGTCAATGGGGAAGTCAGATTCACTTAACAACCGTGTTACTGACTTAACAACTGCAGTGATACACTTGACAACTATGGCAAGAAAGGTTGTAAAATGAGGCAAAATCCACTTAACAAATGTCTCACTTAGCAGCATAAATTTTGGACTCAGTTGTGGTCATATGTCGAGGACTGCCTGTGATATACATATGCACTACCAAGAGTTTCTGATTTTTCTCCCAAACTAGGGGAGAAAGTATTTTTTTAAAAAAATCTATTAAATTTATTTTAAGAACTATGTGTTATTTTTATGGCCATTTAAAGATAGGAAACCACACTGCCAGTCTTCAGGAATTATAGTTGATGGTATATAAGGAACCAATTTGGGGTTGGCCTGAAGCCCTGGCCCTGTGGGTTACTCATATTTGCTTTATTTTCATCTACATTGTCTTTGCAGCTACGATTTCAATATCATCTGCTTAACCATCTCAGGACATTAGCTTACAAAAGCAAATGGGCAAATATGTAAAGTTTGGCCATTGTTTTCTGACGAATCTTTGATGTGGATATTTTGGACATTTTCTGCAAATCATATTTTTTTTAAAAAAATAGAAAAACGTTTTTATTTGGAATATTTATCCATGATATTTGTTTATGATAGCATTGCTTTCAGTTAAAGGTTTGTAAAAATAGTCAAATGTACCTGCTGCGTTTATAAATGTAAACAATTCAACAAAGGAGCAAAAGAAGCCAAAAAGAAAAATTCAGGAAGAAGAGAGTCTTCTGTTTTGCAAACTACATAAACTTCAGGGTGTTTTTTTTTAATTTAGCAGATTTATTCATTTATTCTTGGTCAAATTGCGGCAGAAAAGTTCAATAAAATTATATAACACTGATAATTGCAAATTGAAAAGATTTATTTCACTATTGCAACCATCTGGGTCTTAATTAGGAGCCTGCTAACTTCTGCTATGTTTTCTTTTATCAACTTAGAGCATGGGTGTCAATCCCGCAATGTCACGTGACATGTTGCGACTATCACGACTTTTTTTCCCATTGCTGGCAATGGGATGGGTGTGGTTTTGGCATGGCGCATCCGGCCCGTGGGCCAGCAGTTTGACACCCCTGACTTAGAGGATAGATCTATTATTAATTTAACCTTTACAAAAAATACATACCTAAGTGTTTCTCTTATTACTTTCAGTCTGGCACTAATTATTTTTTGTTCCATTTTGGGCAAATCCTGAAACAAGTTAATAGATATTCTTCTTCAAGAATATAAGGGATCTTCTCCATTGAGAGACCCTACTAACAATTCAAATTATGATCAGGTTAAATTCAGTCCTCTTTTCTATTAACTTGGCTGTTTTGCTTCAAGCTATTGTAAAGTAATAGCTTTATAAAGTCATTAAAAATTCAAGTAGAATAATTCTGCTATAAATGTTCACTTAATATTCACTTAATATTAATGTTCACTAAAAATTCACCAAAAAAAATTATTAAAATTCAATTCACATATAATAATCAGAGATATGAAAACCATATCACTGATTCTGAAAAATGTGGGTTTATATTTGGCAAATGCTGTAGTTGAAATACTTCAATTTAAATTAGACAGAAGAAAGGAAAATACCCCTCTATATTATTTGCTTTGGGCCCCAAATAATTTGAGCAAGAGCATTGCGCCATTTATAATTCTTCATGTAAAACATATTAATATCCATGCCTCTCTCCTCAGAGGAAAGAAGCTTGGCTACCCATATTACGTTATGTACCTTTGAGAGGAATCAACTTACATACATGCTTTATGGTTTTGGCTGCCAATTAATAGTATCTGTGAGTCTTACACCTGATACTCCCCATACCTTAGAAGAAGAAGAATTCCTTCAGGTTGTTATATATTGTAGCCAGTATTCAGTGTTAACAGCAGTACAAAACCGTAGAGGAATAAAACCTACAAAGAACCAGTTAAATAATTCACTAAGTGTCAGGATACAAAAGACACATAAGTATAGAATAGGATTTTTTTAAAAAAAAAAAAACACTATGAAAAGGAGAACTTCAAGGATTTTAAAACTTTCCTACAGTATCAGAAACATTGCTAGGTTACTAAATGAAACATGTTGCCTTAATAGTCCTCTTCCAATTATGATATTCTTAGATCATGCGTTCAACAGTAATGCAGGATGGCATTCTATTTCTTTTCTCTAAATTACCCCCACGTATGTGAGGTCATGTCTCACTTTATACGAAGTCAAGGCATATGCAAAACCCCTCTTTCTGGTAACTCCACTTGTCAAGACAGATCAGGAAGGTTGCAAGTGTGAGTGACAAGAGGCAGCAGATCTTTGTAATAAAGATATCTCGAGCCCTACCTTTCTGAGTAAGAATCAATTCTGCAACATACATACATATAATAACATTATTGCAGCAGTAACTCTAGCCCCTCTCCTATATAATCAGTGTTTTTGGAATGCTTTTAGGAGACTATATCTATGGTGAGACCAACATTTTAGATCAGCCCTTCAGATAATGTTGGAGTTCATTTCTCATGAGCGCATCTCAACATGGGCAGCAGTCATGAGAATTGTACTCCACAAATATCTGGAGGCTCAAAAGGTTTTGGAAGGCTTGGAGACTGTATTTTCTGACACTGCTTTTTCAACCATCTAAACTTGTTATTAGTCAGGATAAAAAGTGCCCTAAATAGTAGATAAACATATCTAAAAAAAAAAATCTGCTGCTAATTTTTTCTTGATCAATTGCATAATAGACTAAATACATTTCAAATGAAGGTACAACATTCCAGAGAACAATTAAGGGAGTATCATTTTGAGATGCCAAGCAAAATGAAGGATACTTTACAATTTAATGGGCAAAGTAACAGCTTTAGCAGATTACTAACAGATTTGCACATAACAGGTAACAAGTTTACCTTATAGATAAATCTTACAGTTTGGTTACATCTGTACACTTAATATTTATCTTCAGCAATTAATCAACACTTCTTTATTTATGAAGCAGTGGTTCTGCATCAGGAGCACCATTATATGCACAATTTGTAATTGAAGGGGGTAGGAAAATCCAGAGATCATCCAAAGATCAATAATGGCAATAAATTGACAAACACAAGAATTATTAGTGCATAATTACAGCTGTAACTTCATAAATATTTTATTCCTCAAAGTTGTTAAATTGAAAAGGAAGTTTTCCCTCTCTTCAGCTGAGTAAAATGTTAAGCATGGTAAAACTTGACTGCATCATTTCTGATGCCGGTTCCTTCTTTTTGATTGTGATTTTGATTTTTTCAGTGCACTTATATAATGTACTTTGACTACATTTGTCCACATCCATAACTAATGTTTGTACGTACAGTATTCTGTTCTAGGAGAAAATGGCAGAGACTAGCAAACAGTTACCATAACAAAAAAACCCAAGCTATTGTTATTATTGGAACAGTGATCTGCCGCATTCTGCAAAGAACTGCCAATTGATCATAATCTGCAAGAAAGTGCATTGCATTGATATAACAAGTAACTTCTTTCTCAGTTGTTCCTGTCTGGGCTATTCAGTGGAGAACTAAAATGCCTGTCCTTCGCTTACATCTACCGGGAAGATGGAAGTCAGGCAAATTAAATTAAGTAATTCTCTGTCCTAACTTGCATGAAATCTTCTGCATGGCAACACTTGGCAGAGGGAAGCTAAATCTAATCCTTTGGGTGGCAGCTCCATTGAATATCTAGCCAACTTCTCTTCTCATTGAACTTCTTTGTTTCTTACCTTTTATTTTCAAGTTGTGATGCAATAGTGCTTAGGTAGTCTTGGGTGTGATCATTCTTTGAAAAGGTCACCTCTGGGCCAACTGTACTCTGTCTTGCAAATATCTCAATAATGCACTGATTGTCATTGCCTAACTGCTTAAGATGTATATAGTGCATTCATTGTTTTTTTTTTTCTGGGAAATTCTTTCTCTTGAAGCCAATGAAGGCTTCTTTGATGCAAAGTACAAATGCGCTGTGTGTACTGTATGTCTGTATACAGTAACTGTAAAATATATTCCTATATCAAAAATTGACTTTAAATCAGTTATACATAGGCAGGTTAGAAACTTAATTTTTAAGACTGTGTCCTGAATTGTCTCATAAAATGGGTTAGTTTGACTATTACAAAACTCGCATTGATTAAAACGCAAAGTGGTAGAATTGATCCTACGTACCATCACTAGCCTCACAGGATGCTCTACTATCTTACCTTGTACTTGTAATTTTCTCTTAAGCATACAGCTACATTTGCAAGCAAACTGCCGGGCTCCAGCTATTCATTTGTTATATTTTTCAGTAATGCTTGTGGAACGCTTGATTTGTTGGCTTGTAAGTATAAATAATAGAAGATGCAGTAGATGCACTCTGCAACATATCAGCTTCATGTTTATATTTTTAATTAAAACAATATTTTTGAAAAGTCAGCATGGACAACTAAATTCAAATGTTAAAAAGGGAGGGAAGAAGAATAATTTTAAAGATGCTGTTCTGGTGGGGACCAGAACAGAAAAGCACCTGTCTTTATTTCCATACAGTGGGAAATCTCTACCAGACAAGCCCATTTTATATGAAAAGGTTGGTCCTACATATAATTTATGTGCCAAACCATGTAAAACTTTATAGGATAAAATAACCGTTTTCATTTGTCTTCATTTGAGCCAGGGCATTTTGAACCAAATGTAGCTTCCAAAGGGTCTTCAAGGGTGATTCTACGTAGAGGGCATTGCAGAAGTCTTGTTGGGTGATAATCAGAGGATGAGTCATAAATGTTTCCTTAAAGTTTTGTCAACAATTATTCTAGATTAACAGCATAAAGGACATTTTAATTATGACCAGTCTCAAGTAAAAGTTCATTGTTGGGCCAAAATAATTGTGTCCTGAGAGAAATGTTCCGAGGAGCAGTTATGAATGGTCCAGGATGTGCTTTTACAAAACCTGTTTGTGTGTGTGCGCACATGCGTGCATGCATGTATGTGAAGCCTGGAGCATATTAGGAATTGTTTTCAAAGTTGTTTAAGAGAAATACTTGCATCTACTTTGACTCAAATGTCATTAATTCTACAGTTCAGTCAATATTGTATTCACAGCACCCCTTAGTCTATTTCTACAATAATATTCAATTATTATATGAAGACATGGAAATGATTGTTGGAAGTATGCAGATTATATGTAAATTGCTAGATTTTTGCAATTATAACTAATAATAAGTAGCATCATAGTGATATCAGTTTGGTTCCATGACAGATTAATGGCTTTTAAGAAAAATAATTGACCAGGCTCTGTCAAAATAGATAAGTATGTGCTACATTTCAAGAAGATACCCAAGAAGTTACAAATAGAGCTGACTATCTTGAAGTATTTCTTCAATTATCATCTTTTTTCCATTTGGTTTTGGTGCAGAGAAGACTTAATCTTCCTAATGACATATGCCAAAATTTTGCAGACCTAATCCATTTACTTCAGTCACTCAATAATTCACAAGACCATCAACCAGGGCCATCACTAATAGGTGACAAAGAGGAGAAGGCTGCTTGGCTAGGTTTCTACTCCTGCTATCATGTCAGCTCCAGCCAGCAACCCAGTTTAGGACCCGGAGAGGAATAATAGTTAAATAGACAGTCCTACAGCTATAGAGTTTGAGGGATAAGTCAGGAGTAAAGGGGGAAAAAACTTAACTGTTCATTTTGTATAACCAGTTTCTATCTTGTATCCAGAAATATATTGAAAGAAAAAATAATAATTTGACTGAAGCTGGAATATAAACATTCTGGGAGCTATATTTATAAAAGGTTTCTATTAAATGTGATGAGCTTGCAAAATTCTGTTGGAAGTTTGGCATTAAGCCATAAGGTGTATACCAAGTGACTAAAAAGAGACAAGTGCTTTGTTTGAAAGGGGTTTGGATTTCAATGTAATCCCTAAAACAAAGCAAAATACAATAAAACAAAAAGTGGGGGCGGTGACAAGAATTGCATAATTTGCTTCTTATAACACTGAGGTTTGGGGCGAAAGCTAAACAGGTTGCTTTAAGCCTGCTCAAACTTTTGAGAGCGTCATTCCTTCAGGGTTATATCTAAGGGGGCTTTTTGCATGAAACAGAAAAAGAAGATTTGTGGTTTTGATTATTATAAAAAAGTGGATAATAGAAAAAAGTAACTTTTTTGTAATCATAGAGTTCTGTGAGAGATAATTTTGTGATCATATTTGTATTTGCTGCAAAAGAAATCGGAAGCTTCTGTTTTTAAATCTTTTTTCTGTATTTTTGTTTCTTTTTAAATTCTGTATTAGTTTGTATTAGTTTCATTTTCTTTAAAACTTTGAATAAAACTTATATATACTGCTCAAAAAAATAAAGGGAACACAAACGCATAGGATCCTATACATTTGTGTTCCCTTTATTTTTTTGAGCAGTATATATAAATAGGATAATATTTAGTAGGATACACAATGAATAGGATGAGAGCAAAAGAAGGCGAGGACTTTCATTTTACTTGGACACATCTCTTTTCCCCTCTTTCTGATACAACCTCCCTTTCTACATTTGTGTGTGTGTGTACCCCAAGAGAAGGCTGCCAGGAAGAAACAGATATCTTTCACCAGAAATCTGAGCTAATCATTTGTAGAGGGCTGTCCAAAATAGGTCAAAAGTTGCATGTTGTCCACCTCTGATTTAGATAGATTTCTAACTTGGACTTGGACAGACAAATTCTTGGGCGATCTCGAGATAAATTGATTGCCCCTTTGAGTTTGTAGAATGATAGTGAAGTTTCATTGATAATATTTTAAATGAGTAAAAAGATCTTGGATTACAAATATTTTGTGAATATGGAGTTTTGAACCAACACACTTCAATGTTCAGTCTTGATTCCAAAGTACTCATGAAAACTAAAACATATAATAATTCTTTGGGCTCAGATCTGCGATATGGAAGTAGTTTGAACAAGAAAAATGGAATTGAAATAAAAGCATTTATAATCTATGTACAGTAATCACTATCAATTTTGTTAGGAGTTACACAAAAACTAATGAATTATATAACATGTAGTTGCCATTTGTGTGTGCATATATGTAAGTATGTATCTTTCTATATTATTTTACTGCTAATTGAAAGCACTTTCTCATTTTAATTAGGTAGTTGTTTTACATTGGGTTTCAATGTTGGGTATGCTGGATCACTTGATTTCTATTTATAATTTCAGATCTTGAGTACTTTGTTTTCTATAACCGATTCATTTAATATTTTTTTGCAATTAGTAAATAGGGATTGTAATTCTCTGTGTTACTTGCACCTGCTAGTTTGAATCGGAAGTAGCTATTTCTAACTATACAATTAATTCCAAATAACTGTCAATATCATATTTGAAAATATTCCTTAACTAGCCACGAAACACCATAAAATAGATATAGTTAAGATAAAGAACACTAATTGTCAGCAGAATTGTGTTTTTACACGTTTGGTGTAAGAAATGAAATAGTCATATAAGGAACAGATTGTTGTAAAACCAGTTTCTCTGATGTCAACATTTCACCGAGTGTCACTTCAGCACAATCCGCTATGGCCTGTTCTTGTACTTCCAGCCCATGTTTCAGCTGTGGGTTTTACAAAGTTCCTCCCCAATGCTCAGAAATGGTTAGAAGGTTATTTAATGCTGTTTTTTTCTGGAACTTGTGAATGACCTGGGCACCAGTTGCGCCAGGATGACTAAAATTCAGCAGATGAGAACCTTATCAGACTACTGTGAGGCCCGTATAAAATTATGATTTTAGGATGATGGATGGCATACATGTGCTCATGCTCACAAATATACACAACCTTTTGTTGTCTAGCTTATTCTGAATAAAATAAAAATAAAGTGATTTTTTGCTAGACAATGCATGAAAAGGTTAATATTCATTTGTTACTGTGTATGCCATAACTAGATGGCTGCTGAAAATTCCAGTATGCTAGAGGGGATTCGGTTCAGTCAGTGTGTGGTTGGCTTCCAAGTAGCACACCTGGCAGAGAGATAGGAAAGAATGTAAAACTGTTCTTATCCATGTGACTTTTTTTTTCTTTTAAAGAGGAACAAACATCTTTTTGCAAATATTCTTGGTCATCCTTTACTCGCTTTGTTATAATTATACAAGCATGATAACAGTGTCAGACTTGAATTTCATTCAGCAGGTATTCACTATATTCATATTTATTCGTGCAGAGTAATTTAAAATAATATTTCCCCAAGTTATCAACAGGAAATAAGAAAAAGGATAGTCCATAGTGTGATCTTATCAGAATTCCAAGAAATTTCATTCATGTTAGTAGTCCTCGAGAGGCTCATCAAATCATATAATACACATAGCAAAAACCGCATACCAGAAAAAAACTAAAAATAAATAGATATTGTTTACAAAGAACCTGGCACCCTTCCTAGTGTAAATAGAAACGTTAGTAAATTGATAACATGACAATGCATGTTTTCAGCTCACCTCATAATTCACTTCTCAGATCTGACATATTTGAATAACTTTTTGAAAAACTTCATAATTTTTTTTTTTTGGCATGGCTCTTCTATCATCCCAAAATTTGGATTATGAATCTTATGTCATCACTATCTATTCCCTCAAGGTGTGTGTTATCTAGCTGTGAAAGGGTATTTCCTGCACACACACACATCCAAAAATAATAAATTATTTCTGCTCTACTCCAAATGAGAAAACGCCTGAGCCTCTTTAGTGAATATGAATTACAATTAGATTTATAGATAATAATTTACATGCTTAAGCTTCTTGAGGTTCGCAGCCAAAAAGCTGTCTGCTTGCATATATTTTTATACATCTTTTAGCTAAATCAGGAAGCCAAGTGTAGAATCTACCATTCTTGTTAAATAATGTAGATTTGTGACACTCCCAGGAGAACTTTGAGTTCATAAAATTAGCTTATAGGTCACACTGATTTACCCTGCAAGGATATTTCCATACATAGCAATATATTAAAATAGAAATAAATCTTTATGATGTGTTAATACAGATAAGAAGCTTAAGTATTGCTTCTGTCATGCATGTTAAGTCTAGAAAAGTCCCCGTGGTTTATAAGAGCTTTGTAAAAAATACATTCACATCTAGCATTTAGAAGTGAGTGGCAAGGTAGCCAAAATAATCCTGAACACTCTAAGTGGGAGGACCAGCAGGTTTGGGAGGATCTCAGAAAGTAACGTTTCTTTTCTAGGAAAGCCCCATAATGAATAACTGAGAAGATTTGCTTACTATTTAATGAAGACTTATATTGGGTGAAAATATAGAATACCAGATGGAAAAAAAGACCTGAATATCCAGTGGGGGGGTGGGGCTAGAATCCAAAATATTGTAGACCTTATTTATTGTTTAACATTTTAAAATTGCCAAAAAATACTCTAATAAATAGCATAATGGGTTCAGATTGCAATCCAGTATTATATTAAGTGCAGCTGATTTCGTTCTAATACTTTCAGTGTCTGAAATTGGAGAAACGTGAATTTGTACTACTAACAATCCTGCCAAACATTTTTTATTGGATCATGGAATACAGTTATTTGAGAACATGAATTGACAAGACGTAAAAGAAACCACATGAGAGAATATTTTAGAAGTTGCTTCAATAGAGAAATGAGTATAGGTAAAAGAAGTGAAATTAGCTACTTGAAAATAACTGCATTGTTTGGAATTAATTTTAAAATAGTGTACATACCAAAATGCTTACTGTTTGCAAGTTTATGATGCTCATATAGAAAAAGCTGTGTACAATCGCTTTACTATTGTATTGTAACAATGTGTTTATATGCTGTAATTATGGGATTTTAATACTTTGCTGCAGTTTGTCATCTCATGTATCTGTCACATATTGTAGTATTCTGTTTGTCTCATTTAGTGGCAGTGAAATATTTCTGAACTTGAATTAACAAACAGTTACTGTAAATGCCATTCATCATTATCTATCCCTAAATACCAAGAATTTCAAATTAACTTTGTAACTTATGAGACTGAGTAGAAAATTTTTTCTAGATGTTTTACTTAAGTATATAAATACATGAAAAAACATGCAAATATGTAAGAGAAAGGACTACTGTGGAAAATTCAAAGCTATAGAGCATAAGACTGAGAAGAAGTAACCATGTTTACTACGATTGTTGGGTGTCTGCTTTACAAGAAGGAAGGAACCCAAACAATGAGAAAGCAAAGATTTTTACAGAAGATGGGGGTTACATATTGGGAAATCCTAGAGATCTGATTGGCTGGCAACTTTTGGGGTTGGTAGGTAATTCCTTGTCCTTGCATCTGGGTTTATTTCTGGTGTTAAGCAAGGTGGCACTTTTGGAAGGGCAGCAGATTTGTGAAAGCCCCTTGAGAAGGAGGTGAAATGTTGACCTGATTGAAGGTGAAAGGTTGGGATTTCTCTAGGTTGTAATTTCCTTGTTAGGACTCCCTTAGGCTATGCCAGGGGTCTTCAAACTTGGCACTTTTTATGACTTGTGGACTTCAACTCCCAGAATTCCTCAGCTAGGCAAGGGCCAAGTTTGAAGACCCCCAGGGCTATGCTGTGAGGTGGTGAGGAGGTTTATATCCATTGGTCTAGATGGGACTGCAGGGGACTTTGTTTAAGGGAAGGAAGGATCAAATTGGGTCTGTTAGGATTAGACAATGAGGGAAGGAAAAGGAGGCAGCCTCCATTTTATTTGCTACATTTATTTTCTCCACCATAAGATCTCTGCATTTATAATAAAAGCTGAGCAGATCTCATGAATCATATCAATATGGAACCTACTTGGTATTCTGATCTCTCTCAGCATGGTCCTGGTATAATCTTAGAAAAGAAAGATGAAGTGTATACACACACACACACACACACACACACACACACACACACACATATTAATATGCTCATAGTCAAAAAGGTTCTCCACACTAGGTACATGTATTTTTGCTAGAAGAAGTAATGATAAGCAGTTGACAGAATAACTTAATTGATGCTGCTATTTTCCCCCTTTCACAGCTGCGTGAGAACTTTTTCTCTGCCTTACTTTCTTTAAAATCAAAACAATATAAGAGCTACATCTGCACCAAGAGAAGTGAATTATTATTTATCTTTTATTTATTTAATTTGTAACCTGCCTTTATTATTTTTACAAATAACTCAGGGCAGCAAAGATACTTCATACCTCTTCCTCCTCCTATTTTTCCCACAACAACAGCCCTGTGAGGTGGGTTGGGCTGAGAGACAGTGAAGTCACCCAGATGGTTTACATGGCTAAGGCGGGACTAGAACTCATGGTCTCCTGCTTTCCAGCCTGGTGCCTTAACCCAGGGGTAGGCAACCTTGGCTCTTTTATGACTCGTGAACTTCAATTCCCAGAATTCCTGAGCCAGCCAAGCTGGCTCAGGAATTCTGGGAGTTGAAGTCCACGAGTCATAAAAGAGCCAAGGTTGCCTACCCCTGCCTTAACTACTAGATCAAACTCTCTTTTTCTAATTTTTAACTATATATTTGGATCATATATCACTATGTAAGAAGTAAGTGCTGAAAAAATAGAAATGAGCAATCTTTGGAAGAGCCAGGCGCTGAATATTGGTAGAAGCAGGCAGAATTACATAGTGACAGGATTGGTCATGTTCTTAATAAAGATCTTAACTTTTTCATGTTACTGAAAACATATGACTTTAATTACCAAAGTAAGCAAATTCCAAAAATAGGTCCTACTGGAAACCAAGCTTTCTGTTTTGCTGTTTATTGAGAAAAACATAGCAATATCAAATATCCATCAAGGATCTCATCTGCAAAAAATAACTATCTTTTAATAGTTTGAAAAATCAATTTGGTTCTCAGTCTTTAAATCATGCCTTAAACCTTGGCGGCAAACCACAGAACTTAATGATGGTTTCCTGTATTTTGTTAAAACTCATTCTGATAATCAGTGGCCCATATTAAACAGTGGTTTGTGGCTCTTGTTGAGTTAAACAATTATTTGAGTTATTTTATATGGTCCAATTTTCATTATGGCTCACTGCAGAAGAGGTTTATTATTTAAAAAACATATGGCACCAACATATAAATCATCTTCACAACAGTCTAAATTAACATTTACTTATTCTAGAAATGTGCAATATTCCAGCTACTGTACCTGGGATTCCGTATATTGTGTGGCTTAGTTGTGCATCTGGGCGGGCTACCTACGGCCAGATTTAGGAAGTGATTAATGCTTCTTTGACAGAGAGTACAGAACTGTCTTGAAGGAAATAGTAGTAAAAGCCTGCTCTTGATCCAGCCTCTTTAGACAACAACAAGCCAATCTTTAACTTTCCTCTTTAGGGAAAATATTAAAGAACTGGTGAGGCTTTGACTATGGCGAACCTTAGACTGAACACATTTTCTAGGTTTCAGGTCCAGCAAGGGATAAAAAGTGCAGTGGTGAATTACTTTTTGTTGTGACTTGCATTCTTCCTGGTTTTCTATACCTCTCTTTAGTGCTTCCTATCATCAACTATTGAACTCCTCTGTATCTGTGAAGGCTGGGAATTGAAGGTCCCATTCTATTGTTCTAGTTTGGTGTCCATGGTAGAAGAGCATTTGAGCTCTTGGTTGCTATAAAGTCCTCAGATTCTGAGAAGAATCTGGCAGACTCTTGTCTGAAACTTGAAGAGGCTTCAAGTTGTCATCCACTTGTAAATGATGAGTCAGACTCAGCACAGTTGTATACAAATTCAGAGAGCAAGGAGTCAGAACTTGACTTTGGGAGAATGCCAAACATTATAAACTAAAGAAGGCTGAGCATTAAAGATCAGCTGGTCTTCAGAACAGAAAGTAGCATTAACTCCTTTAATTAGGAGCCTTGGTTTTATAACAAGTGTCTTTTAGACCTACTCCCCTTGAAAGAAACAAGTCTCATGTTTCCTGATACGTATTGCTGTGACTGCCAAGTCCTTCCTTCCTTCCTTCCTTCCTTCCTTCCTTCCTTCCTTCCTTCCTTCCTTCCTTCCTTCCTTCCTTCCTTCCTTCCTTCGCCCTATGATCAGAGTTCCTGATTGACTGTTGGATGGCTTTCATAGAAACCTGTGGTTCTGGACCCATTGACTGTTTTTAGACAACCTGACTTTCCTGCTTTCAAAATCTTCATGGTACAGATATGGCAAGAAACCTTTCATTGATTTCTCCAACCTATATTCAGATCTAGCAGCATGTCCTTATCTCTGCTTTAGCTACTATCAAAAGATTTGTAATTCAACAAATCTTACTTTCTTCTTTGATCAGTCTAAGGTTTGCATTGGAGAGGATAATGCTCAATATGGGGTGCTGCAGGACTTAGTTCTCTTCCCCATTTTATTTATTGTCTACATGATAGCTCTGGGAGAGGTTTTTCTTTAGGGATATATTATCAGTTCCATGATGGTATACAGTTACCTGTGACTACGCTGAGTCACACTTGCTGCAGAAGTTCTAACCTGGTGCTACAAAGTGGAATGACTGCTTAATGGTAATAGAAATGGTCCTATGTGTTGACTTTGGATGGAGCTCCAGTGTTGGCTTTGGATGGAGCTGCACTCCTCTTAAAGAAGCAGATCTGAAATTTTGGGGTTCATCTGTACTCACATCTTCTCTAGAACAGAAGGTACAATAGGCTGTAGCCAGTGGTGACTTCACTCAATTTCAATTTGTACACTAACTATAAATCTACTTGGATCAGATGCCCTGACAACAGTACTAATGCCTTCAACACTCCCATGCACTGGACATTAATTGCTGATTTAATTTGATACCTTGACTTCAGGTACTTGCAGGACTACATAACCCAACAAAATTGGATTGACTTACAGGTTCTTCTACAGAGAGTTTACTGAGGATTTCCACCCCATGTGAGATGAAGGGAATGAGATTCTTATGATGAACTTCTATTTCTGTTTGAACACTTTGCCTCCCAAAAAGATCCCAAACACTCTTACCTTTAGAAAGCTTTTCAAGACCTGGCTTTTCCACAAAATATTAAAGTGCCAATGGTATGGACATTCCCTGTAAACTGAATGTTCCTTATTTTATAAACTATGCTTTGTTTTTGTGAACTATTTTGAATCTACAGAAGGAGGCACTTGATCAATTTATGTAATAAATACATGGGCATCTGTATTTCATCCAGTGGAGGCCTAATTTGTTTAATATACAATGTTAATATATCTCAAGGGGTAGCTAGCCTCAAATTATCTTATTATCTGTAAGGGGATAACATGAAATGTAAGTAAATGGAATATCTCTCCCACACTCAGCCAGCAGCCAAAATCCTAAACAGAGAATGCTTCAGTGTTGCTGATTCTTCTGGATCTCAGTTAAGCTTGGCAATTACATGAGAATCATTTGGAAATGATAGTTTTTTTCTTTTTTTCTGTTATGACCTTTCACATTGCTGCAGGGAGAATTAATCAAGACATTTTTAACAGTGGATCAAAAATGTCTTTTTCAGTTAAAAGTCCTCAAGCTTAGAGGTTCATGAAGGGGGCAAGGTAGCACCAGTACTAATTTCATTTGGCCATGATACTTGTTTTGGTTGTTACATATTTATTACAATATTTGGACATTGGCTTCTTTAATCAAAAATATATTTATAGTTAATAGATTTCCTGTAGCCTTTGAAAGCTTTAAACGTAATTAAGCATTTATGCGCATAAAATATTTTCATGCATTTTCATGTATTATCATTTCATGATAATGGCCTGAAATTAAGTGGAATATATAGATAGTTTAATAATACATACTTGTGAGTGTATTCTTGAGCCAGGCTGAGAAGGGTCTTATTATTTTAGCAGATGTAATTGTACCAGTTCATTTATAAAATGTAAACAATAAAGCAGATTCCCTTTTGACTGTCCAGTATCTCCATATTAAATGTAAATAGAGGAACAGATGTGACTGAGGAGCAATATGTGCTGTGTTGCACTGGTTTAATTCCAGCATAGTCTATTTTGCTTTTATGTGTCACTGGAACAAGCACAGACTACAAAGCCACAATATCTTTCAGCTTGCAGGGCCCAAAAAAGGTTGCCAGGAAGAAAGCAGAAAGAAAATGGAAGCTACATAGACCTTCTCAGTTCCATGAGGCATGAAAATATGTCCATGAAGACATAGGCTAGAAAGTTGGACTTCAAATTAGAAAATTCAAATTAGAAAAATTCAAATGCCAAAGCCCTTAATCAGAAGTTAAGATACTGCAAGACATCAGTGTCAAGCTGACAAAAAAGATTGTAATTGGTTTAAGAAAGAGGAGGCGGGTAAATGTGCAGAAAAGGAAAGAGCAGTGATAAATGCCCGCATTTCTGAATCACACATATAACCATCTACATTTATTCCATGCCCAATAAAGACTACAATACAGGACAGCTAAAAAAGTCATAACAGAGTAATTGGAATAATCAGTTCCTTGTCATTCATCTTTGGCTTTTGGCAGTCTGTGGTTTAGAAACATCCCAAACATGGCTACACATGCCTTGATAATCTTGACTAATTCTAACTTGCATTCCTGTGCATTGTGAATTGGTCTAGCTCTTTTTGAATTGAAACAGAAGTGTTACTTAGGTGGTTAGAGCTTGTTTTGAATGGGCTCATTTTCTAACATTGATTGTCATGTCTAAATGCTCACCATCTCATATAGATCCTTGCTACGTAAACATTGCCATTATAGAATCAAGAATAATGAATTGTAGGAACTCTCAAAATCTCAGTGCTGGGATGATGTAAAAAGGTGTTTAAATCCTGTAATGCAGGTTTTTTCAAACCTGACAACATTTAAGGTATGTGGATTTCAGCTCCTAGAATTCCTGGGAGTTGAAATTCATACAACTCAAAGTTGCTAAGTTTGAAAAACCCTGTGGACTAAATCCACAAAACTACAGTATATGTAAATGTTACTTTGCACCTGTTGCAGTGAAACTCACTGAAATGGCTGTATATACCCAATATAAATCACAATTTCAGCCTAAAATGTTAGAATGCTGAAGCTTTCAAAGGCTAAGAATCGGCATCATGTATCAGCCAAGGAGAAGGCGACTACATCATCTGGGCATATATATATATATATATATGTAGGTCTTTGGTTGTTCGGGTTTTCTCCCACGTAAAATTGGAAGTGTCTTGGCGACGTTTCGACGAAGTCCCATTCGTCATCTTCAGGCTGGTGCTTTCAGCTTCGTGCCTCGAGGCACGAAGCTGAAAGCACCAGCCTGAAGATGACGAATGGGACTTCGTCGAAACGTCGCCAAGACACTTCCAATTTTACGTGGGAAAACCCGAACAACCAAAGACCTACATACAAATACCCGTGAAAACCTCAGAAAACATATATATATATATTTACCTTGAATGAACACCCTGTCAGCCCAGATATGGGAGAAAGAAATCTTCTTTCTTTTCTTTTCTTTTGCCTGTATCAGCTCAATCTAGAGCCATCCACAAAGCAGCAGTCACTAACTGCGACGTCTCCTGGTAGCTAACAAAGTGGGAGAGAACCCGTGGCTTAGAGGTTATAACATCTGCCTAACATGCAGATAGCCCAGGTTCGAATCTCAGAAGAGTAAGTTTGGCTGATGAGGGTTAAAGGAACCCGAAATAGCTATACCATTCTCTCTTTATTCTTTGTTAGCAAAACCTAAAAACCTAAAAATGTAAAATGATGTCGCAGTTAGTGACTGCTGCTTGTGGATGGCTCTAGATTGAGCTGATACAGGCAAAAGAAAAGAAAGAAGATTTCCTTCTCCCATATCTGGGCTGACAGGGTGTTCATTCAAGGTAAAAATCTCCTCCCCCTGTCTCTCTCCTGGTAGCTAACAAAGTGGGAGAGAACCCATGGCTTAGAGGTTATAACTTCTGCCTAACATGCAGATAGCCCAGGTTCGAATCTCAGAAGAGTAAGTTTGGCTGATGAGGGTTAAAGGAACCCGAAATAGCTATACCATTCTCTCTTTATTCTTTATTAGCAAAACCTAAAAACCTAAATATATATATATATATATTACATGAAGTAAAGACAGAGAACTGATACTCAAGTCTTGATAGAAGGAGAAAGAAAACAAGGGAGCCAAGTGCAAATAGATGTTTTTGAAAGAACTTTTTCAGGGCATGAATCAAGTACTCTCTACCTGCTCAAGAAAAGAGTAGATAAATATGTTCTGGATGTCTATGTAAGGGTGCAAAATTATAATTGAGTGGGAATTTTACGCCCCAAAGTTCATTTTCAATCTCTAGGTATAACATTTTGGGTTAATGCTACCAGTCCTTTAATGCTCTCTGTAGAGCTGTGGGAATCTTAGCTACATCCTTACTGTTTAAGGGTTGCTCTTCTTGTATCACTCACAGTGAGTTAATAACCTGTGAAAGACTTTATATCCTGCATCTAGAATAACCATCTTTATGTATTTCCCAGTTATTGAGTCTCTGGTAGCAGACCTACATTTTTTGACCCTTTGTGAGCCAATGCTGAAGCCACCATGAGGTGTGATTCTTTTGGAATGGTTTCCAACACAAGTGCCCAATAGATGTCAGGGGTGCTATTTTACCAGCATCCAGACATTTTCAGAACTGTTGCAGGAAGTGGTCAGTTATGATTATATATAAACTGCTTGAGGTGAAAAGCTAGAATTCTTCTCTCCGGCCAAAGCTCAGTGACAATGAAAAGGAATCATCCCACGTTGTCCTAACTCATCTAGGTTCAAGAGTAAACAGGCATGCATTTCATGCTGCTAATATATTCCTTCTAAACTGAGTAAGTTTCAAATTAAAAAGAGCTGGCCAGCCTTATACTTGGATATTAGTTAGCACAGTTATGCTAAATATGAAATACAGGGTCAGAATTTTATTTGGATTATATTGATTTGGGATGTCACCTCTACAGAATGGTAAGGAAAAGAATTCTCTTAGGGGTGAAAGGTGTGCCAAGACTTGCAAAAGCAGTACTGGGAAGACACATTTTGCTATAAACAAGCACCTACAAAAGGTTATTCTTTGGAGTGTCCTACTTGGACTCACGTATTAAAGCTGTCATCAAAGTAGATCTGATTATTTTGCACATGGCTTTCCTGAAAGGATGTTATGATTTTCTCGATGTTTGGTGGCTGGTGATAAATTAAGCTTTTATGATGTCATGTGAAAGGCCACTGCTTGGATTTCCTCTCCTGTAGAGCATGCTGAGGGATACATTTAGAGACCTGCTTCAAATACAAAGCTGTCCCAGCTCCCTTAACTCTTTCGTTCCTCATTTGTTTTAGAGTCTCCTACCCAAGTAAATAGATTAACACATATTTAGACACAGATTATAAAAGATACATATTTTATATTTACAAAAAGTCAAAGTAATGTGATGAACATAAGAAAAAATAATATGCCTGAAAGGGCAGTACAAAACAACTGAAAATTTATTGAATAGTGTTAAGGTTCTCAAATTTTTTGGAATTCTTTATCAGGCTCCAGCAGGAAGGTTGCACAAAAATCACTTCTAAAAACCTGGGCTGTGAATATTGCCACTTTCTTAAGATGACTGTAGACATCAAGGGAAGTTGTTCCAGATTTTGTGATAGCCTCAGGTTTTGTCTTGGACCCTCTGTCTTACTTACAACTGCTGGATGAAGAATTAGCAATAGCAATAGCACTTAGACTTATATACCACTTCACAGTGCTTTACAGCCTTCTCTCAGCGGTTTACAGTCAGCCTATTGCCCCCAACAATCTGGGTCCTCATTTTACCGACCTCGGAAGGATGAAAGGCGGAGTCAACCATAGTGATTACGCCCCCATTTTTGAAAATATAAAATCCTGTTATGCTGAAAACCATTTTCCTCCTAGGTAAAGCAGACAAAATCCCTTTCTATCTAGAAAAGAATATTAACAAAAGAAAAAAATAGACATTACCGTATATGCCGGCGTACAAGGCGACCCGGCGTATAAGACGACCCCCGTCTTTATCGCTGGGCTGCATTCCTAGAACATCGTCTTATACACCGGAAACTACCAGTATTTCCGGCGTATAAGACGACTCGGTGTATAAGACGACCCCCGTCTTTGGCGCCGATTTCAGCGCTCGTGGAAGTCGCCTTATACGCCAGCATTTACGGTAATTTAAGTGTTATATATTTTTTTTTTAAAAAAAAAGATCAAATTTGGAAAGGGAAATACCTCCAAGAATCAAGCCCCAGTTTAGATCATACTAGACAAGCCACAACTCATTGGGTCATCATTTCAGAGATATTTGCTTACCTAAACAGAGAAACAAAATGACCATGGGTGGGCAAAAAATCAGTGGGAGTGACTTTCAACTTCCTTGAAAGCATCCTTGTGGAAAACTATCAGTAAGCATTGGAAATCTTCCTCCCTCTCTCCATTTTTCTTTCCTCCTTCTCTCCCTCCCTCCCTGCCTTCCCCCCCCCCGCTTCCCTCTCTGTTCCTCTTTTGCTTCTCTTCCCAACAGGCAGGTTAGTGGGTGCTGCTGGGAGAAGAATGGAATGAGGGAATGCACTAGTGCAGGGGTCCTCAACCTTGGCAACTTTAAGACTTGTGGACTTCAACTCCCAGAATTCCTCAGCCAGCTTTGCTTGGCTTTGCTGGCTGAGGAATTCTTGGAGTTGAAGACCACAAGTCTTAAAGTTGCCAAGATTGAGGACCCCTGCACTTGTGGCCAACATGAGACAAGTACAGAGGGATTGGTGGAGGGCGCTTCATATTTCCTTTGATTTTCTCCCTACAGGCTTCCCACAAGCAAAGACTTTATTAGTAGGAAGGTGACAAGGATTGTCAGCTATCATATCAGTTCCTCATAGGAAGCTATCAGAGAATATTGAAAATGAAGGTCATGTGTTTACGACAGAGTGTGGCAATGCAGCAGCAGTATTAAACTGCAGCAGTGCAGGGACAAAACCCCCAAAAAACCATTCCCTCCAAAGCCATAGGTCCCAGCATTATGCAAGTTAGCCCTTTGTGACAACCTTTTTGACAACCTTTTGCCCTAGGATGCAGCATTTCAGCCAATTAAACTTGTTACAAAGTTTCAAACACAAGTGTTTTAATAATATATATCAGTGGTAGCGAACCTATGGCACGGGTACCAGAGGCGGCACTCAGAGCCCTCTTTATGGGCATGCGCGCTGTTGCCCCAGTCCTAGGCCTTCAGCTGGGTTTTATAAAACCTTTTCGCTTTAGGCCTCCACCGCCGTGTGCAAAAAAAAAAAAAAGGTTCAATCAATCAGTCAATTACAACTTTTCCTGGGAAAAAAAAAGATCTTGCAAAATTGGAATTAATTGATTGAACTTTTAGTCCCACCCAGTCTGCCGTTACCACCGCAGCCACGCCCACCCAATGGGCCACACCCACCCAATGGGCCACACCCACCCGGCACCCAATGATGCATAAGTGGGTTTTGAGTTGCAGTTTGGGCACTCGGTCTCTAAAAGGTTCGCCATCACTGATATATATAATCTTCCTCCTCCTTGCAAAAGGTCTGCAATATTAAATGGTAAAATTCAGCATTCTCTAAGTCATACAAAAAAAAATAATGAAACCTAATTAAGATATTGCTCTAATACAGATTTAGGAAGGATATATAGTTTATTTAAGGCCAATAATATTAACTTTGTTTTTTGTAATATTTTTTTCGGATGGCCCAATTAACGTAATGCCCTATTGTACAAGATTTCCCCCTCATTCTCATCCTCCCTCTTCACTATAGGTAGGCACTGTCTGATGTCCTCATGTAGTTTCATTAAGGACAACCGGACTTGTGACTGTTCACCAGAAATGTCTCGGAAAAACATTTCTCGCTCTAGAAAGACATTGCTACAAAATATCCACGTAAATCACAGCCTTGTGAGCCTTTCTATGTGTTTTAAAATGCTTGCAACCTTCAAAAATGGGCTATTTTATGTGTTTGAGTCTTCCAACAGACAAAGTTTTATGAGTACTGTGAGAAAAGTTCAGTGGCATCATTTATCATCTATTGAAAACTTCAGAATCTGACATTTATCATTGCCAAAGTGCAATGTCAGGGGAAGGGTGTTGGAGATTCATAAGACCAAGGGGCTAAATTACCCCAAAGTTAGGCAGGATAAGCATGAATGTGTATGGGGAATATTTTTAAAATTCCAATAAATACGGGGATTAGAAATAATGTTAGATAAGTGAGCTGCCTCTTGCCACGGACAGACTTTTGGCATGCCAATTATACTTCCTATTCCAGTTGGAATAGACTGCAACTCCTATCTCAGAGTTGAAAAACCATAAAAATTGGCTGTTCAGAGGTTATAGGTAAGAAAATAAAAAAAATACTATAAAATAAAGAAGCAAAAGAGATAGGGTTGCAGTTAGATGCCGTCATTCCAAACCAAATGAAACTATTATGTCCTGCATAAACGTTGGTATGTCAACTCAGAACTGAATAAATATGAAGTCCTGTGAGAGAGGTAGAAAAATACTTATGTAATTATTTATAAACCTTAGAAATACGCTGTTTTTTATTGGGTTTTTTTGTTTCGTTTTAGGATTTCAAATGAATCCTTCTGACCCTTTTAAGTTTGCTGGTACTGCGATACCTGATGATAAAAGGACTTTAGGTCTGATTTACACCACACATTTTAATGAGAACAAATCACCATAAATTGATTTCACAGATCAGTTCCGTGCAGTTAATATGTTTGAATAAATGAATGCATGAGAGAGAATTATGAGCAGACCCCAACTGCCAGAGGTTCTTTGTAGTGGTAAACGGCTAATTGTTCTCATATGCCAGCTTAAAAAAATGTGCTCAATTTAGAGAACTAACAAAAATAAAGCTAGGCTATGGTGACTTGAAAGAAAAGTGTATTGCAATAAAATTCCACACTGAGAAGATTATCCCACTAGAATGTCTGTAAGGGGGAAAAAAAGGTTAAACCAACTTACGCCTCATCTATACTGGGAATATATTTCAGAATGATTTTCATCTTTTTTTTCTTTCCCCCCTTCTACCGTAATGCAGAAGGGGAAACAATCTAATGGGCTAATCCAAACCCTGTTGAAATTAACATTGACTTTCGCGGTCTCTGGCTTAACCTTCCCCCAGGAGGGTTATCTCAATAACGAACCATTTTTGGCAAGGGAGGCAGTCAAATAATTTTGCCTGTATTTACATTGTCAGTCATGTGATTTGGTTGTCATAAGCAGGCCGATAAAGCCTGCATATGCTTTATGTCCTTGTGTTGATTAACTTGCGCACTGTTTCCATTAAAGCAATTACGCACCATATTACACAGCACGCAGGGCCCACTCCCGCTGTTTTGTTCCATTTGCCCTTTTATCTCCATGGTCAATGTGCTTGTCAGAGCCCACGCTGATGGACTTTCCCCCTCCCTACCCCCCCCCCCCAGATTGAGCTGAAGTATTGTTTTCACACTGACAGCATTCTTTCGGTCCCCCTCCTGACAGACAATGCCACCAGTCCCAACTTCCTGGACAAACCAGACAGTTGACTGTTTTCTTCTCGTCTCTTATCACTCCCTGTCACTGAAGCAGAGCTCTGGATTCAACTTCATTTCGTGCTGATAATCCTGCAGTACGGTGGAAAATGTAAAGCCGTGGCTGTTCATTATCTTTATCATCAGCCTTTTTTTGTTTATTACTTCTTGGGATCCATGTTTTTTAGCTTTTTGAAGGCATTAGAGGGAAGAATAACAGACAGGTTTTTAGTGGATTAAGGAGGAGACTTGGCTGAGATTTCCTAGTCTGTGACTGACAGATGTATCTTGAAAATGTTTTAATGGGTCTTATCCTAAGATGTGCTGAGTGTCAACAAACTATGAAAGCAATGGAGGACTTAAGAGCTCAGCACCTCTCAGAATCAACTCCTAGTGGAAAGCATCGGAGTTCTTTCCCCACACTGTGCCACTTTTAAAGTTATTTATTTGTGTACTTTTAATGAATGCAATGCTCATTTGCTCAACTCTAGGGGATGGCCTGTTAATTGCAAGTGAAAGTACTTTATACTTGAGTTCAGTAGAAAATACATGCATGAATTTCTCACTGTGCATGACAATGCTGCCGTAATAATAAAAACAGCGATGATAATTATTACATACCGTTCCAAGTATTGTGGTTAGCTAGTCTTTATAACCTTTAGAACCAAATTTACTATATTCTTCTATGTCAACTTTGCTTTCCTACAAATACAAAGAAATTAAAGCTGAATCTAATTCATAGATACCTTCCTCAAATTTACAAAGATAACTAGCCTCTATTATTGTTAACTCTTGTCTTGTAAGTTAAAATGCATTGCTGAAGTTTGTAGTCTGCTACATCTGAAGAGGAAGTCATCGGTCTTCATCCTCATTCTATACTGACTTCCTTGGTTTTCCTTTCACCTTATGCCATTAAACTCCTTCATGTATTGGTTTTACAATTTATTTATTTATTCATTCATTCATTCCTTTTGTATAGCCATCCATGTCAACGAGTGATATTTTGAGTCATACTTCTTGTTTTATCATACAGTCTTAACATTTACTACAAATCACTTCTGGTCTTAACTAATTTCACAACATCATCTGCACGCAAAGTATACAACTAATATCACACTAACATCACCACCAGTATTCCTTAAATATTTATCATAAATGCATTAAATAAACCAGGGGAATATTTTTTTACTTGCTTACTACGGGCAGTTTACATGAAAACATGAAAACTATGAAACAATTTAAATATAGCAATAAAAGAAGAAACCCCCAAAACAAAAAATTGAAAAACCGGGAAGTAACATACCAACTCCTTACAACAGGGGTGTCAAACTGTTGGCCCGCGGAAGCTGCGCCCACCCCATTGCTGGCAATGGCAAAACCGTTGCTCAATGTCATGTGATGTCACAAGTTTGACATGTCTGCCTTACAAGGAATTACACCAATCCTAACCAAAGGTCTATGTCAGTGTTTCTCAACCTTGACAATTTTAAGGCATGTGGACTTCAACTCCCAGAATTCCACAGCCAGCAATGCTGGCTGGCTGTGGAATTCTGGGAGTTGAAGTCCACATGCCTTAAAATTGTCAAGGTTGAGAAACACTGGTCTATGTGAACAGGCAGGCCTTCATGGCCATCCAAAATGCCAAAATATAGAGTGGGAGTCACCTGGATCTTGGGGGGAAATCTCATCCAGAGGGCACGAGCTATGACAGAGAAGGGGCACTTCCAGGCTCCCAATAGATGGCATTGTTTAATTGAAGGAACTTGCAGTGCACAAACCCTGTCAGATCGAAATAACTGGACAGATACCACAGATTCTTGCTTTACTTCCTGCTCGGTGTGAATTATTTACTAAGCATTGAGCTTATTCTCATGCATGCTCTATTTTCATCACATACTTCTCCCAGCTATATTCAGCAACCAACCTTCAGCGCCATATTTGTACAAACATTGTGTTATTTAGGCCTAATCAGTTTATTATATACTTTCTCTAAATAAAATAATTTGCAATAAACTTTCTTTCTCACATTCGGACATTTCTCAGTGGCCTGCAGAAGATCAAAAACCTAATCTGCACATCTCCTGCCTAGCATAAAGAACAACTGCACACCCCAAGTGTTGCTCATTGACACCAATCATATTGGTCCCATTGGAATTCTGCCAAATGCTTTCCCATGCCCACTTATCAAATTAATTTTTTTAGTTTTTTATATTTCTTCTTATTATCATTCCCTTTGATGAAGTTTGTAGACCATAGAAGAACAATAACTACATTTTCCAATTGACAGCACAAATGTAATATTTACACGCGTTAAGCAACTCACACAACTACCAAACTTAGTTTAGTATTTATTCAGGTATACCACCTATATCTTCAGCATTACAATTTTTTTAATATACATCACAGCATTTATTATTTTCTTTATCAATATGTTTTTACATGAATGTTAACAGCATTTACAGTATCTCACAACAGCATATCAACATCATCCCCTTATAAATGCTAAAATACTCCTTCTAGCATTATCTCACTTGATTTTCATCCTAAATCATTTCATTCAATTTTTCTTAATTCCACTCATTCTACTGGAATTCCTTGTTGGTCCTTAGCTATTTCTGAAACAATTGTTTATTTGTATAATAATTGCTGCACATTGTCTCAGTGTTTTTTAATTTTAACCATTCTTTGCTCTCTGTGCAGCCATCTTTTTTTGCTATATACACATTATACAATATCCTTTTTCCATATTTGCAATTTCCATTTTGCTCTGCAAAAATAGTATATTTTAGTATTTTTTTTCATGCTGGACTCTCTTCCTGAAGTCATGCCGAAGTAATTTCACTCTGGTTCTTTCAAGTTTCCTTATCTTCCATGTCCATTTCTGTTAAGATCCATTTTTGATATTATCAAATAATGATCTATCTCCCATTCAGAACCTTCTACATTATATCTGTCAGGCACGGAACAACCAGATCCACCTGTCAAGAATTCAGTTGTTTTATTACTCAAGTCAAACTTATCTTGAGCAATCTTCTCAAACCCAAGTTGGCACCTGGGTAATACTAGATAAGGTTCAACGGCATGCAGTGGGGGTCATACTTCACCTTTTGCCCACATAGGGATTCCAGACTAATTTCCCATTAGACTTCTCCACTTGGCTCAGACAGTCATTCTCTTTCCAACAATATCCTTCATTATTAATAACTTAATCTTTTTATCATAAATAAACCAATCATATTTTAATTAAGTCCTTTTCTGTGTATAGATATGAATGGTTTAAAGCAGTGCTTCTCAACCTTGACAATTTTAAGGCATGTGGACTTCAGTTCCCAGAATTCCACAGCCAGCAATGCTGGCTGTGGAATTCTGGGAGTTGAAGTCCACATGCCTTAAAATTGTCAAGGTTGAGAAACACTGCTTTAAAGGGAGAAAGGCATCCAATTAAATGCTACAGTACTGCTAGTTAATGTAGATCCTTGATATATACTGGAATATAATGCTGAATACAAATACACTTCATTTCTTCTTTAAGCAGATTGTGTTATTGACTTTGTTATTTCCTAAATATAGTTACAATAGAAGAGAATATCTGTAGCTCAAGGTTGGAGTTTTTGGTGCGCTCTGAGCTTGTTTGTTTGCTTGCAGATGTTTCATTATCCAACTAGGCAATATCATCCATGCGGGTGAGTATGGGGTTTGATGCCAATGAATAGCATATAGTATATACAGTATACTATATGTATTAGCTTGCCCTACCAGTTTTGATGGGAGTGTGGTTTCCTTGATTGATTGGAATATTGTTTTCTGCTTTAATGTTTGTCTAGTGTTAATCCCTGCATATCTGAAAGTTGACGGATAACAAACATACTCGGTATGTTTGCCTGTGCTGCTCTGTGAAATATAAATATATGCTATCATTAATTCCCCCCTCTTTCTGTATAGTATTTAGGATGTACCTGCTTATGGGATACCTATCTTGCCTACTCCAGGAATCACAGTTTAAGTTTAAAACAAGCAAACAAAGCTTATTATCCTCTTTTTGAACAATTCTAATAAATTCCTGGCCTTGTGCTATGAAGCTTTCTAAGACTTTGGTAAAGAAAATTGAATTAGACAGTAATATGTTGCAGAGTGAAACCAGATTATTCATCTAGTGAGCTAAAATAAAGATGATGATGACACCCAGAAGCAGCACTCAGGAAATAGAATATTTACACAGAAATTGTTTGCATTTTTCCCTCTGGTTTTCATTGCTTTTAAAGAAACATCCAGACCACACGCGGCAGATAGTTCTTCCATGCTGAAGGAGTATGCATTTTTTTAAAAACTATAAAAATGAATTGCCATGTGTTCATGTTGAATACATGTAATTGCACGGCCTTTGACATTTAAACCTACGATTACAAAAAGGGAGGGGGGTTTAAAAATGTCTCATTTGATCAACTCATGCTTTTACCTATGAGAGATCATATCACAGCTAAGTGAATTTAAGTCTGTGGGAGAGAGAATTGTACCGTTAAACAGCCACAGTTTGACTGTTGGCTTTCAGCTCCCTCATCAAGAGTTTGCTTTTCCAGAAGCAGGGGCAAACTGCAATTCATATTTTAAACTCACAGTGTAGATTTTTATTTTATTTTATTTTACAGGTTTTAAAAAATAAGCAGATAGGCCGATTTTACTCTGGGTTATTATTATATTATATTAATATTAATATGACGTTTACACACAACACAAATCTACCATCTGTCTGCCTGTCCGCCTTGATTTCCTTTATTTTGCCTGAAAGCTGTGTTGGAGACTTACACCATATCATAAGAGGGCATGGTACAAGCGTAGAATGTTTTCCTCCTCCCCCTTTCCTTGTACATTTTTACAGCCCAGTGGCAACAAAGAAAAAAGCATTTATAGAAAAAACAAACAGTAACCTAGATTGTGCTTTGAACGTTGATTCCCGCAAGGCTGCACTCCAGCAGAAGCGGAAAAGCAGAATGGCCATCTTTGACTTAGCCCAGAGGTAGGCAACCTTGGCTCTTTTATGACTCGTGGACTTCAACTCCCGCTGGCTCAGGAATTCTGGGAGTTGAAGTCCACGAGTCATAAAAGAGCCAAGGTTGCCTACCCCTGAACTTTTGATCGTTCTTTTGCTTTCATGAGCTCATCCTTAGAAATGTTCAGATCTGTCTAAGGCTGTAGGATTGTACCTTGGAGTAAGTCTCATTGAGGCACATCATGCTTCTCCAAGTAGACTTTCATGGAATTACATAGTTCAGAAAACAAAAAGATCTGGCACAGAGTTCCAGTCTTCCCCAGAAATAGTTTGCAGGCTCTCCAGTTCAGACTCTATATCTGGAGGCTGAATAATTAGATATCTTATTTCACTCAACAGTTTGAACAATGTAGCTGAGTAGTTTCTGCTCTCAGCTTTATTTTTAAGCCGCATGCTTTTTTAGAGAGCTGTATTTACTTAGTTTTTCATTGCCTGTAACTACTTATTAAAAAATACAGTCCACGGGACTGCAATCCTTCCAATTTCATTTGCAAGTGATATTGTGAAGATTTTTTTTTTAAAAAAAGCTCTTGCTGAGCCCAAAAAGTCAGCTGCAACCTATGGCTGTTGAACAGATGGAATGTGCCATTCTCCATTATTAAAATTAGTCTGCAAATATAGTAGTATGATTGGCTTACAGTAAAGATGGTCATGTGGTGGGGTTGTGTATATGCATGCAGATGTACAGCCTTAGGCATTTTTATAAAAGAGGTTAAGATTTTCAGATGCTTCCCTATAAATTTAAAATGAATGAAACACTTCAAGCATTTTAATTATGCTATTTTCTGCATTGTGTCTTGTTCTGTCATTACTAATATTTACAGATAATGCTATAGTTTTATAATGCCCAACTCCCAGCAACACTGTCAGTGATGAATATGAAATTCAGAATAATTCATTCAGGGTTTTTTTTTTTTTGTATCTCAATATAGCACTTTGCTGTGGTGATTGTGTGGATCTATCTGAAGAAAAACATAGCTTTGGGTTTTTTGCTTGATTTGTTTCTTAAATGTAATTAAAACAGGACAAAATCAAAGTAAAGCACATTGATTTTAAGTAGTGTGAAAACCAAACTTCGGCATGTATGATAACCTAAAATAAGATTTTTTAAAAAATATGTGGAATAATTTATTACAAAACAATTCTTTCAGTTGGTACTGTAAAACATGGAAAGATGGCTTCGTAAGAATCACTAGTAGATTTATTTATTTGGCAAATTTATATAATAATCTGTGGTTGATTACAACAGTGGAGCAAAATGCTGTTCTCTCAATTTTTTTGTAATCCTCATTCTGCATTTCAACATTCAACATAACCTGGAAAGGAATTAGACTTTCTTTAGCTGAGGCTTTCCTTTCATTTTGCTAAAGATGCAGTATTAGTTCTCTTTCTCTCTCTCTCTCTCTCTCTCTCTCTCTCTCTCTCTCTCTCTCTCTCTCTGAGACACAGAGACTGAGAGAGAGATTCAAGTTGGTCTATGAACAGTGACCAAAAAACCCCCGCCCAAATTACCCTACAATTCTATTTTTTTCTTTTTATTTTCCATAGGATTTTCTACAAGGCGATTGTACCAAAGCAAAGCAGAAACTCAATTGGAAACCCAGTGTCACTTTTGACGTAAGTTCTGTTTTTTTTTTCTCCAAACACTTTATTGAAGACCACTTTTAGAAACAACCCCCCCCCAGTTTTTAATTTATAAATATCTAACTCAACAAAAACCAAAGTGATCCTACAAAAGAACAGTTCAAGAACATAAGTGAAAAGGCATCCTGTAATTCTTCAACTTTTACTGTGATGAGACTAATTTAATTATTCTAAGCAATCAGTGGATAGTAACCGACCACAGAAATAAACATTTTTGTATGTTAAAAATGTATGTTCTACATTTTCCCAAATACATCTTTCAGATTGAATGTTACAACTTGGTGCTGTATTCCTAAAAAAAGAAAAAGAAAAAGAAACTTAGCTCTGAAAGGAAAGTGAAAGGGTATAATTCAACAAATGAAAAACAAATGTGTATTTCACGGCTGCAGTTATCAGTCCAATTTTTTAAATTTATTTTTGGTTGTTTGCAGCCAACAGTCCAAATTTTTACCCAGTCTGGTGATAAAAGGACCTTAATCTAGTTACTGCCCTTTAATAAAGTAAGTGCTAGAACTTGCATCCTAATTATAATACCTCTAATTCTCATCCTAGGAACTTTATGAATACAGTGTTTCAGAAAGCACTTGGGTTTGCAATCCAATTAGGAGAGAAAAAAAAATAAGTACAGTGATTGTGGGAGGTGAAGAGGTCACAAATTTAATAGGTTTACTCTAAATAGTCAGACCGTTTTCTCTAACTTAGTCTGAACTGAGCGTCTAACACTTGTTTATGTATGTCTCTTTCCCTTCTCACAGGAGCTGGTGAATGAGATGGTGAAAGCAGATGTGGAGCTGATGAGAAACAACCCCAATGCTTGAATCTGCCCCTCTTTCTCTACCTGCCCCATCAGATTTAACTGAAGCTCCCCGGATGAAGCCTAACGATGAATCATCCAGAAGACATTGGTGGGGCTGGAGATGCTAAGCTTCAACTTTAGATGATTTGTTGCTGCGGTTTTATTTCCCTCTGCTTTCTGCAATGGATCCCTTTTTCTTTTTTCCAAATTGGAATCCTGAAAATCATGCTTTTTTTTTTATGTTCCTTTCTGAGGGGGAGATTGAAGCAGGGAGGACAATTTGCAGCATATAATCAGAATTGATCTTGTAATTTCAGAACATTTTCTTTTGATAGTAAAAAATATATTTCCATAAACGCTTTCTCCATTTTGAATGGGAAGTATAAATGCTGTGTATTTCCCCTCCCCAAGTCTTTTACAGATACAGCCTAAAAGGGGGGGGGGGGATAGTGAAATATATTCATTGTTTCCCAATATATTCAGACTAAATTCTGAAGATATCTTCAGATTAATAAACTCATTCAGAACGAGGTTTGATGTAAAATATATCGCAAAATATATCGCACACACGAGCCTTACACAGATTACGTACAGTTTAAACATCTATATGTGCAAAGGGGAATTACAGAGGATGTGATTTATTCAGTGTTACTTCTAAAGTAGTATTTTTGGAATGTTCCAGTGAGGTTATTTGTTTCAAGGAGCAAAGAAACACGAACAGAGAATTTGATTTCTCCCACTAAGCCCATTGCCGTCCTGAAAAGTTTGCCCTTCCTGCAGTTGTATGTGGTAGGGAGAGCTAGGGCAATTAGCACCTAATTCTTGCATATCTACATATTACTATATACACCCCATTCTGTTTCTGCTTGCTATAATTAGCCACGTAGGAGCTTAGAGCCTCTAAGGATGGCCTTAAAAAGGAGAGAGAAATCCAGAGTTCAAAACGAATGTTCACTTTTTGGTGCAAATGTATCTAATTGAAGAGAAGGGGGAATCCCATAAATTTGTTTTCCAGTGGTGTCTTCCAGCTAACAATCCCTAGATCCTCAAGTTGCCCGCAATTCCAACGGGGGGGAGGGGGGGGGTCGAGGTCGCCTTTCACACTGGTAGCCTAGAATGTATTACAGCAAAGCAAAAGGCGAAACGGGCCCGGGTGAATTTCCAACGTAGCCTGAAACCTATTAAGATGTTGCAAAACGCGTGAAAATGAAGGTACACACACACACACACACACACACGAGACGGAGACGGGCCGCTCTTCCCGCGTGCGAGCCGAAGGAGAGCAGCCCGGCTTGGGGGCCGACCCGGACTGCTGCCCAGAAGGGCGAGGAGGGCTCACCGGGGCGGCGGCTCCCAATTGGGACCAGATGTTTCCGCAAGGCAGGCCCCGTCTCGCTACCCGTCTCGCAGGTGGAAGGAAGGAAGGGGACCCGGCAGAACCGGAGCTCTGGCTCCTCAGGCGAGAGCGAGCAGCAGCCCCCTCTGGGCTTGCCAGGGCGGGTGGGGGTGTCCCCGTCCCAGACCCGGCTGGCCTTTCGGGTTGGTCTTCGCCTGCAAGGAAGGCTTAACGGCCTCAGGATCGCCCGCCAAAGGGACCCCTGCAAAAGCGAAAAGAGACAGAGAGACGACGCAATCCGGCCAGATTCCCCAAGCGGAGAAAAGGGACCCCCGATACTTTTGCCCCCCTTCTCCCCCCCGCGGGGGGGGGTCAAAATGCTTGGGCGGCCCTGCTTTCCTCCTCTTCCTCCCCCCTCCTCTTCTTCATCTTCCTCCTCTTCCTCTTCTTCCTCCTCCCTCTTCTTCCCGTTCCTCTTCCTCTTCTTCCTCCTCCCTCTTCTTCCTCTTCCTCTTCCTCCTCCTCTTCCCCTTCCTCCTCCTCTTTGGGCCGCTTGCCTCTTCGGTTCCTTCGGCGCCTTCCCGGGGGTCGACTGGAAGTCCAGTCAGCTCGGTGCTACCCCTCGCCAGGGCACCTCAAAGCCTGCAGTTCCCAACCGGGTCAGCTGGCAGGAGGCCGGCGGAAAAGCCACCTTTGCCGCTTGGCCAGCCCTCTCCCCTCCCCGCTTCCTGATCGCCGACCTGGCCGAAGGGTTTTGGGGGGGAAGCACCGACGGTCCGCGAGGCCCCCTCTATTCCCCCCCTCTCTCTCTCTCTGCCTAAGCTGCGCAGGGCATCTAGATGCGTTGCACGGCAAGCCGCCCTAGTCGCCACCCCGCCTCTCCGTGTAACGGGGACCGCAGGAAGCGAATTTCGCTCCCGATATAAAGCAAACTGAGAAGGAAGGGACTGTTCTGTTTGCGGGGGGAGCCACCACCCGCGGGGCAGCCCTAGATGCGGCGCCTCGGAGATTCGGGGCTGAAATCCCGGCCGTCAACGCCGCCTGCGCCGGTTGCCTAGTCTGGGCGAGATGGGGCTGCCGGAGAAGCGAAGAAACCAGCCGCGGTCGGACCGGCCAGTAAAACTGCTGCGCCTGACGAGAGAGGTGAAGCTTAACTGCGACGGCGCCTTAACTCTTAAGAAAACCAGGCGCAGAAAAAGGGGCCTCGCCTTCAGGCAGCGCTAGCCCGTCTTGGGGGGCAGGAGGGCTTGCCATAAAACGCGGTTCCATCGCCTTATATTTTTCTATTCCAAGTGCAAATGTCAAGCCAGGTCTTCATTGCAACTGGCCTCTGCAGCGCTCTGGTTATGCCTATTCCTTCCCCCTCCCCACCCCACCCCACCCGCTCTCCAGATACATCGTGGGGTTTTGCTTCGACCAAACGGCGCGGAGGCGCCCTGTCTCTAAGCGGAGCTTAGTGGAGGACAAGAAAGAGCCGCCCTTCATCCCATCCAAACCGGGACTTCATCCCGGCCGCTGGCCGAGATGCCCTCGGCTGTCCCCGGCTCCTTCCCAGCCCCGATAGGAAAGTCTTAACGGGTCTGATGTGCCCAACCCTCCCCCCCCCCCACGGGATGTGCCGGAGGCTCTTGCACCGCCCGCGGGACCAGGAAGCTGCCAGATGGAGGTTCATAGCTGGGACGGGCTCCATCTTCGGTTTACTCGGCCGCCGCCGGTGCCAAAACGATACGCACCCCGCCAGACAGGGCAAACCCCCGAAATGAACGTTGGAGGGGAAGGGAGAGGCTCTGGCTGGGATTAGCTGGTCTCTTTCCCGCAGGGTGGGGTGCTCCGCCCGCCCGCCGGAGGAACAGTTTGTTCCCCGGGTGCTTTTGTGGGCCGCTCTTCCAAAGGCGGAGGATGAGGAAGGCTGCCTTGCACAATCCAGAAGTCCCACAAAATGCCCAAATGGCCTTCCATCCCGCCCATCTGAACTGAGGCCTTGTCTGGCAACAGGATTCTCCAATCGCCTGGCCTTCCTTCTTCTCCTCCAAGCGCCTCTCTTCGCTGGCCTGGTTAGATCTCTTGCTTTCGGGGTTGGAACCCCCACCCCACCCCTCCCGGGCTTTCAATAAATGTAACAGAAGGCGGCGGGGGCGAATGAAAAACAAAAAACCCCAAGGAGACGCTTCCTGTAGAAGACAACCCTGAAGCACCTATTCCTCGACGGGCATCCTTTCCTGACGCCTTGGACTACAGTTTCCATCAATCGCAGCAAGCCTAGGGGCGAATGAGTTTCCCACATCTAGATGACGCGCCCGGGCAGAAGAGGGGGGGGGCACAGCTGCCCTACAAGATTCCTGGAAACCAAAGGGGGGGGGGAAGAGAGACTAAGAGGCTGCTACTATGACTCCCCCTCCCCAACCACAGAAGAACAAGCCTGGCGCTGTTTGCTTCAGTTTAGTCGAGGTTGCAAAATAACGGAGCAGCCTTGCTTTATCCTCGAGAATGATGAAAAAGAGGCGCGGTGTTGTGACAAATACTGGGAGGCACAAGTGGCCTTCTCTCCCTCTCTCTCTCACACACACACACCACTCTCTCTCTCACACACACACACACACACACACACACACACAGAGAGAGAGAGAGAGCTGGCCTGCTCTACTCGTACTTCCCCGCCTTGTCTGCAGAAAGTCTTGGTTTAGTAGCGCTACCCGGGAGACTTACCGCATCATTTTAAAGGGTGATATTCGACACCTGCCCGCTCGCCCTCACCCCTAAACTGAAACTAATAGGTGATTAGGAAGGAGTCTGGAGGCCCCCGGGACGGACGGGTGAGACGGATGGATTTTCGGAAGCATGAGATCAACCTTGCCGGTCGCCTCCTTTCTCCCGGTCGGTCGGAAAGACAAAACGAAAGCCGGTCCCGCAGACAGAGCAGGGGGTCACTTTTAACGCAGTCGTAGACATCTCTAAAGGTCAGGACTGGAGAGCTTAGGACCCTGGAAAAAAAAAGAGAGAAAGAAATCAAGTTTCCCCAAGTGAACGCCTTGCCCGCCTGTCTTTAGGAATCTGCCAAGGCTGCCTTGTTTCCCGACAAGGCAGAGCCAGAGTCTCCCCTCGCCCCAGCTCGAACTCACGCCCTCGCTCCGGATTCCGCTCGGGGCCAAGTTGGCATCATTGACCGGATTCCGGATTCAGCCCCGGGCTCCGCGGAAAGGGCCCGGTTCCTGCCCCTCTCTTAACCTCACCCGCGCTTGTGAGCTAAAACTAAGCCGGCTGAAGGGGCAACGGGGGCCCGTTACCTTCTCCGCAGCAGTGAAAAGGGTGCGCAGGAGTGGGACGTTCGCGAGAGGGCAGAAATGCCCGCTTCCTAAAACGGGCGGGTCGCCGGTCTCCAGACACAACAAAGCCCCAAACAGGCCGACGTCGCCGCGTTTTGACTGGCTCGGAAAAGCCAAACCAGAGCGAGCTGGAGACCCTCGGCAGCCGTATGGGAGGGGCAGCGCGCGGCCAGTGGCAAAGGGAAGGGCGAAAGGGGATCCATGGGTCGAGGCTCCTTCGCGGCAAGAAAGAAAAAAGAGAAAAGAAAAGAAAAGAAAAGAAAGAAGGAAGGAAGGAAGGAAGGAAGGAAGGGAAAGAAAGAAAGAAAGAAAGAAAGAAAGAAAGAAAGAAAGAAAGAAAGAAAGAGAAGGAAGGAAAGGAAAGGAAAGGAAGAAAGGAAGGAAAGAAAGAAAGAAAGAAAGAAAGAAAGAAAGAAAGAAAGAAAGAAAGAAAGAAAGAAAGAAAGAAAGAAAGAAAGAAAGAAAGATGATGTTTAGCAATGGCTTAGAACGCAGCAGCGGAAAGTTCATTTTGAATGAAATGAATTTTCTCGCTTAAAACGTTTGTGTATAGGACAGCCCCCTTCAGCCTTTTATTGCTGTTCGCCTCTTCTAATTAGCTAAATAAATTAAACTACAGAAACAGAAATCAGAATATCTAAGAGAAGACAGCCAGTTTTGCAGACTACGGCTTTGCTTTTGTTTGTTTGTTTTAACATTCAAACTTGGAATTCTCAGGGATGTTTATGATTTCTCTAAAGTAACCTTCTTTTATTCATTGGTCTTTCCAGAGCAATTCTCCATGAGATTAGCCAAGTCAATACATTTACTTTTAGACTTATTCCCCAATAGGTAAACTTAGGCAGTTTTTTTTATTTAAAGAATAATCCTCAATTAAACAATGTTTTCAATGTTCCACACTGGATCTAATATATCATCATATAATATATACCACCACCATTTAAAATATTTAATGTACTCAGGTTTATCTCAACCATGCCACTGAAAGTAGATTGCATTGAAATCAACAGGAAGTGTGCATAGAATTTGCAATCTTCAAGGCAAGAATTTAGAGGCACCAGCAAAGAAAGGGACAAAAAAAGTCAAGTCAAATCATGCAATCAAAATTATGAAAGTAAAAAAATGGTAGCCACCATTTTAACTTTTTTGACCCCTTCCCTGCAGACATCTATGGAGGATGCTAACGCCTTCCCTGCATCTCCTTTTCCACTGTGTATTTCTGAAAACTTCTTCAGATTGCCACTTAGGGTCCTAGATCTGTTTATTGGGATTTATTCTAGGGGTTAGTGAGTATAAAGGGCTGTAATTTCGACCCACTTTGTGTATTGTCTAAATCACAGAGGATGCAAAGCCAACCCTTTGTTCCCATGGGAGAAAAGTGCCACTGAGGATGCTTTTGGGTCTTTTAAAACGCATCTCTCAAAATGGGAATTTTTTTAAAGAGGGTTTTTGCTCGTTATCCTCTGCTACCTTGCAGCCCTTCTTATCCATCCAGATCCACAGGCAGGCTTACTTCAGCGCAGGCGCAACTTCGCTGCCCCGCGGAGACTGAATCGCTGCAAAGGAGTGGGTTTTCCTGGCAGGAGGTGGAAACCGGGAAAGGCAGAAATTCTGCCAATTTAAAAAAGCAGTTGAGAGCAATGAGGGCGGCGGGCTTTCTTCGGGGGCAGGGGCCGCACATCAAGCGCGGCTCTTGGCCCGCCCCATCTGCCTCCCGCGGAGCCAAAGGTGAAAGGCTCCAGCAGGTAAAGGTTGCTCTGGGCCTCACAAGCGGTTCTCCTTTCTGCCCACCCAAGTTGAAACAAATCTGTTTGTTAAAGGGGGGGGGGGGCGGTGGATCGAGAAAGGGAAGAAATCCTCCATTCCCAAAGAAAGACGCTTGGCAGTCAAAGAAAGGAAGACAAAAAAACATTAGTTCGCCTGCGTTTCTTGCTCTCTCTCTCTCTCTCTCTCCTCCCACACAACGGCTGCAAAGGCCTCCCTTGGCCACTTAACTCTGCAGGCGCAAGAACCCAAGGAAAAAAAAGCCTCCCGTCGGCAGACAAGCAAGTTTTCGCAGGAGAGCGGCCGACTTGGGGCAGAGGGAGAGGGAGAGAGAGAGAGAAAGAGGGACAGAGAGGGCGCCAAGGAAGACCGGGAGCAGGAAGAAGCGCGCATTTGCTTGGAGAGGTCTTCAGCTTCCCTGGAAGTCCGGGGTCCCGGCAATTGGGCTTGAAAGGATGTTCGGGGGCCGCCTCCGGGCCTTCTCCTTTCCTGAGCCGGTTTTCCGTGTTAGTAGCCACTAACTCAATCTGCTAGCAAACAGCTATTGGGTCTTGGAAAAAGAAAAAAAAAGAACCCAAGAAAACACAAACGAAAATCTTGGGCCAAGCGGGGGCGGAAGGCCTGCTTTGAAAGAAGCGGGGAGGCGTCTGGGAACATTTGGGACAAAGAAGTGGCATCAGCTTTCCGACTTACAACTAGGAAGTGAGTCTCGTCGCAGCCACTAGGGCGAGAGTCTGATGACATACGTCCAAAGGGGCCCCCTGAAGCAAGCTTCGGGCATCCTACAAGTGGCCAAACTAGTGGGCAGCGGACCTACATTCTGGAATTGGCTCATCCTTCCAAAGAATTGCTCTGAAATGACTTTGGTGGCACGCAGCTAATGCAGCAATTTTTTTTTTTTTAGACTTCTAAACGCTCCCCCAACATTCTTCATCTGGTTATTAAATCTGGATTCAAACTATAACCTTAGCATACACTAAAACCAGCTGTTTGGGTTCACACGACGCGAAGGAGTCTGCTATTCCCAGCAGCCGGGCTTGTCGGCGATCTGGTTCAGAGCGTCGTTTGGCTTCAATTCCCCAGGCCAGGGGTAGGCAACCTTGGCTCTTTTATGACCCATGGACTTCAACTCCCTGTGCTGGCTAAGGAATTCTGGGAGTTGAAGTCCATGAGTCATAAATTGCCTACCCCTGCCCCAGGCCAAGGAAGCGGCCCAGGCCTTCAGACAGGACAGGGCCACCTTCTAGGCTGGCCGATGTTCTTTTGCCTTCTCTCCCTTCTAGTTGGGGCTAAGTGCAATCGCGAAGGGGGAGAGAACGGGAGGGGGGCGAGGAAAATAACAAAACATTTTCGCCAATAAAAACCCTCTTTAATAGGAAAGCGGTAACTCGAGTTGGCTGCTGCTCTTCTCAGCACGTCTAATAAGCTGCTTTCGCTTTTCGAAGCTCGCAATTAATGTCTGGCTGCGTTTTGCACCTTTGCCGGGGAGAAGGACTGCCTGCCCTGAACGTGGGGGGAGGAGGGGCGCTTCCCAGGACCCCCCCCCCGGGAGAAGGCTGGGAGGTTCTTGGCCATTAGGCGCCCAATTCCCTTCCTCTCCTCTGGCTTTCTCTTCTGCAAGGGGCCGCGAGGGCCAATCTTCCTCTCGGGATCCTCGCTGGAATTCTTGGGGCATTTTTCTCGGGTGACGCCGAGAGATTTGCCAACCGGGTGTCTTTGCGCGCCCTTCGACTCCCTAGCGGCTGCGGAGGCCACCTCCCTGCGCAGACGACGAGAAGGAACCGACGAGAATAACCGGTTTCGGTCGAAGTAGACCCATTCTTGGCATTTCTTTTCCACGACGCGCAAACCCGTGTACGTGCCTGGGTTCCCCCACTCCTCTTCAGAAGTTTGTTCTGGAGGAAGAGCCAGGAGGTTTGGGGGAGACTTATGGAATACGTTGAAATGTGGCTGGGGAGAGGCGAAGAGCGCCCCCACTTCCCCTTTGTCGCCAGTCTTGCGAGCCAGGAGACTGTGTGGCTCCCTAAATCCACTTCTTGGGAAATAGATCCCCTTTCGGCAGGGACACCCGCGCGTCCCGGATGTTAAAGCTTCTTCGCCATTTCTCTTTCCCCACCTCCCGCATTTCTCCCTTTGGCAGTATCTGGTTCTGCGGTCTTTGAATGCGGTTAAACTTAGATTCTGCTTTTTATCTGCTTGCGGCCTTTCCCTCTTCCTGCCTACCCGTCCCCCCCTTCCCAGTCCTCCTTGCTGGGCTCCTGCGTCTGCGCCACTTATGAATCTGACTTAAGTGAGTCAAGGCCGATCGCTCCGGCCCTGCCACGGGGGTTGCTGCAGAAGCACGTCTCCGGGCGCGCCCTTTCCCCCTCCTAAGTTTCACCGTTCCTTCTCCCTCAGGAGACTTTCAGCTATCGGTTCATTAAATGAGATTAATGGCCAGAAAACCCTGTCTCTCTCGCGCTCCCTGATAGGCCGCAGATGGGAGCCATCCTGGCCTGGCCTGGTCTGGTCTCCGGCAAACTCGCTTCTGAGCGAGCGCCGGTCCTTTTTCTGACTTGCTGTTAGGACAGGGAAGAAATCGTCGGTCTCCAGCACCCCCTAAACCTGGCCCAGAAGCGAAGCAGGGACCTCTCCTCGTGGAAAGAAAGGGCACTCGGCCTAGCCTAGGGGTCGGCAACCTTGGTTCTTTTATGGCTGGCTCAGGAATTCTGGGAGTTGAAGTCTACGAGTCATAAAAAGAGCCAAGGTTGCCTACCCGTGGCCTAGCCTCATTAGGCTCCTGGTCCCATTTGAGGGCTAAACGGCCATTCAGAGTAAGCCCCTGTAAGGTCGTGTTGCGCGGGGGGGGGGTGTGTGAAGTGGGGGGGAGGCTGTCCCATCAGATAGGCCTCTAAGCCAAAGAAGAACCGATTGGATTGTGACCATAGGCATTTGAGTGGAGATCGTTCAAGCTCTCCCTGGGGCCAGGCTGCCTTTCTCTTGCTTGATTTCACTAGAAAGCCAAACAGGAAGGTGTCAGCTTCTCACACCTTTAAAATTCCCCCTGCCCCCTGGATTCCCCAAACGTTTGTCCAATTTGAAACGTTTTCAAAGTGCTTTATGGAAGAATCACTGGGGGTCTCTGAAACATGGAACTGCGCCCTCACTCTCTGAGCAGTTGAATGTAAAAACTAAAGGGAGAGAAGGAGGGAGAGAGAAAGAAAAGCCACAGAAAAAGTGTTCGGGAATAGCACCTGCACTCAAAATTTTTAAATTTACCCCTTCAAGAAAAATCAAGGAATCTTTTGATATTTCCTCATCAGCCGATTATAAAATTAAATCCTTAGGGCTTAATGTTGAGGAAGGAGGAGAAGAAAGCCTAAAACTTTCTGGCTTCTTTTTTTTCCTTTCACACACACTAGATTTTCTATCCTTGGCACTGTTCTCCATCCCCATTTTAGACACCACTTGCCTGTGTGTGAATACCTCTCGGGTGCAGTTATTGTTGTGAATAAAAATTACCTTGGCAGTTTGAACGATGCCCGAGTTCAGTCAGATGTGATCTTCTTAGCAACGTTCTTATTTGGGGATAGATTATATTAAACCCGAAGATTCAAATTTGAAGAGACAAAATTACAGTAAAATGGTCTAAGAAGTAAGTGGAAAATACTTTTGAGTTTTTTACAGTTGAGGAAATGTGTGAATTGGAGACTGGGTGGTGCATACTGGGAGTGGGCTAGAGATGCTATCAGGTTCTCATGTGAAATCCAAAAATAGTTTTTTTCCCCCACAGAAAAACTATTTTCCATCAGTAACATATGTTTTAGAAAATATAATTAAATGGTACACCACACCAAATTCTGACCACACTAGATTCTAATCAATAAACAACACTATTGTCAGTTTCCAAACAACACTATTTAACTAGGCTTTACCCATTTGATGAGTAGTTCTCCTTTTAATTCCTTATCGAAAATTCCTTATCCTTTAATTCCTTATCGAAAATTATTTTTATTCAGGGATGGCACTGTTGACTTCCAGTAGACTTATTTTTTCTAAATTCGTTTACAAAAATAGCTTTTATTTACAAAACACTTTCCCCCCCTCCTTTTCAATTAACAGAAAATGTGGGGTTTGACAAACTGCAAAATTCAGGCAGGATTTTAGAGCAAATCAAATCCGCTGCTTTACATAGATTGAACTTCTGTCTGAATGTACAATTCAGCCCATTGCTTGTTTATATAGACAAAGATCACAGTCTCAGTACTGTTTGCTCCCATGTAAGAATTTTAACTTTAAAAGATTGCAAACTAAATAGGATTCATAATCCTTCTGAAAGGATTATGAATCCTCCTCCCTTACAATGGTAGAAATTGATGAGAAAAAATACTTTTATTTTTTTTTTCTCCAAAACGATGGCCCAACCCATTCTTTTAATTCATTCTCAACATATAGGTGTGGGGAAGAGGGTGTTCCTCCCACTTTTGTTACATAAGGAGAAAGAATTATTGTTGTTATTAAATATAATTAAATAAATATTATTATTTAAACTTGTATGCCAACTGACTTTCAACGATTCTGGAAAGTGGACCATCATTAGCAGGTCAGAATGTATATAGCATAATCTTAATCCTCTTTTTTTTTTTAAAGTAACACAAAACCTGCACCGGGAAGAAGTTGATGTAGACTCCCTCCAAAGTCACTTCTCAGTTCTAGGGTTGTAGTGCACACTGCTGTCAGATCGCCCAATGCAAACCACAGCGATATTTTTAAGACCACTGCCATAAATCCACTCTCTGAAGTGGCACCGTGCTCCCCACCTCCATTGCTAGGGGACGTTCTAGGCGCGAACATTTCAGGTGTGCACGCTTTTCTAGCCCTTTCCCGCGTTTTAGTTCTCGAGTAAAACGTATTCAAGCATCAAAGAAAAGCTGGGAAATCTACATATTTTTGCCCTTTATCTAGATGTACCGGTATACATTCCGAAGCTGGTTTCGGCCAACATCTGTTTTACATTCCGATTTGCTCTCGCGTCTACTGGGAGCCTTGGATTGCAAAGGCGCTGACCCGGGGTCTCAGACCGGGTGGCAGGCGTGGAAAGTCCATTCCCGGGAACGTACCTTTTGCCTTTCCTTCGTGCGCCGAAGAGCTCTCCTGCGACAATCGGGACTCGCTCAGAAAGCCCGGTTCACAAAACCAAACGAAGCAAGAAACACGCACGGGCAAAATGATTTCAACCTTGCCGCTCGCGGTCAGGGAATCAGCGGTCGGCAGTAGCCTTTCTCATCTGGCTAATTACCTCCTGCCAACGAGCCGGCAACTCTTAACCAGATCAGCCTCGGCGGGGGAAGCGACCCTGGGCACAGCACCGCTCCCCGCTGCGGCGGCCTCCGCTTTCCCCGCCGGGGCCCGCTGGAGCCGGTCCTGGCCTGGCGACCAGAGAGCCTCCTCGATGGTCGCGCCGAGGCGCTGGCTACGAGCCAAGGCGAGCGCTGGGCACCGGGCGACCCTGGCTTTTCCCTCGGGGGCCACGCGAGGCCAGCCGGTGGGGAAGGGAGGCAGGTCTGCTGTGCCCCCAGGAGCCGCCGGCGCAAAAGGCGCGAGCATTCAGCGGCAACCCCGCGCTGGGAGGTTGCTCGCCAAACTCGCCGTTTCCGCGCTAAAGAGCGACGGTTGGAGCAGGGCTGGAAGACACCCCCGTTTCCCGCTTTCCCTTCTCCGGCCTTGCGTCTCCAAGGTTTGCTCAGCTCCGTTCCAGGGCCGCCGCCTCCTCCCCGGAGGGCCCCAACGGCCCGGGCACAAGAGGGATTTCTTGTTGTTGTTAATTTTTTTTCCCGCTGCTGCGCCCTGGCGGGTGGGGGGGGGGCACGGGAGAAGCCTTGGGGCAGATCCACCTGTGGTTGACCTCCACCCCTCCTCCCCCTCCTCGCACGTGTGTCATCAAAACAAAAAGAGGGGAGGGGGGCGGGGAGCAGCCGAGAAGTAAATACTGAGTAATAAACAGCAATCAAGAGGCGAAACTGAAAGAAGCGGCCTAGTTGCTGAACGACCTTGTCAGGGTCTCTCCCCCCCCCCCGCGCCCCGCGCCCGCTTTTATTGGAAGTAGCCGGGCTGGGTGGGCTGCCGTCTGCAAGCGCACCCAAGTGGAAGGCTGGCTTGCCCGATCTTGTCAATGCCGGCGAAGCCGGAGAGGCTGCCGGAGAGTTAACTCTCCCGCTCTCCTGACAGCAGCCGCGATCTCAAGACTCCTTCCCAGTTCTCCCTGACTGCCAGCCCGCGAAGAGAGGGGTGGTCCTTACTGCTGGGCCCTTTTCCGGGCAAGCCCATCTGGGAGTCAGTCCGGGGCTGCTGCCCTTGTGTGAAGGAAGCCGCCTTTGCCCCAAGAGACTTTTTTGGAGCACCTTTTCTCCCTAGGCTGGGGATCTGATTAGACCCAGTCAAGCTTCGCCCTGTAGTCTGGCCTGGAGGCCTTCCTTCCTTCTCGGGATCAAACATCTCAAGGACGCTTGAAACAGCCTGAACTATACTGCTTTCCCACGAGAGGAAGCAAATTGCACTGATTTTGGGGACAGCCACTACCAGAAAGCCTGGGCACAAAAAAAGAGATTTACACCAGGCCCGTGTGTCCCTTCTGTGCCTGCACTGAAGCCATTTCTTAACCAAGTGCCCCCCAGATTTGTTGGCCTAATATCATTCCCACTCATATGCATTTTTGTAGGTGCTTTGTGAGGGAAAGTCCAGATAAAATAGAACTCCTATTCCTCTCCCCCCTCCCCCCCCCAAGGCGCATCTCCAGCCTGTCCCCAAATCTACTGTTTTGTCAAGGAATCTAATCCTCAGAAGAGTTGGCGGTGACTGCTGGAAAGGCAGGAAGTTACTTGTGCCATTGGAAATCCACTAAATCAGCAAAGGAGCACTCACGAGAGAGCCTCCCCCTCTGCCTCTCTGGTTTTTCTCATGAAGGAAAGTGGGGGGGGGGGAGAGAAGGGAGAGGACATTGGTTCAAAAGAATGCATGACCCAAGAGACAAAATGGTCTTAAGCATAGTGCCCCTTTCTGTTATCCCTGGGTCAGCTGGGTGAGGTCAATAATGCCTTCCATATATTCCAAGGGAGTTTCGGTGGTACTTATCCTCAGAAGTCCAAAAGCTGAACTGTGAGTGGATTTGAGGAGCACCAGTGGCAACTCCTATGAAGTTTCCATAAGAAATTTTTCCTACTCCATTCCCTCTCTCCCCCTCTTGAACAAAACAGAAACTGAATGGAAAGGCAATAGTCACCCGCAGCCCTTCAGTCCAATTTCCTTCTCTCTTTCCCTGGGCTTCTTCTATGCACAGCAACAAACGCAAGGGCTTCAAACTGGCTAAAACTGAAGTATACAAAATTCTTACTATGGAGATGAACCCAAGCTTGCACTTAATTCTCTCACCCCCAGTGCACTCAAAGGTTCTTTCTGAACCTTTCCTTTGCTCATTGTATTTTTATGTGTATTTTTATGACCCTGCATAGATTATGAGATTCTGTAAACATAGCACTCTATATTCACCATGCAAAACTGATATTCGATTCAAAATTGTTTTTAGAAGAAGCCTAAAGATTCCTGCCTCCAACACCGGTATTTAAGCCAGTCAAGAGAAAAGTTAGGATACAGCAATCCATCCAAAAAGTATACTACTGCCATCAACTCTCCCTGAATCAGGCTAGGTAAGCATGCTACTAGAGACCAGCTGAAACCAAAGATACGTGCAGATATGTGAAATCCTTCACTCAGTTCAACTAGATGCAGGACCCAGTCTTAAAAAGAGACCTCAATCAATATCAAGAACCTGTTAAAACCAAACTATTTTTTTCCATTTGAAATTTTAAGTAGGTCTATTTTGTTTGAATTATTCCAATATCTTTAGATGAAGCCATTTAAATTTTTAGCCCATTTTCTTTGGATTGTATTTAAGAACTAAAATGTAACACATTTCAAAAGTAAATAAGACTTTATCCAAAACCAAGGATAAGTTCTATAAATTCTAAATTTAAATTTCCATTTGATTCCTTTGAGATTAAATCCCATGTGACTTAATGCAATTCCCTTCAAAATAGATACAAAATAGATACAAAATACACACAGCCTCAGTGCATTGCCCTTCTGATAATTCAAATTGTTTTTTAAAAGAAACATTTAAAAAAAAATACTACAATACTGCAATGGCTTGTGATTAATTCCTTAGTGAGAATAAAAATAAAAATCCAAACAACTAAACATAGATTCAACCCTACCCTGTTTCTGAGCCCCCCTTTCTTATCTCCTTAAAGACCCCACTGAGGTGAGGCACTGGCAGATTGATCAATTCTTAATTAAATTAGTCTGAATTTATTTACTATTTGTGGCCCTTAACAGCCCAAGGACAATTGCTGCCAAGTGTTGGTTGCCTTAGATTAGATCAGGGATAGGAAGTTGCTTTCTCTTGAAAATTTACACCAGAGGCTTAGCAATAGAGCTTCTCTTCACTGCTCCTCTGACGGTAGACCAGTCCCTCTCTCCTAAAGGTAGATTGCATTGGTTGATTGGTTAGTTGTTATGGAAAAGAACTTCCTTGCTTCCCTCAAGCTCCTCTATTCAGGAATTGACCTGAAGGTGAGCAAGACTTAACCTTATGCTCCTGCAGCCATCCCCCAAGGCAATTTATTCTATTTAAGAAAGGGGGGAGGGAAGGCAGAGAAATTATGAAAAAAGGTGGGTGGGAATCCAAACCATTGGTAAGGCAAGGAAGCAGGGGCCACCTTAAGAATCAGGTAATGACCTTATGGAATCTTAAGAGCTTAATTTGGCATTAGTTTTGGTGGGCTAGAAAGGTAGGCAAGACCACAACAACATTAGAAGTCCTTAGGGTGCTTCTGTGCTCAGGTGCTTTCACACTTACATTTTGAAAATTAAAACAAAAATAACACACACACAATCCTAATAGCAGCCCCTTTGTCAAAAAGGAGGAAAAAAAGGGGGAGGGATAAACATTTAGGATCCAATCTGGGTCACTTTTAGTTAAGAATGTTTCATATAAATGAATAAACAATAAAGAGTGCTAAGGCACAAATAACTATTAGAAAGGCAAACATGCTGTAAAATGCTTTACATACTGAGAGAGAGAGAGAGAGAGGGACAGAAACATATTAAAAATGATGTACATTTTGAAAGGTGCAGTATTAGACATGCTTGCTCAGAAGAAAAAGTCCTGCACAAATTAGTGGGATTTAGTTCTGTGTAAAAGTACTGAGACATGAAATCAGAAAATGCTGCTAAAAATAGCAGGTTTACATACACCCATTATTTGTTTCTGGATCTTTTTATGACTTCTGTAAAGCCGCCTTCCTTTATGCGTCATATGGCAGTGCCTGTAAGTTCAATTAGCCAAATGCCTCCTGACCTTTAGTTCTAATGTTAGTCAATTGTGATGGCTTGTCTGCTCAGATTTTTGTGAATTTTTCTCCTAGATTCTAGAGATACAATAAACATAAATCTCAAAAATGTAACAATAATACTTCTATCCAAGCAAGTGGATGATTCAGAGCAATTTTTTTATGATCACTTTTAACTTCACCCAAAGTCTATCTGGCAGTGTATTCCATTGAAATCAATGTAAAATAGATGAACTCAATAGATTTACTTACTGATAAATGAGTTCAGCATTGATAATATAAATTAAAACTGATTTGCTAACACTCAAAAGCTTTTCAGGCAGTTACTTGGTTGTTTTTTTAATACAAAACTATTGTTTTAATTTAACACTAAAAATAATGATTCTATTAATGACTTTGGCTTACAGATTCTAAAAAAATTAATTTAAAAAGAGGGATTAAATATCCAGACATTAATGCTCTTGGTCCAATTGAATGGTAATTTATTAATAAACAAGTCAATAACTTCAAGGTTATCTTCAACAACAACACAAAGGAAAATGATAAAATGATAAAATAAGATTAATACAATCCCCCTTTTTCTTATATAATGGAAGAAAGAAAAAAAGAGCGTTTCAGGTAATTTTAAAGTCAGTTATTTTTGGGTGTTTTTTTCCTGATGGGAGAGGGGCAAACATTTTGAGTGTTTGGTCCAAACGATCCAACAACAGATTTAAAAATAAATTACTATGTTCCATTTACACTTTAAAACAAGTCTTTGCGTTATAAAACAGCCCTTTCGGGGAAAGCGAGAGAAAAGGAGAGAAAGAGAGAGAGAGAGAGAAGAACGCGTGTACTGCGCAATCCACGTTGCGTAGGAGTCAATGGGCAAAACTTCTTACTGCTTTTTGAAACGGCCCTGCGCCTCGTGAAAGAGTGGCGAGGCCCTCGTCGAAGTCCGTGGCAAAACTTCCACCCATGTTGGGAGCCACGGGGCAGTCTCGTTTCGCGGCCTGCCTTGCGCGCTCCGTTGAGGGGATGCGCCTCCTCGGTCGGCATCCAGCCGGGTCAAGCGCAAGGCAGGCAGCCAAGCAGGCTGGCGCAGGAGAGCGCGCAGATGGAAACGGGGGGCTTCTCTGGGGCGGGTGGGGTGGGGGGGAAGGCAGTTTTCAAAGGGGTGTGGGGGGGGGAAGCATACAAACTTACGTGTTATTGGTGTAACACTGTCCTTAAACAAACCGTGACTTAATCATTTATTGGGCAAATGCGGTCTTTTGCACTGCTGAATAGTTTTTTGTTTCGTTTTTTTTGCCCCCTTTGGTTTGGTGGGGAAAGAAGGCCCGGAGGGCCCAGTTGGAGTTCTTATCACTCGGCCTCCGCCGCCGCCGCCGCCTCCTCCTTCCCTTTCCCGCTCCCGGCGGTCAAAACTTGCTGCAGTCGTAGACGAAGGCGCCTGAAGGGCGATAAAGGGTTTGGCTGGCGGGAAAGGCCATTTGGCAGCTGCTGGCCGCGCCGCTGCCATTACCCGGAGAGTTGTTCAAGCCCAGCCGCTGGGAGGACTCGAACATTTCCCTCACGGCGTGGAAATTCTGCTGCTGGCCCGGGTAGCCCGCCGGGGAGGAGGAGGAGGCCGAAGTGGCCGCGGCAGCCGAAGCGGGCGCCAAATGCGTGAGCTCGCCCACCGCCGAGGCTTGGTTGAGGTACCAAGAGGCCAAGCGGCCGCCGCCTTGCGGGTGCCCCTCCGGAGGGCTCAGGCTGAGGGAGGAGGCGCTGCTGCTACTGCTGGCCGCCAGGCTGTACTCGGGCAGCGGGTCCGGCTCGACGGGGCTGCTCCCCAGATGGCCCCCGCCGCTTCGGTCCCCTCCGCCGTTGCCCCCCGTCCCTCCCCCGCCGCCGGCGGCGGCGGCGGCAGCGGCGGCGGCGGCGTAGAGACTCATGGCCTGCAAGTTGCAGTGGTAACTGCTGCTCGTGTTGGTGCCGCCGCCCGCTGGCGAGGCCGCGCTTCCCACGCTGTTGGTGGTGTTGACGCCCTGACTGCAGGGGGCGCTGTAGAGCGAGCTCTGCGCCGCGGCCGCCACCGGGGAGTAGCAGCTGCTCAGGGCCAGAGAGGCTGTCCTGGAGGTGGAGGCGGTGGACGAGGAGGAGGACGAGGAGGCTGCGGAAGAGGCGGCGGACGGCGGCAAAGCCAGGAGCTCGGCGGAGGCGCCTTGCGGCGAGCTGCGCAGGGAAGTCATGATTATGTTGTCCACGCTGAAGCCGCCGCCTCCCCCTCCCCCGCCGGGATGATGGTGCGCCGGGGGATGATGAAGGGCGGCGTGGTGGTGGGGGTGCGGATGATGGTGGTGCTGGTGCGGGTGCGGATGATGGGGATGGTGCTGATTCTGCGATTGGGACTCGGCTGCTCCGCTGGACTCCAAGCCCAGCACTCGGCCACCGCGCGGGCTGCCTCCTCCGCCGCCGCCGCCTCCCCCGCTGGAGAGGCTGCTGGTGCTGGAGCTCTCGGGGCTTTCGATCTTGGGCACTGGCGCTCCTCCCAAGGGGGACAGGGCTTGCGGGGGAGACGCGGAGCCGTTCTCCGTCTTGATGTCCTGAAGCCTGACGGGGGGAGGCGGCGGCGGCGGCTGCTGCTGGCCTCCCTCTTGCGGCTGGTGCCGAGGCGGCGGCGGCGGCGGCGGCTCCTTAAGTTGGAGGCGCTCCTTCTCCTCCTTGTCCTTAACGGCGTCTTTTTTCTTGAAGCGGCGGCGGCGGCGGAGGAAGGAGCCGTTCTCGAACATGTTGTAGGAGTCCGGATCGAGGGTCCAGTAGCTGCCCTTGCCGGGCTTCTTGTCGTCGCGGGGCACCTTGACGAAGCACTCGTTGAGCGAGAGGTTGTGCCGGATGGAGTTCTGCCAGCCCTGCTTGTTGTCCCGGTAGAAGGGGAAGCGCTCCATGATGAACTGGTAGATGCCGTTCAGCGTGATCTTCTTCTCGGGCGCGTTCTGGATGGCCATGGTGATGAGCGCGATGTAGCTGTAGGGCGGCTTGACCAGGTCCTTGGGCTGTGGCTGCGGTGGGTACGGCCCGTACGGCCTGCCTATGCCGCCCCCGCCGCCGCCGCCCCCGCTCGGGTACTGCTCATGAGCTGCTGGGTGGGTCGAGTACATGCTCATGGGGGCAGGCATGGCCGCGTAGCCCCCTCCGGCTGCCGCCCGGTAGTAGCTCTGCTCGCCGCCGAGGTAAGGTACCACTCCCAGCGAGTTAGGGCTGGAGACCGAATAGCGAGCCTGCATGGCCTCCCTTCCAGCAGTCCAGCCGGACCAAGCAGCAGCAGCAGCAGCAGACTGGCCTCCTCCTTCGCCGCCGCCTCCGCCGCCGCCTCCTCCTCCCCCGCCGCCGCCTCTTCTGCTTTCCCCCCTCCACCCCTCCGCAAATCCGGAGCCAAAAAAGTATAAACCAGGAGAGGCGACCAGGATGTTCCTTTTTTCCAAAAAGAAGAAGAAGAAGGAAAAAAAAAAGAGGGGCGAACCAACAACCCCCCCCCCTCTGGATCCTATTCGGTTTTCTCCTCTCTTCGGCTCAAGGGTGCAACAAAGAAAATGGTCTCAAAAAAATAATCAGTAAATAAAACGGCCAGCGAGGAAAGGAGGAGGGGTGAGAGGGGGGGACTCGATCTCCTTCCCTTCCCTTCCCCCTCCTCCTCCTGGTTCTTCTTAAACCGAGGCGCCGACACTCCACGGAAGCGGCCGCCGCCGAGAAGAAAAGTTAGTTACTTCCATCGAGCATAAAAATAGAAACGCGCGCCCGCGCGCACTCACAGGAGCCCACACTCCGCTTCTTGAGTTGTTTTTCCCGCGGAGCTCGCCAACAGGTTGACAAACGCTGTCCCAGCCAGGCGGAGTAAACAGCGGGGAAGAGAGGAGAGGGGAAAAAATGTGGAGGGAGAGGCCCGGTCCGGATAGTTCTCCCCTTCTCCTCCTCCTTTCTGGTCTAAAGCTGAGCTTAAAGATCCACCTTCTCGCGAACGCCTGCGGGTTGAAGCACTGCCCCGATCTCCGCCTCGGCTTCCCTCGCCCTCGCCCGGCCGCGATCTGCTCGGGAAGGCACCGGGAAAAACTTCTGAACTTTTGAGCATCCGCCGCCCAGGCAAAGACTTTTTTACGCACTCGCTGGAGTTTTTTTTTTCCTCTCCCCCTTTTCTTTCCAGGCCACGAAGCTCCGCCCTGCCCCGGACTGCGCAGCCAATGAAAAGGCGGAGGCGAGTTCTGAATGGGCGTCGGGAGAGAAATGTTGCTGCTAGTACGCTGGAAGCTGCCGCCGCCGCCGCCGCTGCTGCCCGGTGAATTACAGTTCTGAGACCGGCCACACACACGGTGGACCCCCTCATCCATCTCCCCCTCCCATACACGGCTTCTCTAGCACAGGACGTTAGGTGGATCAAATGGCAGTGTCTACTCGTCCGGAATGAAAACATGCACGCACACCCAGTCACTCATAAAACGCCGCTTTAACCACAGTAATATCTCTGTTAATACCACTAGGTATTGGGAAGGCTTTGAAGAAGATTAACCGAGCTTGCGATAGGCTCAAGGTTAGATTTCGTGGGGAAAAGAGAGATTGAGCTGGAGGGGGATTAAGGCGGTAGCAGATGATAGAGGGAAGGAATAGAGCTGTGCTGAACGTGAGAGGAATCGCCCAACCCGTTTGAAGAGGGCGAATATCTCGATTTGACCCGGTCGCAACCGTGGCGCACAGTACTGTGGTGGATTTCCAGGGCTTTTTCATCAGACTGCACCTCCTTTTTTTCCATCCCAAGGCAAGGGTTCGGAAAATGGGGATCTAACCCATCGTTTGGACGTTTAAAGTGGCAACATAAAGGACAAGCGTCAAGAGGAAACGTGTAAACGGGGACCTTAACTCTTCGCGGGTGTCCAAACAACAAGCTGAGATTTTGCTATGAATCTTGCAAAAGAAATTCACAGCTCTGAGAATCCAGCGCCTCGAATTGTCTCTTAACAAACTCGGCGACGATCTTAAATATTTTGGGCAAATGTGGATATTTATCGGCAGCCTGGATGCGAGCGAGCTCTCCTCTCATTACGGTTTGGGCAACTCAGAAGGCTCTCACTCGCCTGACATCGCTCACATTCCTCTGAGACTCTCATTCCCCCCCCCCACACACACACTTTGCTTTAAGCTTGGCGGACTCTGCTCACCACCTCGCCTGGCCTGAATGGCAGCGACTTACAGCCACCCCGGAGTTCCCACAGCTTCGTCTCAGCGCATGCCTCGCTTGGCCTGGCCTTGGGTTGCCCGAGCGATTGTCCCTGACGCTCTGATCTCCTCCATGAGGCCCTGCCAGCGGCCCTTTAGACACGCTTCCTTCTTTCCACAGCCGCCCAGAGTTTTCTTGGAGGTCACTGCTTCTCCCAGAGTCACCAGGGCTGCGGGAGAAATGGCAGATGGCCTTCCAGTCTTCCCAGATCAAGGTGAGAAGGAGAGAGAGCCCCCACCCCTTGTTCCCAGATCCCCATAACCTCACCCTTTCCTGCTCCAGTCAGCTGTCTGATCAAACTTCCAGGGATAGATTTCTTTCTTTCTCTAACGCTTGGCCAGCTTTTGACAAGTTTTCAGCGAGGCAGGCAGGCTGGATGGATTTAGGAAGACCTGTGTGTACCTAGGGTGTGTATATGCGATACACAGAAAATCCCCCCCACACCACACAGTTGCACCTCTCTAAGTTAACTTTATAAGTGGTAAGGTATTAAGCCTCTGTGTCGATCGATGTGGGAGGAGAATTTAACGAGTGTGGGGTCACCCCCCCTCCCCCAACACATTGACTTCTAATTAAATAAACCCTGAGTTGCCGGAAGGCTTTTCACAAGAATCTCTCTGGCTGGTCTTCTGTGAGGAGAACCAAGAAAGACGGCTGCTGATTTTGGGGGAGAAGGGAAGGAGAAGGACATATCTGATGGACTCCCAGTTGTGACTGCCTGGTTCTAAAGCAGTACATTTCAGGATGATTTAAAAGAAGATGGGTCAAGGAAAATATCACCCTCATGCTTGAATATATCGCTCTAGAGCAGTCTAGCAAGGAAAGTTACAAGGCTGGAGGAATTGTGTTTAGGCTTTACCCTGGCATCAGTTCTGTTACGTATTTATTTTCCCAGCCCCCTTCTTTCAGAAGAATTCTGAGAACCGCTTTTGATAGACTTTGATAGAAACACTGTAGGGATCGAAGGGAAGATGAAGAGGGGATGGACTTAAAGGCCCCCTTGCCTTAGCGAGGACAGGCCCTGGCCAAAGCCAAGAGCCCCTAAAAGCCCATTCAGGCTTCCAGATGTCCTTCTATTGATCCACACCAGCTCTGGATTTTCCAAGGTGCTCTATGGTGTGGGGCCTTTCTGAAAGAGTGACAAAAGTAGCCCAAAGAAATGTCCCTTTTGTCTCTCCAATCACAGCCCCAGGCCAGTGTTACTTTCCTGGCCTTTTAGTGAAGATTGGTTGTCCTTACAGCACCACATCTCAGCTGGACCTAACAACAGAATGTGTTTTTCCTTCCCCCAGATCCTAGCCATCTTTCTGTGACTTGATAAATGTGACTTGATTAATCATTAATAGGAACTATTTTTAAACATGCCAAGGACTGGAAGGGGGGGGGGAATGGGGGAATTCGAGAGGGGTGATATCAGCGGCTTACTTCATCCCAAGGTGTTAATTGGTCTCTTTACACAAACAGCAAATTCTGTCACCCACCCCATCCTTTTCTCTGAGCGCCTTGGAGGCTGGGCAATGCATATCCTCCAGATACTTTTCCTCTTTTACAGCAGTTCCTCTGTTACTCCAGCCGCAGCCAACTTTGATTTAAGCCTGCCCTTGCTCCAAAGAAACATTTTTGGCTGGTATTTTTTACAATTGCTCCTGAAAGCCAATTGTGGGTAGTAGCAGGGAGGGGGTGTTGGGGTGGACAGCTGAAGTGAACTGTTCCTGCAAACTCCTGGCTGGATCAAGGCTCTTGGGTTGACATTTATTTGCCAGTGAAGATTTATTTATTGCCAATATTTATTTCTTGGAAAATAAATCCCATTGAGTTCAATAATTATATTTCATTCTCCCTTCTCTCTCCCCCCATTTTGCCAATGCTATTTATTTTATTTATTTATATCCCACCTTTATTATTTTTTATAAATAACTCAAGGCAGTGAACATACCTAATTGACTTTCCTCCTCCTATTTTCCCCACACCAGCTACCCTGTGAAGGACCGAGAGAAAGAGTGACTGGCCCAAGGTCGCCAAGATAGCCAAGGTGATAGCTGGCCTCTTCAGCTTTAGCTGGCAGTTAAGCTCTGCCAAGATCCGTGGATATTATTCTCCAGCAGGGGGATGTAACTCTAGACCACCGATAGGTCATTGTCCCTTTCAATTCAGCAGAATTTACTTCGGAACCGTCTGTCTAGAATTGGGCTACCATGTTTACCGGATAGCCTTAAACTTTTAAACTTGACTCCGAATTCGGGCTGTCAAATATCGTGACATCCCCTTGTTTCAAGCTAAAGTTGCTGAAAAGCAAGGCCTCTTGGTTTGCTTCTGGGCAATCTGTGGCGGTTGTGGAAGGAACCCCTTGTGATTTGGGTGATCAGAGTCCCTGTCTCTGGTGCGATTAGGACAGCCATTCAGGAAAAAGAGACCATCTGAGTTCTCTATTCAGGGATCCAATGCCTGGTTTTTCCCCACCTGGTGTTCTCCAGATGTATCGGATTACATTTTTAAAAAAATCATCGGCATAATTCGTAAGTTTTTTGACTAAGCATGATCGGAGGATCCAACGCATTTCGGGGGCACCTGGTTGGGGACGGTTGTCAGGTCTATATTCCACTACCAGTAGATGCTGGAATCCGAAGAGATGTGTGGATGGAAAGAACGCTTTTGACTTTCTCCCCACCAGCGATGCTGAGTGCCCAGCCCAGTTCTGTCTCCCCTTTTCGAGAGTGCAGTTTTACAGATCCCTCTCCTTGACCTGCGGGCAGATTTGTTCCTAAGAAAGGCCATTCGATTTGAATAGGTCCTAAATCTAAACCGAACGTCTCAGAGTGACTTCAGCGGACAGCGCATCTTCATTCCAAATATCTGGGTTTAAGGATGGCCGGCTCGGGATTTGTTCCCCTTGTTTTACATGCTCCTCTGGCTTGGGAGCAAGATCGCGGCTGATCCTGTGAGCATCGGCTTTGACCACAAAGAAGACTCGTTTCCAGTTCAAGGGGGCAGATCTGGCTCCTGGTTCAACCGCGTTGAAGCCATAAATAAAATGGATCAAGCGAAGCGGATTGAAATTGCTGGTGACGGCAGGAATAAGGAAGGGAAGCAAATTAATCGACGCCTAAGATTTTACTTTTGCCAGTCAGACATTCCCCCCCCCCCCGAAAATATTCCCAGATCAGTTTGGAGGAGGGAGGAGGAGTGGATAACTGCTGGACATTATACTACCGGCCATTCCAGCTTTCCTTGCCCGTAGGTTTTTTGTCTGCTCATTTGTTTATTTTGAAGTCGCGGGACTACTAAGCCGGAGGAATTTGGAGTGGGGGCTTGGCTCACAAAACAATCCGCAATGAACATTCAACGACCTGTAGGCAAAACCCTTTTTTTTTGGTCCAAAATCAGTGTTGTTGTTTTTTGTTTATTCGGAGCGAATTTAGGAAGATCCGTTGCGGAGAAGGGCTTTTCCTCCCAATTTCAGCGAGATTTACTTCTGAGAAAGCGTTAGTGCTACGTGAGAAGACCCACTTCTGCGGTGTCTGCGCAGTTCCAGCCCCGCTCCTTCTGTTGCTTTACCTTTAGGGCCAATCTTCTCCTCTGAGCTCAAGAGGGATCCCAGCGGCGCGTAAAGAGAAGGGGGCGAGGGGAGGACAGTAGTGAGGGGAGGGGGGGGAATAGGATTTTACTCCCGCTGCAAGAGCGGGACGCCGTCCTTTAAAGCAACGCGCAGCGAAGAACTAAACCCCAGAAGTTCGGCTCGGAGGACTAAAGGGCGCTGGTGAGGCACAAGCAAGCATCGCTTTCCAGAAGAGATCCTACGGGGTGTGTGTTTGTGTGTGTGTGTGGGATCCGTCTGGCTAGCTCGCAACCCGAACCCTGCAGATCTGGAGTAGGGAAGCACCAGGCGTATTTGAGCAGGTGCTCCCCAAGGGAAGGTGGCTTTCTAGATCTAAGGATTACAAACGAACCCATTTAATCTGAAGGACAAACTCCCATTTAACAACCTTCCCTCGCTGATCCTGATTTCTCTCCCTCGGAGCTTGCCAGGGAGGAAGGGAATCGGAAGAAAACCAATTCGCCCCAGAAAGCTTTCATCTTCTTTTTCAGGCTTCTCTCGTTCGCGCTTCCCTTTTTTTTCCCCCTCGGTCCCAGCTTGCCTCCTTCCTGTCTGCCTCGGCTTTTCGAAGGCCAGGAAGGGAGGGAGAAGGCGGGAGAGGGTTACGCGCTGAGGGTTCGCTACCTTTCTCCAGCTTAAGGCCAGCCAGAGGAGAGAACTACAACTTCCATCATTCTCAGCCTGACGGCTGGCCTCCCGAGGGGAGCTATTGCCCAACACCTCTGGAAGGCGTTAGGTAAGGGGCATTCACAGAATCTGTGGTTCTCAGCTTTCTGCGACAACCTGTGTTGCTTATTTGAACGCGGGCGAGAAACCTAACTGACCTCAATTGGTAGAAGCAGTGTTTCTCAACCTTGACCATTTTAAGGCAGGTGGACTTCAACTCCCAGAATTCCACAGCCAGCATTGCTGGCTGTGGAATTCTGGGAGTTGAAGTCCACCTGCCTTAAAATGGTCAAGGTTGAGAAACACTGTGGTAGAGGAATACAACCCATCCTGACTTAATGACTTCTCAGGAGTAAACCCACTGAGTACTATTGTCTTTCCCGGCGGGGTAAATAATGGACCCGCGGTTCTCCTTTCAGCGGGCATTACGCGTTATCTCCTGCCCTGTCCCTTGTTCGGAAAGCTCGCCCGTGCAAGTCCAATGTTTGCATTTGTTAACAGCTGAAAAGCAACACCCAACCGCCTTAAGGTTTGCAAAAAAGGGCGAAAAGCGAGGGTAGCTGCTGGCTTATTCAGCAGTGGGGTGGGGGGGGGAAGGAGGAGAAAGCCCTCTGCACAGGCTCAGGGGCAATTCAGTCTCCCGCCAAGGGGCGGGTGTGACAGAAACTGGCTGCCTCGCTTCCGCAACTGCCCCAATAAACGCTATCTCCAAATCAATCTGGTTGTTTTTCTTCCTTGCGCATGCGTGTAGGAACCGGCGGAGGGCGCTGCGCGTCCCCTCTGGAGAACGCGAGGGATACTAGTAGCATCCAAAGCTGCCGGAGGGATCCGCCATCCGCACGCGGCCTGTTTCTTGAGCGGAAAGGAAGCTGGGGGAGAGCGGGAAGGAAAGCCACCCCTTCTTCCCGCGCCCTGATCCCCAATTTGTCGGCGGGGCAGACCAAGTGGCGCTTCCCCCAGCCTAAGCCGCAAAGAAGGCAAATATATTTTCCCCTGGGCGTTGCTCGGAAAGCAGCCTGCAGGTCCCGTTTACGGTGCAAGAAACCTGCCTTGATAAACGCTAGATAAGGTAACCCCGGGTAAGTGGGGCGTGTGGACGCCGGCCTGCTGCCTTTGGGTCTCGATCAGGCAACTTTTCTGATTTTTTTGCAGGGTTCAGAGCGCCCCCTGATGGAGCAGGTTGCAATTAATGTCGTTTTTGAACACCGGGCTTTTCTCCCACTCCGGTTGGGTGCTGTTTAGGAAAGTACAGCCAACAAGGGACTGACTTGCAAAACCAAATCCCTTCCTGCCCAAATGGCCCCCCAAGTATCAGAAAGATGAATAGTGGAGATAGGAGAAGGGGGCTGGGGGCTTGTTTTCTGCTCAGTGGTAAAGATGATAGTGGTGGTGGTGGTGATGATGATGTGCCTTGCACACTTCTGTGTTTCAGTGAAGCTTCTGGGACACAGTGATCTGCGTGGTAAAGTTGGTGGTGGCATCAGTGATGTCACATCACATACATCAAGCTGTCACTGTACAATTGATGCCCATTATGTCATCAGGCTTCCACTGGATGCCTGTATCTAAAGGCCCCGCCTAGTGAAGTCATGTTTTAGAGCGAGCAAATTAAACTTATCTCTAGAGACATTTCTATTATTGTAGCAGAAATTGAGACTTTTTCTGCACTAGGAATTTATAACCTATTCAGCCCATTGCTGGCGCAGCATAAAGCTGATCTATTAGAGATCTATAAGCACAGAGGTAGTTGAGTGATATTATAGGTTCCTAGTATGGAAAAGTCTTGTGTTTAACTTCGCAAATTGTGCTAAGTCATGAGAGTTCTTTATAGAATAGAGCTGGAAGACCTTGGAGGTCTTCTAGTCCACCCCCTCCCCCGCTTAAGCAGGATAACCTATATCAGTGGTTCTCAACCTTTCTAATGCCGTGACCCCATAATACAGTTCCCCATGTTGTGGTGACCCCCAACCACTTATACATCATGGGGCGCCAGGGGCCTGGCCAAAGAAAAAGAGGAAAAAATGGCAGACAGCCTTGTTTGGCGACCCCCGTGAAATGGTCGTTCAACCCCAAATGGGGTCCCGACCCACAGGTTGAGAACCACTGACCTATATCATCTCAGACAAGTGTCTGTCTAGCTTCTTCTTAAAAATCTCCAGTGATGGAGCACTCATGATTTCTGGAGGCAAGCTGTTCTACTGGTTAATTGTCCACACTGTCAGGAAGTTTCTCCTTTATTCTAGGTTGCTTCTCTCTTTGGTCAGTTTCCAACCATTGTTTTTTGTCCTGCCCTCTGGTGCTTTGGTGAATAACGTGACCCCCTCTTCTTTGTGGCAGCCCCTCAAATACTGGAATACTGCTATCACATCTCCTCTATTTCTTCTTTTTCCCAAACTCTCAACATCTCTTTTGTGATACGGTGACCAAAATTGGCTGCAGTATTCCAGGTGTGGTCTTACTAGGGTTTTATAAAATGGTACTAATACTTCGAGTGATCTTGATTCTATGCCTCTGTTTATACAGCCCAGGATTGTATTAGCTTTTTTGGTGGCTGCGGCACACTGCTGGCTTTATGGTCAAGTGATCATCCACAAAGAAGCAAAGCCCCATTTGTGGGATGTAGGCAGCACACAAAACCACGCCCCCTCCAGTCTGTGGAAAAACCTCTCTCCACGTAACTTGTCCCTGGTGCCAAAAAGGTTAGGGATCTCTGCACTAGGACTCCAAGGTCCCTCTCACAGTTATTGTTTTTAAGACAGGTCTCACCCAGTCTGTACTTGTTCCTTTGATTTTTTTCTGCCTAAATGTAAAACTTTGCTTTTCTCCACATTGAGACTCATTTTGTTGGATAGAACCCATTGTTCAAGTTTGTCTAGACCTTTTTGGATCCTGAGTTTGTCTTCTGGGGTGTTGGCTACTCCTGCCAGTTTGGTGTCATCTGCAAATTTGATGAGTTCTCCTTCAATTCCCTCACCTAAGTCATTTATGAAGATATTGAAGAGTACTGGGCCTAAGATGGAGCCTTGTGGAACCCCACTGCTTACTTCTCTCCCTGTGGATGGAGTGCCGTTGAGGACTAGTCACTGAGTATGGTTTGCCAGCCAGCTACGGATCCATCTGGTGGTGATGTTGTCTATGGGTTGGTGGTGCTGGTTTTAACTCAGTATGCTATGCGAACACTATTGTTGTTAGTTGCGAAATCATGTCTAACCCATCACAACCCCATGGGCAATGTTCCTCCAGGCCTTCCTGTCCTCTACCATCTTCTGGAGTCCATTTAAGCTCACGCCTACTGCTCCAGTGACTCCATCCAGCCACCTCATTCTCTGTCGTCTCTTTCTTCTATTGCCCTCAATCTTTCCCAGCATTAGGTTCTTCTCCAGTGAGTCCTTCCTTCTCATTAGGTGTATGTGAACATGGTCATCCTCAAACAATGACTAAAGACTTAGCATTAGCCTAAACCCAACAACTGTGACTTAATGTGATCAGTGATCTCAGCTGATAGGTTATAATCAGAAATCTCATTGGATTAGAGCAAAGGATCTCCAAAACAGGATATGAGGGCAACTGCAGTAGAAATCATGTCAGCGCACCAATGATACAAATTTACAAATACCACTGTCCTCCTTCTGACGCCTATTTGTACCTCTCTTCTTTTATTCCTATAAATAGGTATCGAGAGGCTACAAAATCTGATTTCAGACATAAATTGGCCAATAACTTCACTATCCATCAGTTTCTGTGATTTCTTATTCAGTTCATCCTGATTGATTTTTTTCCCCCTATGGTTAAAAACATACAGGCAGTCCTCGACTTACAACAGTCCATTTAGTGACTGTTCTAGGTTTCATCAGCACTGAAAAAAGTGACTTGTGACCCATTTTTCACCCTTATCACCCTCGCAGCATCCCCCGGGTTGCGCAATCAAAACTCAGGCGCTTGGCAACTGGTTCATACTTATGACGGTGGCAGTGTCCCCGGGTCATGTGATTCCCCCTTTGCCATCTTCTGACAACTAAAGTCAATGGGGAAACCAGACTTGCTTAACAACTGTGTGACTGATTTAACAATTGCAATGATTTGCTTAACAGCTGTAGCAAGAAAGGTCGTAAAACGGGGCGAAGCTCATTTAACAAATGTCTCATTTAGCAATATAAATTTTGGGCTCAGTTGTGGTCGTAAGTCGAGGACTACCTGTACAGTTTTTGAACCCCAGTGGCTGTGGATAAATCTCCACAGATGAGGATTACTATTAGTTCACTGTCTTTGCTGAATCTTCATTGCACAATGCGTTCTTTTTGAACATCAGAAATCCAGGTGGTGATTTTCAACCCTCCGTTCCCCAACAGGACGATGTAGCAATAAAGAATACTTTGCTCTCTGCACTGCTTTCTACTACTATTCATTTGAAAGATTTGGGAGGAGCAGGGTGGCAGTCCGAATATGATTGCAATTGCCAGGCATTTCACCTTAATGAAAATTGTGCAAACCGTTTTGATAAGTTACAAATTGCCTCTTCTATCTCAATCCCAGGGCATGCCAAGCCAACACCCACAGAAGAGACACTGAGGTCATCTCCTCATTTATGACCAGCTAAATCTTCCAAGAAGAAATGACTGGGAGGCAGGATGGGGACAGACCAAAGAGGAGCTGTGCAAAGGAAAAAAAAAAAAAGACCCATCTTCTAAATATGTAAAACCAAGATGCAATCTCTAACTCATTTACTTTGGGAGTAAGCCCCACTGAATTCAGTTTAGTTCATTTCCTGTGGCACCAGCTTGGATGGAATGGCAAAGGATTATTTTGAAACACATAAACAGTGGGATTCCAAGGTATAGTCTGTTGCAATTGTAGGGACAGCTTAAGCTAAGAAACTGGCCCATTCAGAATAGACCTAATTGGTGATAATTACTAAGGTGGTTAGCGATCTTCCCTTATCTGTAATTTTAGCGTTTCACCAAATATATTATTTGCATTTCATGGCTATTTAGGCCCGCTGTTTACACTTTTAAAAACTGATAAGGAGCCCTTTGAAAAGAAAGAAAATGTTGATCGCTACAACTGGAGGGGGGGGGGGAACTTGTCCAGACTACCATGTATAACAAGAACGGGCAACTTTTGGGTGGCTCAGACTACTAAATATTTTTGAAGGGGCAAGGACTACAATATAGGGGGACAATGCAGTATATACATATATGATCAGTATTCCCCCCTCCCTTTTTGTTTTGTTAAAGGAGGGTTGTTTTTTTTTAAATGTATGTTGCAGGTATTCTTGAAGTCCCCAGGGGTAAAAATTCTTGACTCAAGGAAACCATTTTTTAAAACCTGTTTTTGACTCCACACTTTCATGAGCTTGTTAGGCTCTGGGATCAGAGTTTGGCCACCTGTGATTTTAACTGAATCTTTTCAAAGTATATTTTGCAGAGAAGCATGCTCACTCACCTTTGTTTTTTTTTGGTTTAAAGGAATATTTGAAAACCACTACTATCTCGATTTGTCTCCTTAAATTAGCTTCTTATATAAGATAAATGGTTAAGAATGGCAACAAGAGTTTGAAGTAGTACATTTATCCCTATCAATAAAACTTCAAATTGCTGGTAGGTTATCATGTGGTTGATGGCCTGCCTATGAAAACTGGCTTCTCCCATCTATTGAAAATTACATTTCTGTGAAACAATTTCTTTCTAAATATCCTCGTACATCAATATTATATTTTTTTTATTCATTTTTGGCACAGAGGATTAAAACAGGCAGCTCCCTTTCTACAGTAAGAAAGTGTTAAATGAGAAATATAATGGAATGAATTGAAGACGATATGCTACAAAGTAAGTAGTATGAGGCTCTTGAAACTCACCTTTTGAAGGATATAGATTAAGAACTCTATTGAAGAACAATGTCACCTCATTTAAATATATTTGGACTAGGAAGCTGACTAGCAATAGCACTTAGACTTACATAGCACTTGACTATGCTTTACAGCCCTCTCTAAGCAGTTTACACAGTCAGCATATTGCCCCCAACAATCTGGGTCCTCCTTTTACTGACCTTGGAAGGATGAACAGCTGAGTCAACCTTGAGCCAATCAGGATTGAAGGAATCGAACTCCTGGCAGTGTGAGCAGAGTTAGCCTGCAATATTGCATTCTAACCACTGCTCCACCATGGCTCATAGGCCAAACTAGGTAGGCCATTGGACTATTAAATGATGGGTGTTCAAGAGGTGCTAGAATTTAGACTTTTGAGAATTTTGTACATAGCAAAGAAAACAAATGGAATATTGAATCAACCCAGAGTTCTCACTAGAGGCATAAATGACCCGGCTCAAATTACCCTACTTTGAACACATTATGCAAAGTTTACCTCTCTGAAAAATCGTCTAATTCTGGGATAGTTAGAAGGAAAGAGAAGACAACAACCACCAGCAAAGTGAATGGACTTTGATGATGGTTTATGATTGGAAAACCCGAAGGATCAAGTTAGGGATAGATGATCATGGGGAAAATTTATGTGGTTGCTAAGAGTTGATACTAATTTGATGGCACATAATAAATCAATCAAAGAGGAAGATAAAGAAATGGCAAAGAGATTGCATGAATTATTTCACTGCTGGGATATAGGATAGGTGCACCTGCCTGTTTTGGAGAGGAATCAGTTGGACTGTTACAAGAGACAAGTTATAAGCTTCAGTGACATTTTAAAACAAATAAATCCTGGATCCATCCACCATCCATTTGGGGGGTTCCTTAAAAACTAAAATGCGAAATTGCTTATAAAAATATACAGCTTCTCTTTAAGATCAGCAGCTACTCCTGAGGACTGGAAAATCGCCAAAGTGGTTGTATAAATATTTATAGAAGTATATATCGAGAAGGTTAGATAAATAGAAGTATTAATGTAAGAGAAAATTAATCTTATTGTATATAATACAGATAGGGAAATTTGGAGAGAGGAGTTGCTCGGACATTACCCCCGAATTGTTATCTGAAGAGGGATGAGAGGGAAGAAAGGAAAGGAGAGAGAAAAGAGTAAAGGAGGGGAGAAGGAAGTAGGAAGGTTGGAGGAGAAGAGGAGAAGTGGGGAGAAAGGGGAGGAGAGTGGTGAAGGAAAGAGAAGAGGAGAGGAAGAAGAGGGAAGTAGTGAAGAGAAGAAAGGGAGAAAGAAGGTAGAGAAGAAGGAGTGTGGATACAGTGAAAGGGGAAATGGGCGAGCAACACCAAAAGTCATGTGTATGTATTTATTTCATTTTATTAAAAGTATTTTATATATGAATGTAAAAATAATGTATGTTGACATCTGATAAATATCACGGTATATGTATGGGGGGAGAGTTTGGAAAAATAAAAAATTATTATATATATATATATAAAAAGAAAATCGCCAAAGTAATTCCAGTTTTAAAAAAGGGATTGAAGGAGGATATAATGAAGATATAGGCCAATTAACATTTGTTCTAGGTAAGTGTGTAAATAGTATGGTAAAAGTATATTACCGTAATTAAAAAAGAAAATAACCAAACATCTAGAAGGCTTTGCTGAGAAATAACCAACACAGCATATGCTGCAATAAGTTTTGTCTTCTAACTTATAGGTTTTTTTTTAAGAGGATCAACAAGGATGTACATTATTTGATATTAACTATTGTTTTCCTGAACTTTCAAAAATCCTTTGATAAAGCTCTTGGCTGAAATATTTTTATATGCTTTAGTAAATAGCAACGATACAAAAAACAAGTATCTAATTCATCTTTCAAATATACAGCCACTGATAAATCATACAGCAAACATTAGCAATGAACACAAACATCCTGTATATAGTATAAAATAAACATGAGGAAAATTGGGATAAGAGGACAGCATTGAAGATAAAAGAACAGAAAACTGTTTACAAAACAGGACATTGAAAAAGGGAATAAAATTACATTTTTAGAGAGTGCTACCAAATGGGGCTCTCCATGGTTGGAATCAGAATTTTTTTTAAAACTTGCTTATACATAATTTGATGTTATAGGGCAGGGCTCTTCAAACTTGGTCCTTTTATGACTTGTGGACTTTAACTCCCAGAATTCCTCAGCCAGGCATACTGCCTGAGGAATTCTGGGAATTGAAGTCCACAAGTCAAAAAAGGGCCAAGTCTGAAGACCCCTGATATAGGGCAATAGCGAGAGATGATATAAAAAATTGGGGATAGAAAAATCCAAAGGGGATTGCACTGCTGTTGTTGGAGGCAGAAGGGTAGGAACCGCAAGAGAAATACAGCAGACGATTGTTGTGAGGTAACTGAAGTAACTTCACCCTATGGCACAATTCAGGAGGTATTCCAATAACAAGAGCAGGAAAGAACCAAACACATAACCAAAAGTGCTATTAAGAGCCACTAAATCACCCGAAGGTATCTCAATTAAGCAGATTGCAATCTTCACCCTGCTGCAGCAATTGCTATTAAGGATCATGGGCAGTTTGACTGAGCTGTTCTAATTAGACAGATTGCCTGATAAGGCACGTTTAAATGAAGCAAGCAAGCTGAGCCGTCTTTTCTCCGGCTTCCACTTGCTGCCAGGCGTTGTCTCTCTGTTTTTGCACGTTCTGTATTTTACCCTGTGGGGTTGCACTGCATTTACTTGGGCCTTTGTTTCTGCAGATAGGTGGAAAGGGTCCTTCACTTGGGTCTTGGTGAGGACTTCCAGGCCCACAGAGGCAAGAATAGCACCATCTGGTTCAAGAAACCATGTTGATGGCCAATGGCCTTTTAAATATAAATCATCATCTCATCAAACAGCTACTGGAGCTCTTCTTTTGCATTGGAAGATTTCATGTCTTGCATTAGCTGGTGATCTCATATTATTCCTCTGAATTAAAAACAATACTTTTTTTTTTTAAATGCCCTTTCCCCATTTTCAGTGGAAAAAGAAAAGAAATATCTGCTGAAAAGTTGTAGGTCATAGATTTTCTATCTATGGTTTAAAGTGTTTGTAGACTAAACTCTAGAAATGCATGATGACTCTTTACATTTCCAATTAATTCCCACTGGATCCCCCTCATATTCTTTCCCCCTTGACCATTCTCATTTGGACTTGTGGGAATTATGATATTAAAAAAAATAGCTGCAGCATCACTCCTGCTTTACACAAAGTCTTTCTCTGTTATGCACATTTTAAGATAAAACATTTCAGAAAGTAGCCTAGAAACAGTATGTCTCTAAGAATTTGTTCTGGAATATAGCTAGTCTTTTAAATACCATTTTTAGAATAAGTGACCGGAGTGAGGATTGCAGTCTTGCAGAACCAATACTGAAAACAGTGATAACATTTCCACTGGAATAATAAAGCCTGGATTCTTTTTCCTTGATCTTATTCATAATTTTCATTTAATTTTTTTTAAAAGTGGGACAGTATTTTGATAAACTAGCATAGTGTCATCAAAACCAAACTTTGAGATAATTTTGTTCCAGATTTTGTCCTGACTGAGCTTAAGAATTTCAGTTGGACTTCCTTTGCTATTTCAACATCGATGCTAAATATCCATATTCAGTCTCTTCCATTTGTTCAGTCTAGTTATAAACCTGATCCCCAGCCTAGAACTCATTAAATCCAGCTACTACTTTAAGGCCAATTTTTGCAGGAAGATCTACATTGGAAAGTTGCACAGCAAGCAGGTAAACAGTGCAGTTTCAAAGCATATGGATTTATGTACAGATTACTGAAAAGTAAGTCCTCCGGATGCTGGTAATTCTTATTTCCAGACCAGGGTGCAAGATTTAAGGAAGGAAGGACATCTATATAGAGAGAGCCTATTTCTCAGGGGAATAACATTTGACCTCTAGGAAAAATTCTGCATTCTTGCTCTTCTCCACCTAAATTGTGAATGGATGTTGGCAAAGCAGCGCTAACTATAGTATGCAACTTCATCGGATTCAGTAAGTTTTTTGTATTGCCCCTGAAGTCCCTTCATCAGTTGCCACCACTTTTAATTTCTAATGTGTGGGAGAAGGTTCTGCCCAATATATGGTGAGTAATCATATTGAACTAAATGAATTTAACACCATAACTGTATGAGACTCACTTTGCATTCTATTAAATCAAAATTAGTTTGTTCTATCGTCTGCACTCCATTCTCTCCCAGTAGGAGTGAGGTCAGGAAGCACATTACTGAAACACCTCAGGCAACCATAGCCTAAACACAGGTCCAATGTCCTGTGCCAGATGGATCTTGGAGTCTCGTTGATGTTCTTGGTCTTCAACTTCCATCAGCAAAGCTAGGTTGCTTAATAATCAGAGATATAGGAGCTAAAAACAAGAGCTGAGGCACTTGCATCAATTGCAAATCACAATTATATTAATATGATGCCATGTGCATTCCTACATAATCATTGCGGTTCATGGAATCATGTGTTTGTGTCAACATATCTGTCCCATGTACATACATAATTTGCATGATGAGAAGATGATGCATGTGTTGTCACTTGCCCTCTCTTACTGACCATTCACAGGTGCCACCAATCTTAAATGTACCCCTGCTGATTTAAAGAAACAGGTTAACTTTAATAAAGCACTTGTAAAAGACTCCTTACTGACTCTCATGGAGGCTGAATTAGATACAAATATCTTTCTCTCCCTTTTTATTTTTATCAGGCATATTTAGCAGAGTCTTGTAAATACTGTTGAGAAGTGACTCTTTTGGCCCAGAGAAACACGTAGCTTCATAAATTGAAACATGATGCTGATAATCAAGACTTGGAGAATGTGTTTAGTCTACTCTTGGATGGATAACGAAAATTTGTTTCAGTGAATACTTTTACAGGCAATGGTTGTTAATATATTAGGAGAAGTTTTCAACTTAAACTCTTTGATAACTACAGAAATGTATTTGAATCACATGAAGAAAAGAGGAATGAATAGCTTCCTGCAACTGCTAATAGATTTTTTTGTTTCCAAAACCCAGTCATTCCACAATGACATAGATCAGATAGGCAAATGTTTTTTGAGAAATAGCTAACGGAAAGGTCTTTTCCACGCTATGCCATAGAAGGCAAAATGAACCTGGGATGTTTTAGTTTTAGAACATTGTCAGATAAAGGAGTGGATAAATTCTTGATGAATTGCCATCGGTCATCCAAGGAAGTTACAAGGAACAAATTGAAACTTGGTAGCTTTTTGCATATTTTTTCACAGAGGTATTTTCGTTTATCAGACAGGAGTAATAAATAGTAAATGTAAAAATAACAAAGTGAACTTCGGCATCCTTTTTGTTTAAGATGAAAAGAATGCTATGACAAGGATCACTAGATCCTGGAATGCCTACGTCAAAGAGGCAGAGTGGTGTAGTGGTCAACAGTATTAGAGAGGCCCTACAAAGATATCGGCTGAAGTCCCCTCTCCCGCAGGGACTGGATGATTTTGGCAACTCAATCTACTTCAGAAGGCTGCTGTTGTGGGGACAAATGGGAAGACGTAATGGTGTTCACAGGATTTTATATTCCTAAACAAGATGTGGTATATAATTCTAAGTAGGTAAAGGTTTCCCCTGTCCAGTCATGTCCAACTCTAGGGGCGGTGCTTATTTCTGTTTCTTAGCTGAGAGAGCTAGCGTTATCTGAAGACATTCTTGAGGTCACGTGGCCAGCACAGAATTCTGTTACCTACCCACTGAAGTGGTACCTATTTATCTACTTCCATTTGCATGCTTTCAAGCAGCTAGGTGGGCAAGAGCTGGGGCAAGTAACTGGAGTTCATTCTGTCACACGGTACTTGGGGCTTGAACTGCCAACCTTTTCTAATTACACAATAAAAAAAAGACTTCCCTAAATATCAGCTTAGAAATGAGTGCTGAGCTACTGGCCATTTTCTCACCATTAATTATTTGCCCCTCTATCCCATCTATAGCACTCTGCGTTTTGACCCTGAATTTCAGCTGTAGGTGATTTAGTGAAAGATTGCTTTCACATTTTCCTTAACTTCTCCCTCCCTCCAATCGTATAACACTAAATACAGGTATGGATAAATACATGCATAAATCCAATAGCCTAAATCTAAAGAATCATACCTGACATGATTGATAGCTTGAAAATACTCAGTGGGATTATTTATTTATTTATTTATTTTGCTTTGAACAGTAGATTTCCCAGCTGGATCTCAAAATGTCATAGTGTTTTTTTTTTTAATTCTACATTATATCATTTTTAAAATGAAAAATGTATGATATAGATAAGTTAGAATAAAGCCAAACCTCCCCCTGCTCAAATTAGTGTATTTGGATCTTCTTGCCTTTAGAGTTGGGAGGATACATTTTGCATTATCTATTCATCTTTCAGAAAGGGAATATCTAATTCTGAAGCTTTTATCAGCAGATCTCAATGAACGTATTTTATGAATTCTGTGCCTTTTGTAGGGCTTGCAACTACTAATATAAATGTTAAATAGAGGAGAGCCCATTGAGGTTGCAAGAGTAGAGACACGCTATATGTTAGATGTCTTTCTGTGCAGGATGTAATCTTAGATGGCTATGATGCAAACTAATGGTAACTATGATGTTGGTCCAGAAACTACTTATTATTTTAATAAAAGGAGACATGTTGAAGATGACCTAAGAGAGTAACAAAAATGATGAATAGTAATTTTATTGGGCAAATGTTAATGGCTCTGTAGGTGTTTTGCTTCTAGACAAAGTCTACCATCGATATTAAAAACTTAATGAGTTTGTCTGCAAACTTCTCCATGCTTCCTCCTACATCACTTCTCTTTGTTTGCAATAGTTCTGGCTCTTGGGTTATGTGGCTTCTCATTTCCTCTTGCTCACTCGGTTTAGATTGCCTCATTTACCAGTTTATTAACAAGCATCATTACTTTGTGGATACTGTCCAATAAGGCTGCAGCCAGCCATCTTTCTACTCCCGATCTAAGCAGGGAGATGAAAAGAAATCAAGAGATTTTCCTCTTATCAAGAGACTTCTCTAACCCTCTCCCTAATGCTTACCCTCTGTTAACTGTCAGAAAAAAAAAGGAACCAAACCTTTCAAGATTTGACAATGTTTCCTAGAAGGGTGAAAGGGCCTCTTGATGTTGTTGTTGTTGTTTTAATCAAATGCTAAAGAGCACAAGGATGGTCTAGCTCAGTGTTTCTCAACCTTGACAATTTTAAGGCATGTGGAATTCTGGGAGTTGAAGTCCACATGCCTTAAAATTGTCAAGTTTGGGAAACACTGATGTATGGAACAGGCCACTCGGAAGTAGAAGAGCAGTTGCTGCAAGGAATCCACAGGGAGCCTCATGGCTGGATTGCCTCACTGAGATCAGCTGTGACCAAGTCAAGGGAAGGAGAAACAGAGATTGTGATGGGAAGTCAAATATTGTGGAAGAAAAGACCCAAATCCTGCATTTTCTGTAGACTCAACATTTCAAGAGTCACTTGTTGACATTGGCTATAGATAGCAAATAAACAAACAAACACAAATCTTGTTTGTAATTTTATTACCTGTGGTTTTACACTAGAATAGGGCCTCCACAGATACTGTAGCAATGACCACCAGTGATCATCCTAAGGTCAACTCTATTTTGCTCCAACAGTTACTGTTCTCTTACCAAGCATGTCAAGTCAAAGATCAGAGTTTACATAAGATATTTTGCTGTCCTAAATGATCGTAGATCAGTGGTTCTCAACCTTTTTAATGCCGCGACCCCCAACCGGTCATAAGTCGAGGACTACTCAACCAGTCGTAAGTCGAGGACTACTCAACTGTTGCATCACCGTTTGCAGAATGGGACTTTTGGCGGGCTCAGCAGGGCAGAGACAGCCTGGACAATTCCTATTGGTTTTTGAAAGCCAATAGAATTAGAGTCTATTCAAGAGAGTCTATTCTATTGGCTTGCAAAAGCCAATAGAATAAAAGGGAGTAGCACAGCCAAGGAAAAGGGGGAAAAAAATGGCAGACTGCGTTGTTTGGCGACCCCCGTGAAATGGTCGTTCGGCCCCAAATGGGGTCCCGACCCACAGGTTGAGAACCACTGCCGTAGATTCAGTGCTGACAAAGTAGAAGGGGAACTGACTAAGGCATCATATCCATACTTCAGTAATCTCTGTTTCCTTCTTGGTTATGGTAACAAGCAAGCACCAAAAGCTAATCTCTGTATGCATGTAGTATAAGACCCAAAATGCATTGTATTAAAATACAAAACAAGTATATGGACATGGTGCTTAGTCTGGAAGCCCTCAAGAATGTTGGCTTTTTGATCTGCTTATGAGAGTCCAGTACTTGTGGCATCATTGAACACATTTTATCTCCCATCCATCACCAGGTTCATAGCATATAATTAGCTATATATACTGGCCTTCAGGAAATATGAAGATCCCCCCCCCCCGTTGCAAGCCTACTATCTTAGCAACTAATTAAGCAAATGACTCTTTGTTGCCATTCGGTCACACCTCCAATCTGTTGCTTGAAGTGGGTGGCTCACTCTGCCTACTACTAGGGCTGGCTCTGACCCCCACATTCAATTTATCAAAATCGTTCAGTATAACTTTGGCTTTATGACGTCGTAGACATAAAAAAGCCCTCTGCACGTTAATTTTTGAAATATGTTAAATCAATTTTTTAAGCATTCTCACCAATCATTCTGAAGTGCGGAAATGATAGACAAGAGTGCAAGCTGCCAGGCATGTTTTAACCTTAGTTCTTGTGATCCAGGTCTATATTTATAGGGAGCTCAGGGATTTTCTTTCTTCTTGTTTTAATTTGCCATCATCAGTCATTGAAACTGTTGATTTTATTTTAACCTTATATACTTAGACACTTTCTATTTGATTTAAAAGCTTTTTATGTGTATTTGTGGTATAGCATTCTGTCTTCCCTCTCCTTAACTATTATATTTTATTTTTATCTTCGCTCTCCTTAACTACTATATTTATTTGACACTTTTAATGAGGAATTTTATCCCCTCTTTTCTTTGCACTGGGACTCCTGGTGAGAAGACGATGGCTCATGTGTGAATTATTCAATGGATTCTGAAAAGAGAACCAGGCAAGACATGGAAAGGTTGCTGACCCCGCCTCCTAGTCCTCTAATACAGCTGCCCCAACCTTTTGGGCACTTGGGTCCGGTTCCATGGAGAGAGGTTTTTCTGTGGACCGGAGGGGACGTGGTTTCGCATGCTGGCTGCATCCCGCAGATGGGACTTTGTTTTTGTTTGCACGGCGCGGTTTCTGTCATGCTGCAGACCAGGGATGGTCCATGGACCGGAAGTTGGGAACCCCTGCAGTAATAGATTGAGTGCTATAGGACTGAAGAAGAAGTAGGTAACCAGGGACCCCTCCAGACGTTCAGAGTAGTATGGGCTTCCACAAGTATTTCTTATTAGGGCTAATGGGGTTAATATACAAAAGATCTGGAGGATCCCAGCTTGTGTAATCGTGATCTACTGTATCTGATCTGCTCTGTTCCCTGTAATGATGTTGGTGGTAGTAGGGATAAAGGTATCTACATCTAGCTACCCTTGTGGATCAGTCATAAAAATAACTCTTTCCACCCAGCAAGACCTCTTTCCATCTAGCCAGCAGAGAAGAGCCATTTAAGATGTGGGATTGCTAGTTTGGAGGGTATGGAAGAAAAAGTGAGCGAAGTCCTACTGCTCATGTCCTAAATGCATACAAAACCATAGATGGATGTGGGAAGTCACACACACCCCCCACACAGAAGGAAATATTAAAAGGGCAGGAAAAAGTATATTTCTTTCAAGGATCTTAAAGAGACAGAAAAGCATGCCCAGGTCTCCCTCCACCAAGCAGAAGCCAGCCCTATACAAATGGAGATGTAAACCATCAGAAAGGCCTCAGCTAGATCAAGAAGACAAACACACCTAAAATCTGCATACCCCACCCAAACTCTAGAAGTCATTAGCCTCATCACCAGGGAAGCAGGATATGATAATAGGATTAAACCACAGATACCAAGGCCTAGAAAAACATTCAGACTCAGTTCAAAGTTCATGTCATAGGAACAGGAAACTATTCCAAACAAAAGGCTTTCAGAGGGTATAAAAACCTACTCCACATGTGCTCAGCCCTTCTTTTCTCTGGTCTTTTCTGCCAGAGTCATCTTTCTGTCTGGCTCTCCTCTCCAATAAACTACAACCTTCTTCCCAAAGCAGTTGCCATGTTTATTCCCAGCTTGGATGGACTAGGATGAAGACTTTTCTTCCAACATGGGAAAGAACTTTTTGGTGCGCCAAAAAAGGAACATGAACCGAACCGCAGGAAGAATGACCCAAAACTATGAATTGTTAATTACTTGGCTATTGTTATGCTAATGGACCTCAGGCAAAGAAAGGCTGAATTTTAAATGAAATTGAAAGAAGGTCCCTTGATGTTTGCAACCTGGTAATATTAAACACCCTCACATTCCCATTGTTCAGATTCAAGTTGTTGGTCTATACCAGGGGTAGGCAATCTTATCTCTTTTATGACCTGTGGACTTCAACTCCCAGAATTACTGAGCCAGCCATGCTGAGGGGAAAGGGAGAGGTTTCCAAGCTGAGCCATACTGGCTCAGGAATTCTGGGAGTTGAAGTCCACGAGTCATAAAAGAGCCAAGGTTGCCTACCCCTGGTCTATACAAAATTGGGAGGAATCTGGTAACATTCTGAAGGCAAGAGTGACAGCAAACTAGATCAGTGATGTGTCTGATTTTTACTGCTATAGATTAAGGCAGTTTTCCTCCAATAGTTGCTGCCTTGTGTTTCCCTTAATATGGGTCTGAATAATATACTATATGACCCATGTGAGCTGGATAAACCCTCTGATCTTACCTCCCTGTGTAAGTTGCTAAGACTCTTGCTGTCCAAGGAGCAATGTATGGAGTATTTCTACATTTTCCCCAACTCTTCTGTCCTCAGTCTAAAAGGACTGTTTTTTAAAAAAACAAAACGAAACAGAACAAAAATCTAAAGAGAAAGAAACGTTCAGGGAAATTTCCATAGTTTTGAAGAAAACTTGCACTTCCCTTAGTTACAAGGTTATTTTAGAGTGTGTGAACGTCCTGTCTTCCACCGAACAATCATCACTCCAGCAGTGAATAACCTGTCTGGCCCCCTCTCAACCCCAAGGGAAAACATCAGGAAACAGAGCGATGACGAGGTCTATAAGAGGAAAATAAAAACCTCAACAAAAGAGCTCCATGCAACGATACAACAAGCTGAAACAAATCACTCAAAAGAAATTCTGCGCTAATTCTAAAAGTTCCCTGAGAATGAGGCTGAGAATCAGAAAGCTCTCTTACTTTTTATTTTTTTCTCCTGCAGGATCTCCATCTCTTTTCTGTAGGTTAGACTGGAAAGTCGTGAGGCATTCTAAAAGAAGCTGGGGGCAAACTACTGGGGTATTGACACCCACAAAATGACATGGATGTGTCCCCGATGTCATCAAGATTCAACATTAAGACATTGCGTTGATGCCAGGACCACGTAAATACAATCATTGACCGAAAAGGACCTTTGCATTTTGAAGAGCCATCTGCATGTCACAGTTTCCATATATGAGCCAAATGGGATGAATACATAACTTCAACTGAATCAGTGTGGATTGCTCTAGGGAATTTGGTGCACAGGGAAGGCTAATTGTGAGCGTTGTAGTTGGAAAACAGAACAGGACTGGTGAGAATTTGATCGATTTTTAAAATTACGAATGGAGCAGAAGGAAACAAGCCCAGTTTTTCCTTCCATGGCTCTTGGATGTTTCAGGGTTTCTCTTCTCCCTAGTTTCGGGAGCAATTACTGCCAAGCATTTCTGAGTCTCTTCTGCTGGTATTTTTTTTTAAACAAATGATGACTGCCAATAGATTGACATTATATCTGATAAAACAAATAGAATAGCTAAGGCTATTCTCAACATTCTTCCCTCCCCTTCCCAACTTTCTTTAGTAATAGTTAAAGGCATAGAAGTAGGGTCAGTGAGAGAAAGAACTGGCAACCTGATTAATACATAGCACTGTGGTGCTAACAAGAAAGGATGTGCACAAAATGTACATTTTTGGATATAATTTGGCTCCAGTCCTATGCAAAGCTCAGTTGCATATATTTCCAAGAAAAGACATGAATGCTTGGGTTATTAATTTCTTTCCTCTTGTTTTGTGCATCTTTGCTCTAGGTTCCAGCCCGTTAGGTAGGGAAAGACCACACACAAGTCAATGCTGACTCTTGGCTACCAAGTGGACACATATTCCATGCAGTTTTCTTGGCAACAAAATAAGAATAGTGCATCACAATCTTCTCCCCAAGGTTTTTTCACAACTGTCAATCCAAACCTAAAACTTGGATTCCTTGATATCCTCTCAGCTTCACTTCGCTGTGAAGACCAGACAAAGTTTTGAAAGCATGGCTTTATACAGTTAGTAAGACCAATTTAAGACAGGGATATTTGCTTCTGTGAAAAAGTATTGGACTGTATTATTAAGTAGTCCAGTTATAGCAATAGCAATAGGACTTAGACTTATATATCGCTTCACAGTGCTTTTACAGCCCTCTGTAAGCAGTTTACAGAGTCAGCCTATTGCCCCCAACAATCTGGGTCCTGGTTGTACCGACCTCAGAAGGATGGAAGGCTGAGTCAACTTTGAGCCAGTGAGGACTGAACCCCTGGCAGTCAGCAGAATTAGCCTGCAATACTGCAATACTAACAACTGCGCCACCACGGCCCATATGCACATTTTCTTGTAAGTTGCACTATTTTAATGGGCTTTTTAAAATAGGAAGCTGCAAATGGAGACTTTTTTAAATCTTCTTTTGTATGGTACAGTAGAACAAATTGAATTATTAAAAGTAAGAGAAAAGAAAAGTATCTGAGGCTACAATCCTCCTGAGAAGAAATTCAAGTGAACTCATTCCTGAGCACGGTTGGGATTAACACTGGGTGGAGCAGGCATCTTTTCAGACTTTAGCCTGCATCAGAGTGGCCAGATAATGTTGATTTTGAGGGTGGTCATGTTTAATTTTCAAGAGTTGTGAAATGGACATGCTGACCAATATGTTATTGCATACCTGAATCTGTTGTGGAAGTTTCAGAGATATTGTCCTGGGAGATTTACGTTGCTTGCATTAACAACTTCCTGTCCTACTTTTAGTGTTAATTAGTGGAGCAAATCAAGGATGATTATCTTATCTCACCAATTATTGAAGCATTGTGCTTCAATTGGATGCATAGGCTGGGTGTACTTTATTTCAATTTTTTATGACTATTGTGTCTCATTTCTCTGTATTTGCGGATATACCTCAAAACAAAATTGGGCTAAAAATCTCAGCCTCACCAATGAAATTATTAAATGTCAATGATTACTTTCTAGTGACCTTGGTTACCAGACATTAAACATACATATATAATGGTTGTAGTTGCTATTGTTTTCAATTTACAGTGCATTCAGAAAGTATTCAGACCCCCTTCATTTTTGACAATTTTGTTATGCTGCAGCCTGATTCTATAGTTGTTCAAATTCATTTTTTCTCCTCTTTAATCTACACTCAGAACTCCATAACGACAAAGTGAAAACAGAATTTTAGAAATGTCTGTATATTTATTAAAAAGAAAAAAAACACACATAGTGTTCAATAGGGTTCAAGTCAGGGCTCTAGCTGGGCCACTCTGGGCCATTCACAGAGTTGTTACTAAACCACTCCTATGTTGTTTTGGCTGTGTGCTTAGGATTGTTGTCATGTTGGAAAGTGAACCTTTGGCCAGTCTGAGGTTCTGAGCACTGTGGAACAGGTTTTCATTGAAGATTTATCTAGCCACTCTGCCATAAAGCCCAGATCAGTGGAGGGCTGCAGTGATGATTGTCCTTCGGGATCTCTTTCCCATCTCCACACAGGATCTCTGGAACTCAGTCAGAGTGACAATTGGGTTCTTGGTCATGTCTCTTACTAAGGCCCTTCTCTCCCAAATGCTTAATTTGACTGGGCAACCAGCAATTGGAAGAGTCCTGGTTGTGCCAAACTTCTTCCATTTGAGAATTATGGAGGCCACTGTGCTCTTAGGAATCTTCAGTGCAGCAGAAATTTTACTGTAGCCTTCCCCACATCTGTGACTTGCAATAACCCTGTCTCTGAGCTCTGCAGGCAGTTCCTTTGACCTCATGGCTTTTGCTCTGCTACACTATGCATTGTCAGCTGTGAGGCCTTCTACAGAGAGATGTGTGCCTTTACAAATCATGTCCAATCAGTTTAATTTATCACAGGTGGACTCCAATCAAGGTGTAGGAACATGTCAGCAACCATCAAGAGAAATGGGAGGCACCTGAGTTAAATTTCACATTTGTTGCAAAGGGTCTGAATATTCATGCCAATGTGATATTTCAGTTTTTTTCTTTTTAATAAATGTACAGGAATTTCTAAAGTTCTGTTTTCATTTTGTCATTATGGGATACTGAGTATAGATTAATTAGAAAGACAAATTCAACAACTATAGTATCAGGATACAGTATAATAAAATTTACAAAAGTGAAGGAGGTCTGATTACTGAATAGAATAGAATAGAATAGAATAGAATAGAATAGAATAGAATAGAGCAGTGGTTCTCAACCTTTTTAATGCCGCGACCCCCAACCGGTCATAAGTCGAGGACTACTCAACCAGCCGTAAGTTGAGGACTACTTAACTGGTGCAGCACCGTTTGCAGAATGGGACTCTTGGCGGGCTCAGCAGGGCAGAGACAGCCTGGACAATTCCTATTGGCTTTTGAAAGCCAATAGAATTAGACTCTATTCACGAGAGTCTATTCTATTGGCTTTCAAAAGCCAATAGAATAAAAGGGAGTAGCACAGCTAAGGAAAAGGGGAAAAAATGGCGGACTGCGTTGTTTGGCAACCCCCGTGAAATGGTCGTTCGACCCCAAATGGGGTCCCGACCCACAGGTTGAGAACCACTGGAATAGAGAGTAGAGTAGAGTAGAGTAGAGTAGAGTAGAATAGAATAGAATAGAATAGAATAGAATAGAATAGAATAGAATAGAATAGAATAGAATAGAATAGAACTGGAAGGGACCTTGGAGGTCTTCTAATCCAGCCCCTGCTCATGCAGGAGAACTTATACCATTTCAGACAAGTGACTGTCCAGTCTCTTCTTAAAAACCTCCAGTGATGGAGCACCCATGATTTCTGAAGGCAAGCTGTTCCATTGGTTAATTGTCCTCACTGTCAGGAAGTTTCTCCTTAATTCCAGGTTGCTTCTCTCTTTGATCAGTGCTTTTGAGAATAGTTTGATGCCTTCTTCTTTGTGCCAGCCCCTCAAATACTGGAATACTGCTATGATGTTGCCCCTGTTTCTTCTTTTCTTTAGACTAGCCAAAGCCAAGTCCTGCAGCTGTTCTTCATATGTTTCAGTCTCCAGGCCTTTGATCATTTTAGTTGCTCTTCTCTGAACTTTTTCCAAAGTCTCAACATCTTTTTTTTTGTAGTATAGTGACCAAAATTGGTTGCAGTATTCCAGGTGTGGTCTTACTAGGGTTTTATAAAGTGGTACTAATACTTCACGTGATCTTGATTCTATGCCTCTGTTTATACAACCCAGGATTGTATAAGCTTTTTTGGTTGCTGCTGCACTGTATATCTAAAATATTTGAAAAGAGATTTATTCTATTTAGGCCTGTCCATCTCTTCTGAATGCATTTTTGGAATGTCTTCTATGGTTTCTTACTGGCCTTTTCTGAAGCTAGATATTATTCTCTGAGCCTGAGATTCTGATCTACTTATGAGATTGCCTGCAGGCCATCTGTACATTGTGTGACATAATTTGACTTCTCATTTTTATAAATATTTTATTAATTTTCTAATTTTACAATCATAAGTACTTAATAAACAACATGTTGTCTGGGTCCATTGGTAATTCAGTGGTACATATTAACTTTCTCAGTCTAGTTCCAATACTACACCATCCTGTGCATCCTTGCTCCTCTCTTCTTCTGGTATGCATTTTTCCACACTGGGCAAATACAATTCTTGTTACCGTTAAACGTATACAATTAAATATAGATATCTTCATCACATTTTTCTAGTATTGTACATAATATTGATAGTGTCAATTTATAATATTTTTTCTAGCCAAAACTTCTCTCAATTGCATTTGCACTTAAAATCCATTTGTTCAATCAATATCATGTTTTTCCCACTTTTTAAATTTTTAATTTCCTCTCGATGTTCAAAGTATCTCTATCACTTATAATTTTCTTGTAATAAATTATATTTGGGTAACTAATAGCTTCCCTTATTCAAACCCTTTTAGAATTTTCATATTTTCCATCTCATAACAAAATATAATATTCTAGTTACAAATCCTAGTCTTCTAATTATAATACTTTTATTTCTAACAGTTATCTATTTTGTTAACCATATTCAAACATCTGTTTAATAGTATAATATCCCATTTAATAGGTCAAAACCTCTATTTTCTTCAGTCTTACTCTAGCTTCCTTCCTTTGCCAAATAACTTTCCAAGTCAATACATTTGAATCATCAAGTAATTCTTCCTTTTTGTATATATTGTTTGGAGTGAAAAAGAGAATTTGATTGAAGTATTTTTGAAACAACGCTCAATCCATTTATATTCATTAAACAGCCTCCATCTTTCTCCTTCAATTTTTCTTTTCATTTCTTGTTTGTCAATATTCAGCATTTCTCCTAACAGCTGTATCATCGTTCGATCAGCTCTTCTATCTTATCTTCAAATGTGTTCTGAGAACTCGACAAGTAAGATATCTTTTCCCTTTCCAGTGTTGCCACTGCATCTTCTAATTTTTCATTTGTCTATATCTGTCTGTTAATTCCTTTCTTTAGATCCTCCATCTTTGGATCTGTTTCTTCTATTTTTCCTTCTGTTTTCTGGGTTACTAGTTCCTTCTTTGTAGTCATTATCTGGATTTGTAAGTTTAGATTAGAAAATTGTTCTTTTATCTCATTTGTGTTATTTTTAGTCTCATCATGAAATAAAACAATTGTCTGTTGGATTGATTTCAACATAGAAAGGATTTCTTTCTGAGATTCATTAACATTTTCTTATGGTATATCAAGCTGGGAGCTTTGGAGACAGGTGATGAAAAAGATTTTTACCATTTAAGGCTAAGTATGGAACACTCATTTTGTTTTTGTATGTAGTCTTTATAATCCAGTAGGGTCCCCAACACAGATAAGCAGCCCAAGAGTTTTTTTCCCTTTTCCCAGCTGCAGTCTGCAAAAGTGAAAGTTTCCAAGAACAACAAAGAAGCAGTCCAAGAGATTTTTTTCCTCTTTTCCCAGCTGCAATCTTCAAAAGTGAAAGTTTCCAAGAACAACTAAAGTTTTATCTGAGTCTGGGCTTCAAGCCAAGTTCCTTTAATAATAAATTGTAGTGCTGTAGTTCTCCACTTGATGTCATTAATGCCGTCTTCCAGCTTTTTAAATCCAAACTTATATTATAAACTTTTCAAGTCTCTTTTCTAAAAAAAGTCTCAAAAATACTTTTAGTCCTCAAATTTCAAAGCTATGTATCTGTATTGGTTCCAAATTAATCTTGTAATTTTCTCTGTTTTCCCCTAAGCAATTAGTTTGCCACTTTTCTTTTCCTGAAAGAATGGGGCAGAAATTCCCCATCGGGGAGGATTCTTTGCTTTGGGCAGTTTTTTCCAGGAAAAAGTCTTAAAATCATAAAGAGAGGATATAGTCGCACCCAGTTCCATCCACGTTGCTCAAAAGTTGCTTGTTAGTGCTTATTTTCTTCAGTTGTCAGCAGCTTCTGACTGCCCAAACAAGTGTAGCCAGTCTTTCCCCTGCTGGTTTGGAGGGCTTCCTCAGATCAAACGGAGGGGCTGCCACCCCTCTGTGATCAACAAGGGTTTCCTCCTTTTTTGATGCCTCTCTGGGGTGACTTTTGACCCTTTTTAGGGTCCCCAGCAGGGCAAAATCGAATGTGGAAGACAGAGCCCCGTCTTCCTGTGTCCGTCACGCCACAATGCTTAACTGGAAGCCTGACATAATTTGACTTCTGTTGAATTGTTTTGTAGTGATTAAAAATGGAGATGGAAACTGCTTGTGAGGAGTACATGCTCAGAATAAATTAATATTCCATCTTTTGAGCATGTGCTTTGTGTGTATGATTATATTCAGAAATGCTGAGCGTCCACAACTTCAGACTAATGATTTAAATTACAAGGGAAGTATTTAGATGCATGCTGTTGCACTAATTCAAATAATTGGTGTGGTTGCCAAAGATAGTCCCAATATTGGCAGGCAGATCTAATAATAATCAGTTTCAAGAACAAAGAAGTGCTATGTCCGATTTAAGTCAAACGTTACTGCTAATGAGTATCATTTTCTTGCCCACATGTACAATTCTTTGGTCATTCTGACAAATCTAATGGCCTCATGTATCGGAAACATTTCTCCCTCACCTATTGTCAGGTTTCACTTCTGGGTTTAACAGTAAATCACAGATTTACAAACATTTAAATCAATTCTTGAATACAAACAGCAGCAGTTTTCCAGACACGACTTGGTAAGATTAAAAACTTTACCAGAGACAAGAATGTGGCCTTGAAGAAATTGTAGATTGCTTTTGCTGCAGTTATTCTTATGCATCTGTGCTGTGGACTTCAAAAGTTAGGCTTCTTCCTCCTGCACTTCTGAATTAATGTATATTTGGCAAATCACTTGAGTAGTTCTGGGTTTTCAGCTGTGAGCAAGCAAGCAAGCAAGCAAGCAAGCAAGCAAGCAAGAAGCAAGCAAGAAGCAAGCAAGCAGGCAGGCAGGCAGGCAAGCAGGCAGCCAGCTAACCAACCAGTTGTGAGCAAATTTAAGAAGGTTTTGCAATTGCCTGGGGGGGGGGGGTTCAACAGGCAAACCTGGAGCCCTGTCCAATCACATCCCTGTTCTAACTGGATAAGAATGCCATCTGGGGACATCACTTTGATGGTTACAGTAACAACCTCTGTCCAGATTGTGCCCTTACATTCTGTGGTAGCTTAAGTCTACCACTGCCCTTTCTTTTTGCTCACTCACCAGTGACATTATATTTTCTACGCCATGAACTTTCTTCTCTTCCCTACCAGTGAAGGGTGCAGAGTTTAGGCAGCAATCAAGGCAGCCGAAATGGAAAGGAGCTGAATAAGAATTTTGAGTTTTTCAGATTTTAATCGACCACAGCGTCTATAAGGGCAAGAGTACTATGGATCATAAGTAGTCTAGATACTCTGCTGTTCCATTGGTGGGGAGAAGCAAGAGAAGATACATGTGAAAGAAAAAAAGATGGAGATTGACAAGATGGTTGGTTACTATTAGAACTTGTGCCCTTTAGCTTCCCTTTTGCCATGGAAGCCTGAAGAAAAGGTAGGAAGAGAAGGAAGGAGATGGGTGAATGGGATGGGGTGTATTAACAGGATGGATAACTAGCCTGCTTAAAGCAAGCCTATAGGAAGTTCTGGTGGATTACACACAAAACTGCTCAATGTAAAAAAAAGACCTTTCAACGATTAGAGAATGTTTAATCTTTTCAAAGTGATGTTGCTGTTGATGATGTTTCATAGAGGGTCTCACAAATTCATTTATTATTATGGTGGTCGGGGCACCATAAAATCTGAGAACCTCCCGAGATGTTCTACCCTGGAAACTGCTGGTTCCTGCCTTAGTAGTTTTGGGCTTTACATCTGGGCCAGATTTCAACTGGACGCTCCTTGCCATACTTCCAGAACGTCTCTGAAAATCCGGAACCCACCCTTCCAGAAGATCTCTCAAGATTGGTTACAGTGAGTGTGGTGGTTATGGTCTGAAATGAAGAAAAAGTTCTTTAATTGAGCTCAGAATCCACAAGAAACAATGTCCATAACTCATTGTTTAATTCAAACTTGGAGATGGCCTAAGAGGTCAAGACTACTGCTTTATATATCTACTTGGATTGTTATTTCATTAATGTTTAAAATGTTTTGGCAGCAGCAACTTCCCCGACGGATCTGGCAGACTGGAATAACTTGTATTTTGCCGCAACCAGTTTTTTTTTTTAAATATAGCTCATATTTCTCAGCTTGCTTCATCAGAGTTTTCAAAGCTACAATTCATTCCTGCAGCATTTTTATCCAGATTTTCAGATTCTTATATGGCTTTATTTGCTAGTGCGACGCTAGTATGCTTGAGGCAATTTAGAAACCATAAATCACTGTGCAGTCTAAAAATAATGAAAAGACACAAAAAGAAATTACTAGAAACCTTTCTTGAATAGCAATAAAACCGTGGAGGAAGATAAAAATAGCAGCACCTGATGCCCCCAAACTTATTTTTAAAGTAAAGTACTATGCATATTTCTCCTGAACATTAATAATGAAGGGTGCTGACATAATATATATTCATGTAGCTGCTCCCCTGGAGATTGCTTTCAGTCTGTTTGACTTAATATGTACACATTAATTACACGCTAATTCCACTGTTTTTAATTGGCGTTGGTAGGAAAGAGCCTTCCAGCCATAGATCTAACCTGATGAGTGTGGGAAATAAATGCCAAAGGCCACTATCCAGAAAGAAAGAGGAGCAAGTTAAATCGTATTAAAAACTACTGCAATTTTAGTATCTGGATAATAGCTTCTCAAGACTTTGTCTTTAACAAAGTGCTCAGTCAGACTCCAAAATTTATGGGCAGCAAATAGGGGGTTGAAGAGCAGCTTTGCCATTTCATTTTTCGTTCTTCATTTAATCACAGGTGAATTAGCAAAATTATCACATATTAGTTAAATACAGTAATATTAGAAGAACAGATTAGCTGTAACTTGGGCACAGGGGTGGTAAATGACTCCCCAATAACATTTAGGCTGCTCGCTTCTTGTTCATGAAAAGTGATCCTCCATCTGCTATTCCCGATTGGCTGTTACTTGTTTTGGTGATGGAAAAACCCGTTGATCGGTGATGTAGAATGGAAGAGTTACTTATCAAGCCCAACACCTCAGTGTAGGAAATTATTTTCTGTTCAGTTTTTATTTTTGACTATAAACCAGGGGTCCTCAACCTTGGCCACTTTAAGACGTCTGGACTTTGCTGGCTGAGGAATTCTGGGAGTTGAAGTCCACAAGTCTTAAAGTTGCCAAGGTTGAGAACCCCTGCCATAACCAGCAAATGGGAACTCCCCACCAACTTCAGTAATCGCTTTAATATTAGCTCCTTTTTACCCTTAGGAAACTTTTATTATTGTCATTATTGATTTAAATTTCCACCCACTCCCACAGACCGTATTCCTGGATGTATTCCTACCATTCATTTGAAATCTCTCCTCTAGTAGCTTGTGGTAACCTCCGGAAGTTCCAGCCTCTTTCAAGCACAAATCATCTTAGATATTAAGACTGGGAATGATCTGGAAGACCTGCTCCCACCCAACAGAGGACTTGATTATAAATTAACTTTGCTCAGGACAAATTTTTTCTTTTACATATTTTTTTCAGACGGATGGCAACCGGTAGAAATGATCTGTCTCTGTCATCTTAAATTTGATGGTCTCCCTAAGAGTGGGGACAGTTGCAAAATATTTGGAGTACGCATCTTAGGAGAAGCTAATTTAGCTCTGCAATCAACCTGTGGGGAGAATGGTGGTTTAAGCAATGACTACTACTTTTGTTCTGACAGCGTTACCCTCATGTATAGTCACATATTTCCTTATTACCTGCAATATTCTCTAGAGGAAATTACAAAAGGACCATTTTTGGGATAGTCTGGTAGAATTGGCATGGAACTGCAGCTATTCTGTTCAGCCATCTTTGTGATAAATAATTAGTTGCAATGTAACTCCTCCCTCCCCGGCCTCATAACCCAAAATAAAACATCTCAAACAATGTGCATTCTGTAACTTTTCATATTTTGATCTCTCTGACTTTTTAAGTTGGTTTTATGGCTTCTCTGCATTGATAAGAGGCAGAAGTCCAAACCACCTCTACGGCTTTAGTTATCTTGTTTCACCCAAATTTTATAAGGATGGGATGAATATGATCTGGGGATAAAATGTCTGGTACTCCTCTTGAATCTCTTTTAGGCTGCTTATTTGGATTTCCCTTTTCCCTCCTAACATACTGGAGTTTTATTTTCCTTTTTGCATCTCTTAAAGAAAAAAAGATCAAGGCAATTAGGTGAGCTAAAATAGGATTGCTATCTTTCTCAACCTTTGCAACCACAACAGAATGCCTAATAAACATGGATGAAACGAAATCTGAAATCAATTGTTACTGTGATTCTTAATATAGTTTGTCCATAATATACAATGAGTTGATCACATGATGAAATAGTACATTTACATCACATTTGGGAAAGAAAATTGTAATTTCACTCACAGAGAGTTCTTGAAGTCAGGCTTCTTTTGGTTCTGATATTTAACTACTGATCTGATAACATAGTATCTGGTTTCCATAGCACCTTCCCTCTTCTTTTTTATATGTACTGTTAATACAATAGCACTTAGACTTATATACCGCTTCACAGTGCTTTACAGCCCTCTCTAAGAGGTTTACAGAGTCAGCATATTGCCCCAACAGTCTGGGTCTTCATTTTACCGACCTTGAAAGGATGGAAGGCTGAGTCTACCTTCAGCTGGTCAGGATCAAACTTCTGGCTATGGGCAGAGTCTGCCTGCAATACTGCATTCTAACCACTGCACCACCATGGCTCTTTTTTAAACATGCTCTGGCCGTATCCACTGGTGCTTCATGCTTCAGCTTTGTCTCACAGTTGCATGCAATTCGCAATCTGTAGACCCAGAGCCATACACGATCCCAGCAAACCTTGGAGGTGGCCCATGGACCTCCTCCCAAAATTATTGCTAGATTGTCATTTTTAATATGACAGAATATTCCCTGCCCACCTATGGAGTGACTTCCCCAATTGTACAAACTGTATTTATTAATTGCCTTTTGCCTTGTCCCTAATTTATTTCCTTGCCTTGATTTTGCCCACTTTTTGAGAGCAGCCCTCTGCATCCCACTTAATGATCAAGGGCTGCCCTTGACTTGAGAAATGGATCTCTCTGATCAGTTGGTTACTTCCAGAAACTTATTGGTGGATAGACAGAAAAAAAAAAAACATTTATTCAGTCAATACGAGTCTAACCATCCCTTTTGGTCATGTGTTACAGATGTTTTCCATTCCTGAGCAGGGAGGGCAACTCCCTTTCTCTTTGTGCAATAGACATAATTGAAATAATCAGCTACGCCTATCTTCCTTCATCCATCTCCACAATGCGTAATGAGCAATGGGTGCAGGCTTTCATGCAGTAGACTAATATGGCACCATGTAAAACAGGGAGGAACAGACAGACAGAGCCTCTGGTTGCACACGCTTGACAGACCCGAGGCATGCAATGATTATAACTAGCCCAACTCGGTTTCTTCTTTGTAACTGAACATACAGATTTCCATAAGATCATTGCCCAGTCCACAGGGCAAATCCTTCTGATACTAACAGGCATGGAGAAAGTATGTCTTTGTTATGGTATATATTTCAGGTAAAGTGTTACACCTAAATTTTTTAAGTAGGAAAACATTAGAAGTACCTAGACCCCCTCACCGAATGGTGTAATATAGAAAGGTGTTTGATTTTTACTGCAAGGCTCTATACAACCCAGACTTTTCCTTTTTTGTGAAGAAGTCATGCCCCAAAATTGTAAAACAGAGTGACCAAATACAAAGGCTCCTCTTTATATAAGTTTCTTTCCTGAAGGTTAATGTTATCCATTCTGCCAGGGGCAGGCAACCTTGGCTCTTTTATGACTCGTGGACTTCAACTCCCAGAATTCCTGAGCCAGCCATGCTGAGGGGAAAGGGAGAGGTTTCCAAGCTGAGCCATGCTGGCTCAGGAATTCTGGGAGCTGAAGTCCACGAGTCATAAAAGAGCCAAGGTTGCCTACCCCTGCATTATACCAATAACATTATATGTCACCCAGAGTCACCTTCATGAAATAAATGGCTATATATAATTTGATAAACAAACAATAGAAACATTGCATTTTCCAATTCTAGTGCCAAGAAATGAATGAGGGAGGATGCTATCAAACAAATATCTAGTCCACGGGTTGGCAACCCACAGCTCCAAAGCTGCAAGCGGCTCTTTCAGCCGTCTCCTGCAGCTCCCAGCCATGTGCAGTGCCCCCCCCAAAAAATAGGACTAAAAAAGTTGAACCAATCAATTCAAACTTCTCACGACAGAAGTTTGAATTGATTGGTTCAACTTCTTCGGTTTGTGGGACGCTGTTCGCCATGGCTTGACATAGACGGGAGGGGGGGGGAAAGGCAGCTCCGGAAGGAGACAGCCCGGTAGCCAGAAACCGGCGGTCCGAGCAGAGCGGCATGGAAAACCTACCGGTCGGCGTGGAAAACTCCAGCATTGCTGGTAAGTAAGGCTTGGCCTCCGCAGCCCGGTTCCGCACCCCGACAACCAGCTGGATCGGCTTTCACTGCTCCAGCCCGGGGACACCAGTGGCATAGAAAGCAGTTTGGCGGCACTGCCGTAGGCGGGGTGTCCTTGCAGCGGACAACTTGGGCCCGGATATTTCCTGCGGCTCCTGACCGGAGATACCGGTGGCGCACGGTCTGGCCTGTCAGCGTTGCTATGGAACCACCCCCTGCAGTGCCAGCCAGCATGCTTCCAGCGGCAAAAAAAGGGGCCTGAGCGGCGGTGGAACAAGACACTGGGCAGCACGAACTGAGCATAGTCTTGATAAGCAACAAGCCAAGGCCCCGCGTCCCTCCTGCCATCGCTTAGTTCGTGCTGCCCAGCATCTGCCTGCCTGCCAGCCTGCTTGCCTGCCTGCCTGCCTACTTGCAGGCCTCTGTGTTCCTTCCCCGAAGCGTGCAATTGCTCAGAGCCCATCCCAAAAGGTGCTGCTTCCCTGGCAGGAGCCGAGTTTGCAAGCCTCGTTGGCAAGCTGGGAAAACCGAAGGTCTGGAGGGTTCCCTCCTGCTGTGCAGCTGCAGAGACTGGCCTGGGCTGACGGGGGAGGGGTGGAGGGTATCCAGGGCCTAAAAAGTCCTCAAGGACAGGCTCGGGGTCGGCCCTCTTTCCCCGGCCGCAGGAGAAGGGGAGGCGCAGGGTCTCCACCCAGGCGGGCAGGTGAGCAAAACCCCGAAACCCCAATTCTGCTCTGGGGAAATGAGGGCGGGGTGGAGCGGGGCAGTGCTGCCTATCTCAGTCACGTGGAGGGCCTTGTAAACACCACCAGATGGCTCCGCAGTTGCCGCCACCACCGCCAGAGGAGATGAGCAGGCTGTTGCTCCCGCGGTCGCCTTCCTGCCACTATGGAAGATAGCCTGGTCCACGCCTTTGGGGCCTCAGCCTCCAGCAGCCCTGCTGTGCCCAAGGCAAGCCTCCCCTGCTCGCTGCTTCAGCAAAGGGGGGAGAGCAGTCTTTTCCAAGGGGAGGAGAAGCCAGGATGGCAGAGCCGTCCATACCAGAGCTGGACGCGGGCAAGGCCGGTGCATGTGTCGCCTTAGGCTCCACTCTTCAATCAAGTGCCTTTATGTGTGTGCACATGCGCGCGCATATGCGCGCATGCGCACATTTTGCAACTCCCAGGGGTTTTTTTTGTGAGGGAAATGGGTCCAAGTGGCTCTTTCACCATTTTAGGTTGCCGACCCCTGATCTAGTCTTTTGTGGCAACTGGGTTGGAAATGGATGCCAAGTTTGCGAGAAGTGGGCCCAAGGGCTCTGCTTAAGTGGCTGCCTTCTACAAATGGTGCCAATTTAATTTAATTCATCTTGCAGGGCCAAAGCAGTTCCCAAGAAGCCATATGACCATATCTATTGAAGCAGAGATAGTTCTGAGATTACGTACAGAACTTTTACTTTTATACAAGTACAGTCAGATGAGGGCCACTGTGATGCTGCTTGATTTTGGTAAGAATCCTAAACTGGCAGATATGGGGAACCAATTTTGAATTTTCAGTGCTTATAATGTGTGTGTGTGTGTGTGTGAGAGAGAGAGAGAGAGAGAGAGAGAGGGAGGGAGGGAGAGAGAGAGAGAGAGAGAGAGAGAGAGAGAGAGAGAGAGAGAGAGACCTTTGGTAAAGGTCTCCATTTCTGATAAGTAGGAAGGCCGAGTTATTTGACCCTGCACATTGAAAACGTCCTAATTTTCTTGGAGATGCCTGTAAATAGTTGTTATGTGCCTTTTTTTTTTTTTTTTAGGAGAATTTAACTTCTACCACAGATGTAAGTATATGTTTGTGTTTGTATCTATGCATCTGTATCTAGGTTCCGGATACCACACTGACCTCACAGTTAGAAGCTACATTCCAGCAGCTTTATTTTATATTATTACAGTTGGATATCCAGATCTTTTTTCATGTATGTATATAACTTGCAGCTTGTGCCAAATGACTGCTCATTACAAAGCTCCAAAACTGATTAAAATTTGGTTTAGTTTAGCTGAAACTTCTCCTGAAGCTTAAGAGTACAGATTTGGAGCACTCTCATCAACCTGGCTAGGACCTGTTTAACCTTCCTGTAGCATGTGATTTGCTCAAGTTGAGGGCTATGAGAGGTGATCTGTTCTTATGGATTCTTCCGGATCATCTGTCATACAAACAGCAGATCTGGTATTTATTGCCGGAGTGATGCCAATACCCAGGAAGGTATTTTCCTAGCAAACATACTCACTTCCTTTCAATAACCCTTGGTATATTACCCTGGCATAATCCGTAAATTGACACAAGTATTACTTTTGTTTAGACCAAGTTACGCAAGTGCCTCAGACAACAAAAGCTGGATTAGCATAGATGAGGAATATAGGGTAAAATAGGACAGAAATTTATCCAGTTCACATTTGACAGAGGAGAAAACCAAACCTGACAAATTCATAAAAATGAGAAATGTAGAAAAACCAGAATGGACATATCGGTACTAGTTTATTACCAGCATGAGACCTCCAGTTTACTCGATTTTATTTGTTTGTTTGTTTGTTTGCCACATTTATTATTTTTATAAATGTCGAGATGGCAAACATACCTAATCCTCCTTCCTCCTCCTATTTTCCCCACAACAACAACCTTGTGAGGTGAATTGGACTGACAGAGACTGACTGGCCTAAAGCGGGATTAGAACTCCGGATCTCTGGTTTCTAGTCTGATGCTTTAACCACTAGACCAGGGGTAGGCAACCTTGGCTCTTTTATGACTTGTGGACTTCAACTCCCAGAATTCCTGAGCCAGCATGGAGGCCCAGGGGGCCAGATGCGGCCCACGAAGTGGTTTCATGTGGCCCGCGAAGCCATCCTGGAAACAGTGAGGGAACAGCCCCCTCTGCCTTGGCCCTGGCCCAGGCCAGCCGGGAGCCAATATACAATTTTGTGGTGGCCATCTATGCTGATACGCATTCAGTCTTAGCTCCACAAGGCCGTCTAGAAACAGCGAGGAACCAGCCCCTGCCACGTCGCCCCCGCCGCCTGGGTGCATGCTGGGGAGGTGTCACCCTTTGTGAGGAATGAAGAAATGGACCATGCCTTGGCGCTTGCCCAGGTCCCACCCCCTTCTGCCAGAGACCCTCAGATCTGTCCCACTTCTGCCCAGGCCCCCACAGGCACCCTTAATGCAAACGATGTAGAGCTGGCCATGCCCACCCAGTAGGCCACACCCACTCCATCCACGCCCACCCAGTAGGCCGCACCCACCCTGGTCACACCCACCCGGCCCCCCAAGGGCAACCGCAATGCTGATGCGGCCCTCAATGAAATTGAGTTTGATACCCCTGCACTAGACCAAACTGGCTATTGCCCCTACTAAGGCATTGCTCCAAGACTACTGCAGAAATAAGTTCAATCTGCTTTTTCCATTATAAATTCTGCACATGTAACAGGACTGTCACCTTTTCCTTTGCTCCAGTAGCAAACTGGACATGTACCCTTTAATTGTATTATCAGTCAAGCCAGTGGCTTGGCTCTCAAGAGGAATAATTCAGCTAACATGCACAAGACAGTGCCTTTTCAATAACCCTTTGTGGGAAAGTCCTAGCACAACATCAACTGGAGGATTTAATCTGTATAATGAAGAAGCATGTTTTCAAATTGGAGGTTTAGGCAGAACTGGAATCCACCCTTTCCCCCCCTTTCAATTAAAAGAATTAAATCCTCCCTCTTGTTAAACACAACAAATTCACCTTTGGCTTTTGTTTATCTTTTCTTCCTTCTTTTCTACCTCCAGGCTCTTGAAGAGTTGTTCAGCCAGACACAACAATCAACTTTCCTCAATGAGCGTAGGTGTTTACTTCAACTGAAGCCATTTCAGTTGAAGGACTGAAATTTGTATCTACTGCATTTGTGTTGCCTCCGCTTCCGGTATCCTAAACCTTGCTCTATTTCTTTTTCTTTCTTAAAATTCCTGTAACTTGAAATTAAAACAATCTGGAGGGATTGGGAGGATGTACTTTGTCATACCATCATGCCAAATTAAATAACTTCAATTCACATATAAATTGACTAGAGTTTAAAGCCAAACTTTGCAGCATTGGCCTAAGACCCACTTAATATCTAAGTCCTCTAAAATGATTTTGGATTCTGATTAAGTGTAATAACAACAACAACAACAACAACCTGATAGCAGTGTTCCAATATCTCAGGGGCTGCCACAAAGAAGAGGGAGTCAAGCTATTCTCCAAAGCACCTGAAGGCAGGATAAGAAGCAATGGATGGAAACTAATCAAGAAGAGAAGCAACCTAGAATTAAGGAGAAATTTCCTGACAGTTAGAACAATTAACAAGTGGAACAACCTGCCTGTGAATGCTCCAACGCTGGAAGTCTTTAAGAAGAGATTGGACAGCCATTTGTCTGAAATGTATAGGGTTTCTTGCCTGAGGTTTCTTGCCTGGACTAGATGACTTCCAAGGTCCCTTGCAACATACTACTAATAATAATAATAATAATTTTGGAGGTCATCTAGTCCAACTCCCTGCTCTGGCAGGAAACCCTACACCATTTCGGACAAATGGCTGTCCAGTTTCTTCTTAAAAACTTCCAGTGTTGGAGCATTCACAGGCAGGTTGTTCCACTGGTTAATTGTTCTGTCAGAAAATTTCTCCTTAATTCTAGGTTGCTTTTCTCTCTGGTTAGTTTCCATCCATTGCTTCTTGTCCTGCCTTCAGGCGCTTTGGAGAATAGCTTGACTCCCTCTTCCTTGTGGCAACCCCTGAGATATTGGAACACTGCTATCATGTCCCCCCTCGTCCTTTTCTTCATTAAACTAGACATACCCAATTCCAGCAACCGTTCCTTATGTGTTTTAGCCTCAGTCCTCTGATCATCTTTGTTGCTCTTCTCTGTACTCTTTCTAAAGTCTCAACATATTTTTAACATCGTGGTGACCAAAACTGGATGCAGTATTCCAAGTGTGGCCTTACCAAGGCATTGTAAAGTGGTATTAACACTCCACATGATTTTGATTCTATCCCTCTGTTAATGCAGCCTAGCACTTTTTTTGTTTGTTTGTTTTCTCGGTATGACCAAGCCACAAATAAATTGAGGACACTTATAACATAATTGAATGCAGGTTTAAGCAAAAGAAAATCCTAATTAAGGATCCTTAATTAAGCATACAGTTTGAGGATTTGTAATCTAAACCTAAATCTAATTTATTTCTGGGAGAAGTTATTACATACATTAAACAGAAAAGCTGGAGCCTAATTGGGTAAGTTTATTGAATCTTTTGAGCTCCTTTTCTGCTCAAAAATTGTCCCCCATCCTCCCAAGTCTCATAAACACAAAAGTTTCTTGCTTATATGGTATCATTTAAACACACACACATACAAACACACACGCCCACATGTACTAGACAAACATGCTTCACTTCCTGCCATTTTCTCACTCCCTAAATCCACTGTGGTCCCTGTTCTTAGGCCAGCTTGGTTGGGCTTCTTCCATTTCAGTAGTTTTCTTCTGACACTGATTGTTGCCTTTTGTAGTTAAAATATTTTTTAATATCCTGTAATATAACCTTTTACATGTATTCTGAAAAATCTCTGGGTCAATAAGTGTGCTGTTCTTTGAAGCAAGCTTTGTTGTTCTAGTTGAGTTAATATAATCCAGCGTGAACTCAGAGGAATTTGTGGCAAAAGGAAGAAGTGGGTACGATTCAAAGATGAAGACGCATTCTCAGTGCTGGAGTAGATAAGAATCCTTAACCCCCCCCCATCCTCCAGTAACCGCAGAGTTGCATTGATGAGCTCATTTGACAAGTGGTAGTTTTATGAAGTGCCATTTCAAGGTCATGAAATAAGAGGGTTAGAAGGGACCTTGGAAGTCTTTTAGTCCAACCCCCGGCTCAAACAGGAGACCCTATACCAATGGTGGCGAACCTATGGCATGGGTGCCAGAGGCGGCACTCAGAGGCCTTTCTGTGGCACATGTGCTGTTGCCCCAGCCTTGCCTTCCCCCGTGACCCCCTCCTCACCAGCAGCTCCCCTGGAGGAGAGTCGCCCCCGAGCACGGCCCACGCAAAGCAGCACAGCCAAGGACAGGGCAGGCAGGCAGCGTAGGAAAGACTCTGCCCTCACGCCCCATCGCGCACAGTTGATGCTGCAGGGCGCAGGCAGAGGGCATGGCCGCCATGGTGCTGCTGGGCTGCCTGGGCGATCTGCGGTGGGCCCTGGAGGAGGGGTGAGTGGCCCTGCGGGCAGGCGGGGTGGGGGCAGGGCAGGGGGTGGAGCAGGGGTGGGGCCAGTTTATGGGCACTCGGTCTCTAAAGGGTTCGCCACCACTGACCTATACCATTTCAGACAATGGGCTGTCCAATCTCTTTTTTGAAAAACTCCAGTGATGGAACACCCTCAACTTCTGGAGGCAAGTCATTCCACTAACTCAGTGTTTCTCAACCTTGACAATTTTAAAGCATGCGGACTTCAACTCCCAGAATTCCACAGCCAGAAATTCTAGGAGTTGAAGTCCACATGCCTTAAAATTATCAAGGTTGAGAAACACTGCACTAACTGTTCTCACTGTCAGGAAATTTCTCCCTAGTTCCAGGCTGGATCTCTCTTTAATGAACTTCCACCTTTTCTTGTCCTGCCCTCAGGTGCTTTGGGGACTAAGCCAACCCCATTATTCTCTGTGACAGCCCCTCAAATATTGGAAGACTGCTATCATGTCTAGTCCTTCTGTTTGCTAGATTACACATGCCTAGAAGTGACAAGACATTGCCGTCTTGTATTTGAAAAATTGGGCTGCACTCCCACTGGGAAAAAAATCTCCCTTTGCCTCATTTCCCAAGATTTTGAAAACTTGTCATTGTAATGTATTTATTTGTTTGTTTGTTTATTTATTTATCTACTTATCTGCACCACAAGATGACTCATGTAACTTATTGCATGGTTAAGAAAAGAATTTCAGATGCAAAATTGCCAATATTCCAACACTGGGGTCTTAGAAAGCAATTTTAGCAATGCGTCTCTCCCATTTTTATTGGGATTTATTGCAAAGAAAGGGACAAATGTTCAGAAAGACACACATACAGAAAAATGAAGTGTAGACATAGAAGAAAATTAGCAATATATTTTCTTCCCTGTCGCGTAAGAAGGCAGGAAGAGGGGTTCGTTTATTGGCTTATGTAGTGGGATAGCAAGTGACCATTGACGAGTGTCTGAAAGTTATTTGGGTTCACCTATTGATTGGAAAGGACAGGCATTAATAGAGCCCTGTCCACTGGGAATGTACAGTTGTCAATATGCGGGCTGTGGGAATTCTGGGAGTTGCAGTCGACACATCTTAAAGTTTCCAGAGTTGAGAAACAGTGCAATATAAGCTTGTATTACATAGATATTCTTGCAAATAATCAAATATTGCCCAACTCAGTCTTGGGTGCATTTTAAACTGAATTTCAAAAGTTGAAAAATCGAAAGGCAATTTCTTTCGAAAAATCTTGAGTAAACATCATTTCCCAATGTAACTATACTGTTACATATATATTACCACTGTTGTACAGACACTTCAGAAGGAAAGCAGTTTAACTTGTTTCTCTCATCCACAAAAATCTGAGCCTCTTGGAATTTCAGATGCTATTCTGACTTGGATGGAGATTCTGGACATTGCAGTCCAATACATTTGAAAGGCATCAAGCTGGGAAGATTGGTATAAACCAGCGTTTCTCAGCCTCAGCAAGTTTACGTTGTATGCACCAACTCCCAGAATGCCCCATCATTATTGTGGCTGAGGAATTCTGGGAGTTGAAGTCTACAGATCTTAAAGTTGAGGAGATTAGGAAACATTGCTATAAACATTGCCTTGTTGGGCTGCCTGTTGCTTTAGACTGGATTCCCAAAAGCTACTGTGGAGTACTCAAGACAGTGAACTTCACAGTTGTCGGTGAACTTTTAAAGTAACGGTGTATTTTCCTGGGAGTCTGCCGCAACTACAGAGGGCAGCTGCATTATTCTGAGAAAGGTTGGCTGCTTTAAATGTAAGTTAAAAGTACAGGTAGTCATCGACCTACAACAGTTCATTTAGTGATCATTCAAAATTACAACAGCACTGAAAAGAGTGACTTATGACCGTTTTTCACACAACCATTGCAGCATCTCTATGGACACATGATCAAAATTCAGATGCTTGGCAATTGGTTCATACTTATGACGATTGCGGTCATAAGTATGTTCTGACAAACAAAGTCAATGGGGAAGCTGGATTCACTTAACAACCGTGTTAATAACTTAACAACTGCAATGATTCCCTTAACAACCGTGGCAGGAAAGGTCATAAAATGCAGCAAAATTCACTGAACAAATGTTTCACTTAGCAACACCAGTGTTGGACTCAATTGTGGTTGAAACTTGAGGATTACCTGTAACTAAAACACCCAGTGTTTTTCTCAACTCTTGAGCATTTTGCTGAAAGCTGTTTACATTCTGCTGACTGCTGACAGAAGAGAATTGAAACTCATCATTTATCACCCATGACTAACTCTCAGGATAGAAATTGCATTTAACAGTAGTTAGTGAGTGTACATCCACGGATAATACTCTGCAAGGAGTTGGGTAGCCTGTAAGACTTAATTGTGCAGGTCTTTTTTTCTGATATAATCTGTGCTGTTAATATGAACATCATGCCACAATATGAAGGCTCTGCTGAATTGGAAAGTGTCTGCCATAGAGCAGCAGTTCCACCTGGTGGCCTCAGAAAAAAGATAGTTCTCTTTCCCATTACTGAAGTTTGTTGATAAGTAAGAAAGCACCTGTAGGAGCAAATCTGGCCCTACCCTTAGACAGAGTGAGTCAGTCACCCCAGGCAACAGATTTGGGATGTCATGAAAGAAAGGGCAGCAAAGTGTTAGTTATTTAATTTATGGCAATTAGACTTTTACTGCAAGGAATGGAGAACAGTTCTCAGGAATTGGCTGCCAAAACGATTTAGCTGATTTGAGGTAAAAGACATATTGACTTGAATATAAGACGAATGTTTTTATTTTTTTGTCTTGGATGGCAAAATATCTTGGGTCAACCTTAGCTCAGTCTTGGGGAGAGAATCTATATTAAATATTAAGCTCCCCCCCCTCAAAAAAAAACTTGCTGTAGAGTTGGCAACTTTAAGTCATGTGGACTTCAACTCCCAGAATTCCCCAACCAGTCTGGGAATTCTGGGAGTTGAAGTCCACATGTCTTAATGTTGCCACGTTTCAGAAACTCTGCAGTGCAGAGGGTGTTGGAAAGGACTGTGAACTTGGTGGCGATTACATCATCTTAATTCATAAGAACGCCTTTCTATTTAACCATTCACAGCTGTAAATATTTTTAAAAAATTAAAATGTGACTGGAATCTAAAAATCTATTTGGAAGCACATCTGTGGCCCAGGTGGTAAGCTGGTGTGGTACAGAGCATGCCAAGGATCCAGAGGGGGTTGCCTTCAAGTGCCCTTATATATTTGTTGACACGGTGCCCATATTGTGACTAGATACCCATTCCACCACCCCTCCTTCCCTTTGCAGCCATTTCTCAAAATTCTAGATGCACTCATCAGACAACTGGGGTGACTATCCTTTGTTGTGTTTCTCTGACAAAAAGCATTTTTGCACATGGTTAGTTTCAATAACTCTCATGCTTTTCAAGCTACACTCCTTTCAAGAGAAGGGAGTAACACCTCTATAAGATAATAGTAGAAAACCCTTCAGAGCTGATTCATACCTGGTTGGCTTTCCAGGATAACATACTGAATTTGGGATGAGAACTGAGTCACTAAGGCACCTCTACAATGAGTGGGCTTAGTGAGTTGACATTGCTAGGCTGCTATGACATGAGTTGTGTCTTAAGTTATTTTAAGATGCTGCAGCCCATCTAAAGGGATTATGGAGCTTTGACATAAAGTCACTCGGTTTACCTTTCCTCAAGGTGAGATTAGCCGATGATAAACCACACTCCCTGGAAGGATTGCCTGAATGCATTTATATAAAAAAGCCTTTATGAACAAGGGGAGAGTGCAAAAATGTCAGTGGGAGAACACAACGTTCATTGTTTTCTTCCCCTTGCTGTGTGACTCATTTACACTGAAGGGGAACACGTAGGATCTCTGATATTGAACCAGCTATGAATATGCTTGGGGATTTTAAGAGGAGGTTTCTAACAAATTAGTTAGAATTACTTTCCTGTAAACTTTTGAAACTGGAAGTCTGTAATTAAATTGCTGCAAAATAACAGGTCACATGTATTAAATGGGGTAAGTGGGACCTGCAGCTAACAAGTGTGTTGTGCTTTCACATTCAGCACATGGCATTCCATTTCACCATCTTGATTTTTTCACTCCATCTTTTCTCTCAAAGACATTTTGGGTTGTGTGGTATCTGGGTGATATTTGGTGCCTCTTTACCTGGGGTTTGTTCACCCCACTATTACTTAGGTTTATTTTCTTAACATTCTTTTTTAAATATTGATAAACTATATGCTGTCCCTTGTAATATCACTTTCACGGGTCTTGTTTTAACTACATATTGACTGTTTTTATTAATTTATTTGTATTTATTTGAACCCCACCTTTATTTGCAAATAACTCAAGGTGGTGAACATAGCCAATACACCTTCCTCCTCCTGTTTTCCCCACAACAACAACTCTGTGAGGTGAGTTGGGCTGAGAGAGTGACTGGCCCAAGCTCACCCAGTCGGTTTTCATGACTAAGGTAGGACTAGAACTCATGGTCTCCCACTTGACCGCTATGTATGGGATAGGCAAATATTTTTTTTAGTCTTCAGATGGAAAGTAACCTCTTTTTCTATGATTGTTCAGCTGCTACTCTGTTCTGTTCCAAGGCACTCCATTTTATTTTACCCCAAATGACAGTCATTTTCCTTGCTTCAGGGTGTGCCGGTTCTCGACTGGGATTTGAGAGGGGAATGGACTTCTCTTATTTCTCACCCACCCCCAATCATTATTTATTTAAAGTATTGCTGATGTGTCTTTCCTGGATATTGATAGAATTATTTATCAACAGGGAACTATACAAAAATATGCTGAGCATGTATTCAGGGCCTCACAGTTTCAAAGAGCACTCAGCATTTCTATGAAAGAGAAAAAAAAATATGTACAAAGGTTCAGTCCATCATACTTAGCTAATTTTATGTAGTGATGTAATACAAGTGGAATGGTTACTGGCAGGGCTTTTTTTCTTATAGAACGCCCAGAATGGAGTTCCGGCACCTTTTTTGGATGGAACCTTGTAGGGTAGGCAAGGCAGGTTGTATGATGTGTGTGAGTTCCATCACCTTTTTGTTTTAGAAAAAAAGCACTGGTTACTGGTAGATTTTGATTTCACCATTTTCTGAAAATTTAGATTGTGCAATGATTGTCACCCACAGAAGACAATGACACTGAGCCAAATTTGAACCCTCTTGATTAAGTTAACACATTTCCAAGCCAAGACAAATGCAGACTGTTGGGGATGAGTCTGTGTTGTCTGCATATCAAACTGAAGCGCAAATGGTTCCTGTAGTCTGCAATGTTTTCTGTAAATCCATTCATACTCCCGTACCATTCGAAGGGTGTTCATCCCAAAATACATAGCTAAATATCTATGAAGATTCTCAGTCATCCAGGTCCTGGTTGTCTCAAAGGTTACTTGATTATTTATTCCAAATTATAGTTGTACAATACAATCATTAGAAACCTAGCAGTGGGAAAAACAAGGGGTGGGTTTTAGAGGAAACTGGGAGCACATTGGAGGGTGGGAAAAAGAGCAAAAACATTTCAAACACACACACACACACTTTGTTTTTGTCTCAATTACAGTGAGGTTTATTGTGACACCTAAAGATTTAATATATTAGATTGATATAAATCACCTAAATATATCACATAATCATTTAACAACAATGTATAAAATCATGCCTAAGACTTAAAATATTATAACATGAATGCTAAAAGGAAATATATTGTGTTACTTTGATTAGTAGAAAAAATAGACTTTTTTAAAACGGATAAGTTACACATTTCTCAAATTCAGTCTTTAACATCCGGAGTAATAGTACTTTCCAAGACTCTCAACACAGGATAATTATATTGAATTACATCTCACCTACCAACTTGACCCCTCCCCCTTGGACACACCTGCCTCTGGCCATAGTTCAGTTGCCCATCCCTGCTCTACATTGTCACAGAAGAAGCATTCAGAGGCAATCTTGTCAAAGGACTAATTCATCTTATGTTCCTGGGGCAGCACTTTTGTGAGATAGAACTGATGTACACACAGGAAGAAGCGTCAGCATTTCTCCAAGTGAGAAATGTAACCCTGCTGGCTTAGGGGCTCATGACTAAGGATAATTAAACAAGATTTAATTTCCTTTTCTTTCCGGCTTGAATTTAACCATACTATCTGATGACAGCCCCACCTTTTTTCTTATCTTGAGCTGTAATTAATTTTATATCACTTCTGAAAGAAGCTAGAAATATCAGGCTTTAGATGGCTGTTGAAAAATGTATTGAGATAGCATTTTAAAAATACAATCACCATACTGCATATAGCTCATCTACACATACTGTATAAAAGTACAGGGAGTCAATAGAATAGAATAGAATAGAATAGAATAGAATAGAATAGAATAGAATAGAATAGAATAGAAGCTGGAAGGGACCTTGAAGGTCTTCTAGTCCAGCCCCCTGCTCAAGGCAGGAGAACCTATATCATCTCAGACAAGTGACTGTCTAGCCTCTTTTTAAAAATCTCCAGTGACTGTGCTGAGATGGACAAATTAACAAAAGAGATAAAAGAAAAGGAAGACACAGAGTATTATATAGTATGGAACAAGTTGTATGTCTGGTTGGAAACTAGAAATAATAGAAGAGAATAAATATGGAAAGGTCAAAAGTGAAAATATGTGTATAATAATGTATAATAATAATAATATGAATTATTCTTAGTAAGAAGTAGAACATGAAGGAATAAAAATGTAAATAAGAAATAACAGGGCTATAAGGACAAATATTCTAAAGAAGAATAAAGGGGAAATGTAAATATTAGATTACCGTTACGTAATTGCTGTAAAAAAGGAGGAGTATATATTGTGCGTGTATGTGTGTTATGTTTTGCTTTGTTCTGTTTTGTCTTGTTGGTTAAAAATAAATAAATAAATAAATAAATAAATAAATAAATAAATAAATAAATAAAAATCTCCAGTGATGGAGCGCCCACGATTTCTGGGGGCAAACTATTCCACTGGTTAATTGTCCTCACTGTCAGGAAGTTTATCCTTAATTCCAAATTGCTTCTCTCTTTGATCAGTTTCCAACCATTGTTTTTTGTCCTGCCCTCTGGTGCTTTGGTGAATAACGTGACCCCCTCTTCTTTGTGGCAGCCCCTCAGATACTGGAATACTGCTATCATGTCTCCCCTATTTCTTCTTTTCTTTAGACTAGCCAAACCAAAGTCCTGCAGCCATTCTTCGAATGTTTTAGTCTCCAGGCCTTTGATCATCTTAGTTGCTCCTTTCTGATTTTTTTCCAAACTCTCAACATCTTTTTTGTGATATAGTGACCAAAATTGGCTACAGTATTCCAAGTGTGGTCTTACTAGACTTTTATAAAGCGGTACTAATACCTTGCATGATCTTGATTCTATGCTTCTGTTTATACAATCCAGGATTGTATTAGCTTTTTTGGCTGCTGCTGCACACTGCTGGTTCATGGTTAAGTGATCGTCCATTAGGACTCCAAGGTCCCTCTCACAGTTACTGTTTTTAAGCCAGGTCTCGCCCAGTCTGTTCTTGTACCTTTGATTTTTCCTACCTAAATGTAAAACTTTGCTTTTCTCCATATTGAAACTCATTTTGTTGGATAGGGCCCATAGTTCAAGTTTGTCAAGATCTTTTTGGATCCTGAGTTTGTATTCTGGGGTGTTGGCTACTCCTGCCAGTTTGGTGTCATCTGCAAATTTGATGAGTTCCCCTTCAATTACCTCATCTAAGTCATTGATGAAGATATTGAAGAGTACTGGGCCTAAGACAGAACCTTGTGGTACTCCACTGCTTACTTCTCTTCATGTGGATGTAGTGTCATTGAGGACTACTCGTTGAGTATGGTTTGCCAGCCAGCTACAGATCCATCTGGTATGATGTTGTCTATTCCACCCTTTTCTAGCTTACCAAGGAGTAGATTGTGGTCTACTTTATCAAATGCCTTACTGAAGTCTAAGTGTACTATGTCCACAGTATTTCGCTGGTCTATTAGTTTAGTCACTTTGTCGAAGAATGAAATAAGATTGGTTTGGTATGATCTGTTTTTTAGAAACCCGTGCTGGCTACTAGTTATAACTTTGTTTGCTTCTAGTTGTTCGCAGATCTGTTTTTTGATTATCTTTTCTAGGATCTTCCCAGGTATTGATGTTAAACTGACTGGTCTATAGTTTCCTGGGTCCATGTTTTTCCTTTTCATGAAGATGGGAACAACATCAACCCTTTTCCAATCCTCAGATACTTCCTCAGTGCTCCAGGATTTTTGAAAGATGTGGTACAATAGTTCTGAGATAACATCTGCCAGCTCCTTCAGAACTCTGGGATGTAATCTGTCAGGCTCTGTGATTTATATTCATCAAGGTCAGATAGGTGTTCTCTTACCATTTTCTTGCTTATTTTTTGTTTCTAATTTGTCTTTTGCAGTGGTTTTTTGGGCATGTTGGGCTACAGTTTCTTTTTGTGTGAAGACTGATGCAAAGTATGAGTTAAGCAGCTCTGCTTTCTCCCTGTTGCCTGTTATTTCCTTGCCATTTCTCTCCTTAGTGAACCTACAGTTTCCTTGACTTTTTTCTTGTTGTTAATATGTTGGAAGAAACTTTTTTTTATTATCCATGATTTCTGTTGCAAGTCTTTGTTCGTTCTGAGCCTTTGCTTTCCTGACTTCATCTTTGCATGTTCTGGCTGTCTGCTGATAAACAGCTTTAGTTATGTGCCCCTCTTTCCATTTTTTGTATTTGTCCTTTTAGTCTTTCATTTTGTTACAGAGATCTTTGTGCAGCCATGCTGGTTTCTTCTTGAATTTCTTGTTTTTCTTTTTCAATGGTATTGTGCTGGTCTGGGCTTTTATGACCATATTTTTCAGAGTTCTTGGGTTGTTTTCCCCTTTAGGATTTTCATCCATGGAATCTTTCCTAGATTCTCTCGGAGTTTCTTAAAGTCAGCTCTTTTGAAATTCAAGACACTGGTTGGATTGTTTTCTGTTGCTAGTGTTTGCGTTATATTAAATTCTAGTATGACATGGTCACTTTCGCCCAAGGTTCTGGTAGCTTCAACTCCCTCTATCACTTTTTCTCTATTAGTAAGAATTAAGTCCAGTAAGGCTTTACGTCTAGTTCCCTCCTCCACCTTTTGGATGACAAAGTTGTCTGCTAGGTTGGTTAGGAATCTGTTTGATCTCCCGCCCGCTGCAGAGTTTGTCTTCCAGTTGAGTCCTCGACTAATGACCATAATTGAGCCCAATTTCTATTGCTACATGAGACAGCGGTTAAGTGAATTTTGTCCCACTTTATGACCCTTCTTGCAACAGCTGCTAAGTGAATCACTGTATTTGTTAAGTTAGTAACATGGTTGTTAAGTGAATCTGGCTTCCCCATTGATTTTGCTTGTCAGAAGGTCACAAAAAGTGATCACATGAACCTGGGACACTGCAACTGTCATAAACATGAGTCAAATGCCCAAGCTCTGAACTTTGATCACATGGCCATTGGAGATGCTGCAACGGTCGTAAATGTGAAAAACGGTCATAAGTCACTTTTTTCAGCCCTGTTGTAACTTTGAACGATCACTAAATGAATTGTTGTAAGTCGAGGATTACCTGTATAAGACTGTTTAGGCAAATACCATGGGCAAAAATACACAAAATTGTTGCAGTGAAATTATTTGTGACCAGCTGCATTTAAATGTCTGCTAGAGAAAAAAGAACCAAGCTGTCTTGGGATTAAACTCACATAATCAGTATTTAGCCATAGGCTTAAGGACTTCACTGGAATATTTGCATTCATGGTAGACTAAGAGATAAAGTGCTTTATTTGATTTTTTTTGCCTTATCATAATATGTGAACCCATCTACTCTGGGTTGTAAACCAGGGTTTTTGACTTGGAGTTATATCTGAACCACATGACGATGACAGGTTCAATCGTGTCTTAGTGTGATGTGGAAACTCAACCATGCAAGGCTTAATTGAATATGTTGCTGGGCAGGTTATAAGCTGAATCTTAAGTTCTTGGAACAGAGAAGAAATTACTGAACTATTAACACTGCACATAACACACTACATAGCTGTGTCATTAATACGTATGAGCAAAGTTTAATATATTTTACTCAGCTATGAACAGCTGTATCAATAGAGTAAATCTTGCAGGCTAAATATAAATCAGATAAAGGGCAAAAAGAGTGGTTATCCGTGAAAATAAAATTTCTGAACCAGAAAACAAGTGCAGAGAGTGTGACAGTGAATGTCCCTGGACTATCTTTTGATTGATAGATGGGATCATAACATGGAAATAAGGATGTGGATTGAACAGGTGAGAGGAGCTTTTAAAAGAAAAGGTAGTTGGAGGCTTCCGGTACGGGGCGACGGCGATGGCGGCTAATCCTTAGCCGTCCAGCTGGGAAGGTGTCAGAATCGCGGAGCCCAGCGCGTATCAGCTGGCCCGCGGTTCGCAATTCCCTTCCCGGGCAAAGGGAAGGGATAGAGAACGCAGGAGTAGAGGTAGAACCCCTGAACCCCCTCTGGATTTATTCCTAGAGGGGGTGAAAGGAGTGTTCCCTCGGAGCTCCTGCTGATCTCCGCCTCCCAGCTGTTTTTGCTTCCTTTGAAGCAAAAGAAACCGCCGCCTCTATCTCCATGAATATAGCGTCCTGGTGAGTAATTTTTAAAACGGACAGAGCGGATTAAAGGATTTTCTTTTTACAGTTTAGGGCTTTATTTCTTTTTTTTTTAGTTAGGTTTTGGTTATTTCTCCTTTGTTCTTTTTTTTTTTTGGTACAGAGAGAGGAATTAAGATGGCGTTTTGAAAGTGTCGGAGTTTCTTTTTTTTTCCCTCTTTAGTTTTTCTTTATTTTTAAAGGACTGGATTTTAATGATTTTGCTTTTGATATTTTTGCTCTTGGTACTGGATTTTTCCTTTGGCTTTTTTCTCTTTCTCTTTTTTGGATTTTTCAAGGACTATGTTGGTGCTGTTTTTTTGAAAAAAAAAATCTTTTCCTCCTCCCCTCTCCTTGGGGAGAAGGGAAGTGAGAACGGTGTCATATAAAATGGCTTCAAAGAGACAGCTGCCTTCGACAACACCTAAGGTGGTTTCTTCCCCTACAACTCTTACTGCACAACCACAACAACAACTTAAACATGTACCACCGGCTCAGCCACCACCCTCTCCTCCTCTGCCAGGCCTGTCAGCACAAGAGGTTAAAGGTATAATGGGGGATGCTATATCTCAAATGAGAGATGAAATGAAGCAATTTGTTATACAGATTAAATCTGATATTAAATCTGACATTAAAGAAGAGATAAGTGGGATAAAGGGTTTACTAGAAGCTAATAATACCATCTTGCGACAAGATATAGTTGCAGCAATATCAGGCTTGGCTACGGTGGTGGTGAAGCTGGATGCAAGACTGGAGGAAGTGGAAGATAAAGTTGACTCTTTTGATGATAAAATTCAAGATGTGGAAAGGAAGGTGGAGACTTCACAAGAAGATATTCTTATGTTTCAGTACAGACAGATGGAGTATGCCTTGAGTATTAGAGGCCTTAAGGAAGATATGAATCAAGATCTGATGGAGATGGTGCTTACTGATTTAGCTGTTGCTCTGAATATGGATAAAGGAGAATTACGTAGAGAAGTGGAAAAAATTTACAGAGTCAATTCTTGGATTGCGAAGCAGAAGAATTTACCCAGAGATGTGGTGATTTATTTTGCAAAGAAGTCTCTGCGTAATGAAATTGTACAAATCTTCTATAATAAGAGATTCCAGATTGCTTCTCAAGATATTATTATTTTAAAGGAAATCCCATCAAAGTTTTTAAGAAACAGGAAAGATTTTTCTTTTCTAGCCAATGAGCTTAAAGCTAGATTGATGCCATTCAGATGGGAAATCCCGATGGGTATTGTTCTGAGCCATGCGGGGACGCGTTACAGATTGAATACGGTTGACAAAGCCAGAGAGTTTTACAACACGGTCCTGGGTGCAGGCTCAGCTCCACCTGTTCAGAAATCCTTGAGTGGCAAAGAGTCGGAGCAGCAATCTGAGGCATTAGGTTTGGTCTCCGCTGGGATGCTGCAAGCTGAATTGCAACGTCAAACGGAGGTTAAAGAGCAGAGAATGACCCGTGCAGCTTACAGACATAAAGAGAAGGAGCAACGCAAGAAAGAGGCTAAAGATGCTTCTTCTGAAAGTGCATCATTGCCGGTGGGAGGAGCAAGACCCAAGAGTTATGCAACACATGCAGCAATGGCAGATCTCACAGGTGTCTTCTCCGGGCTCCTGGCCAAGGGTGATGGCAAAGTTTCTGACCTGGAATGTTAACGGATTGAATTCTCCTCAGAAAAGGAAAAAAAATCTTTTACTATTTGAAGCAACATAACAATGATGTTATTTGTTTACAGGAAACTCACATCTTACATAAGGATCAGAAATATTTAGTTAATGCTCGTCTGGGATCCCATTTTGTATCTTCTGCTCCTGGGAAAAAGGGGGGAGTTGTTATCTATGTGAAGCAAAATTTACCAGCTTGTCTGGTAGAATCAGATCCCCAAGGAAGATATGTGATGATTGAACTTGGCTTATATGGTAAGAAAGTACTCATAGTGGGACTCTATGCACCAAATCAGCAACAGGAACAATTTTATAGGTTGTTACATCAAAAAATAACTTTGCTGGACTATAGATCCGTGGTACTAATGGGTGATTGGAACGGTGTCTTAGATATACAAAGGGATAAGAAAGGTTCTTCTCCTCTTTGTAAACAAGCAAAATTACCTAAAGCTTTTTTTGACATGAAAGAGGACTGGGAACTAAGGGATTATTGGCGGGAATGTAATCAAGAGGAGAGAGATTTCACCTATTTTTCAGATAGACACCAATCCTTTTCAAGAATTGACTTCTTTTTGATTACAACGGACTTATATAATAGAGTAAAGAATGTAAAGATTTTTCCTAGGTCACTGACGGATCATAGTCCAGTTTGGATGGAGCTGACTCAAGAAAAAGAGGAGAGAAGATCCTGGAGAGTGAATGAAAATCTATTCAGACAAGAAAAGAATGTTCAAAAGTTAAAGGAGTGTTTAAAGGATTATTTTGCTTTAAATATGTATAAGGGGACTTCAATGTCAATGGTATGGGATGCAGGCAAAGCATTTATGCGTGGCATCTTGATAAAAATGAATAATTGTCATAAGCGAAAGCAGACTCAGAAACGTAAAGAATTGGAAGATGAAATTAAATTAAAAGAAAAGTCTTTGATTTTAAATCCTTCTGATGAAAGTATTAAAGAATCTGTAAAGTTATTAAGGACACAATTTAATATGTTGTTAGCGGATCAAGCTGCAACCAACCTATTGTTTATGAAACAAAATACATTTTGTAATGCTAATAAGCCAGGGAGATGGTTGGCTTACCAGTTAAGAAAGAAACAGAGACAGAGAATAATAGATAAAATAAATTATCAGGGTAAATTAGTTTCTCAGAAGGAATTGATTAAGAAATCTTTTTTGGATTATTATCAAAAATTATATAAATCTACCAATGTTCAAATTTTAGATATAAATAAATACTTAAATGAGGCTAGTTTTCCCAAATTGACAGAGGATCAGAAACAGGAAATTAATGGTTTAATTACTAAGGAGGAAATTGCGTTAGCAATTCAACAATTGAAACCAGGGAAAGCACCGGGTACGGATGGGTTAACAGCTGTTTATTATAAAGCTTTAATGGAGGAGATGATTCAACCATTAGGTGATCTTTTTAATGATATTTTACAGGGTCTAGAGATTCCTCCTTCATGGCGTAGTGCTTTTATATCATTGATTCCAAAGGAGGATCAAGATCTTACTTTACCAAAGAATTATAGGCCTATATCTCTTTTAAATGTGGATTATAAGATATTTGTAAAAATTTTAGTAAATAGGCTTATGAGGGTTGTGCATCATCTTGTGCATAAAGATCAATCTGGGTTTATAACTGGAAGGTATATGAAAAATAATGTTAGACAAATTATCAATTTATTAGAATATTTAGATAAGAATAACCAAGTTCCTGCAGGGCTGATATTTTTAGATGCTGAAAAAGCTTTTGATCAACTGAATTGGCATTTTATGCTAAGAGTAATGGAAGAGATGAATTTTGGTGAAAAGATAGTACAAGCTCTTACAGTAATATATCAAAAACAATCGGCACAACTTATTGTTAATGGAGGTTTGTCAGAGGTTTTTACAATAGAGAAAGGTACTAGGCAGGGATGTCCATTATCACCGTTGTTGTTTGTTTTAACATTGGAAATATTGTTGATCAAAATCCGAGACTCGCAGGAAATTAAAGGAATAGAAGTTAATAAAAAAGAATACAAATTAAGAGCTTTTGCGGATGACTTGGTGGTCACTTTGTCGCAACCTACTCACTCTGCAGAAAAGTTATTACAACTGATTCATTATTATGGTGTGGTTTCGGGTTTTAAGATTAATGTTAATAAGACTAAAATTTTACCTAAAAATATGACTAGTCAGGAGAAGCAGACTTTGGTTAATTTGACGGGTTTTGAAATTGTTAATAAGGTAAAATATTTGGGGGTGATGTTATCTGTCTCTAATGCAAAATTATTTAAAAATAATTATGAAAGGTTGTGGGTTAGGGTACAGAAAGATTTGAAGAATTGGGAGAAGTTGCAATTATCCCTCATGGGAAGAATTGCAGTGATAAAAATGAATATTCTACCCAAGCTTCTCTTTTTGTTTCAAATGTTACCAATTTTGAAGAATGAGATTAATTTAAGTGAATGGCAGAAAGGCCTTAATAAATTCATTTGGGCAGGGAAAAAGCCAAGGGTTAAGTTTAAAATTATGCAAGACTTCCATGAGAGGGGTGGACTCAAGGTACCGAATTTGAAATTATACTATGATGCGGTGGTTTTAACACTAATTAGTGATTGGGTAAATTTGACAAACTCTGAGATATTACATTTAGAGGGATGGGATTTACTTTTTGGGTGGCATGCCTATTTAATATTTAATAAAAAAATGGATTGGGTCTTTAAAGCTCATATTTTAAGAATTTCTTTACTTAGGACTTGGAGAAAATATTATAAAAGTGATTTTAAAGTACCATTATGGGCTATACCTTGGCATGCGATAGAAGGAATAAAAAGAGGTGCTAAAATGGATATGGTATCTTATAGACAGTTACTTAGATGGGATGGACAAAACTGGCAGTTAAAATCACGGGAAGAGTTAGCACAAGAAAATATTATTTATTCTTGGTTCCAATATAGGCAACTAGTAGATAGATGGAAGGTGGATTGTAAGGTGGGTCTTCTTAGAGAAGATGAAAATCTTATTAAGCAAGTGAAGGATCAAAGACAAACCCACATTAAGAGGATTTATGGGGTTTTAGTTGAATTGGATTCAGAAATGGAACTAATTAAAGATTGTATGATCAGATGGGCGCAGAATTTTGGTGAGCCAGTTCCATTGGACATTTGGGAAACCATTTGGGTGAGAAATGTCAAATTTACACAAGCACAGAACTTAAGGGAGAATTTTTATAAAATGTTTTATAGATGGCACCTTGATCCACAAAAAATGTCTCTTATGTACCCTGACTTACAACCTAAATATTGGAGATGTGGTTGTACGGATGCTACCTATTATCATATTTGGTGGTCGTGTAGAGAGATAAAAGCATTTTGGATTAAGATATGGTGGAATATCCAGAGAATTTTTAGAAGGAGGGTAAAATTTACTCCGCAATTATTTTTGTTGGGTATAGTTACTGATTGTGATACAAAGGAGGTTATATTGATGTTAAATTTGATTACAGCCGCGAGGCTGTTAGTAGGACAATATTGGAAGAAGGAATCTTTGCCTACATTGCAGGAATGGTTTCTTAAAGTGTCTTATTTGGCGGAAATGGCAAAGATTTCGGCTTTTTTAAAGGAACAAACGCAAGAGAAATTTCTTGCTGTTTGGGATAAATGGATAAAATTTATACAATTTAAATTGGATATAAAAAAATATCATATAGCTTTTTCATAATTTTTATTTTTATATATATATATATATATATATGTTAATGCTATATTTTTTTTTCTTTTTCTTTCTTTTTTTCTATAAATATAATTTCTTAACTGTTTTTTTAATTAAGCCTATATCCTGCTTTGGGAAGCTCAGGGGGGGGAAGGGGGGGTGTTTGGGTGGGGGTGGGGGGAGGGGGTTTTTGTTGTGTAATGTTTAGGTTTTTTTTTCTTTTTGTATATGTGGTTTTTTGTTATTGTATTGTTATGTTTTTTTTGGTAAAATTTATAAAACTTTTTAATAATAATAAAAAAAGAAAAGGTAGTTTACTGTTGGCACTTAAGATTAGAAGCCCATTGTGGATTGTATGCTATTATATATTATCCCTTCTTCTGTATAGAGTAAATGCATTACAGTCAGAAGAATTTTGCTTTTGAAATGTGTAGATTTGCAGAAAATTGCTTAGAATATCATGGGTTCAACATATATGAAATAATAAAATCCTCCAAAGAATGAATATAGATAAGAGAAACTGTGAATATAATCAAGGAAAGAAAATTAAATTATTACACATGACATGTAATTACAAGCAAGATACAAAGAAATGTAACACTGGAAGATGATACATATACTGCCTGAAACACTCAACTTACATAGACTGGAAAAACTGAAATAATTGTATTATTTCTACTGATCAACAAAAGATCCTACAACAGGAGCAGGGTTTTCTTGTACTCACTTTACCATAACATCTAGAAGAACTTACTCCAGTGAATCTACAAAAAAAGTATGTAGGTAAGCCAAGGTAATTGAGCAACAATAATAGACTGCAGCCACGCTTAATCAATTGGAAATGACAACAGCCTGATATACTACAGCAATATCCTTGTTTAAGATAGTAACACTAAAAACAACAACAACAACACTAAGAATTGCCAACATTCTGTAGGAAACAGTGCTACAAGAAATATTGCTAATTCAGCAGGTGGCAGCATCTAGCTGAACTTGAAGATAAGCAGAAGTGGTCCTGGTTAGGACATCCATGGGAGAGACAACCCAGGGAGTCCCAGAATTATGGGGCGAAACTAAGAAATTGGAAGCAGATCAGGGAAGAAAGAGCCACATTTGAGTTCCATGTTGGTACCAAGGAAATTTCAGAAAAGTGTTCATGAAGTCACTAGGAGTTGAGAAACTCAAAGAAGACCTTACCTTTATTAACAAGCGGAGGTCACATCAAATGAGTGAGATTTTTTAATTCACAATTTAGTTCCTTGGACTGTAATCTTATCTACAAATAACTAAGAGTAAGTCTCAGGGAACTCAGTGGAGGCCCCATACATAGCATTGTACTACTATTGTCTTTTTCATTTTTGTGCTGCTATGTTCGGTTGCAATGCCACACAAGAATATTGACTAGGAATTGGATGTTTTAAAATGGCATCCTCTGAGTATTCAATACTCTGATTAGAACTTCAGTCAGAAGCACCAAGATCCTTCTGGGTTGAAAGGGTTAGCTGGTGACATCACCGTTGCCCTGGGGATGTCCAGTTTGCCTCTCCTTTCATGTCCCCCCCCCCCCCGCAGGAGCTGTATAGACGAGAGCTCAATCCCACCCCATGGCAGCTGTTGGGTCTCAAACACGAGCTTGCTAACCTCCTAACCCAGGATTCTGACTACGAGAGCCACCATGCTCCTAATATTCTGATGAAAACATACATTTCTCGCTGCCTCAGCCAATGAGGGACTTTTTTGTTTTGTTTTGTTTGTTGTGCCTTCAAGTCATTTTGATTCCTCAGAGAACTACCTGGCCAATTCCTTGCAGTTTACTTGGCAGATTTTTTCAGAAGTGATTTGGTGGCTTTCTTCCTAGGGCTGAGAGAATATGACTGGCCTAAGGTCACCCAGATGGTTTTGTACTTAAGGTGGAACTAGAACTCATGATGTCCCCCCCCCCCATTTATAGACTGGTGCATTAACAAGTACACCAAACAAGATCTCTAACTTCAGATTAGGAGGCTATACAAGTAGTCTTCAATTTATGACCAACAATGAGCCCAGAATTAATGTACAGTAAGTCGTGCCTGTTGATAAGTAGGTCACCACATAATCATGTCCGACTTAATGACCTTTTTGTGGTAGTCATTTTAAGTAAATCTGTTGTCTGCAACAGGCCATTTTTACTTGAACCCAGAAATAAATACTGGTTTCCAGTTGTAAATTGTGGTCATGTGACTGCGGGATACGGCAAACGGGTTGTAAATGCAGGCCAATTGCTGAGTGCCCAAAATTCAATCACGTGACCCTGACTTCAAATCTGGGTCATAAGTAGCCCTGAGTAGGTCTGTCATAACTGAATGGTCAGTAAGCGAACAGCCATGAGGACTATCTGTATGTCACTTTGGGGGCAACTTGGTGAAATCCCTGCCTTTCACAAAGATTTATGGGATTTGGTTTCCACATCACACTAAACCATGATTGTTGAATTATGGTTATTAAAAACGGCCCTGTTCAAGCAATATTTTATAACTGTAAGTGATGATATGCACATGTCCAGGCCTGGGTTCAGATATCATGCCGTGCCTAAACCAGTTATAGCTCAGTCAGTCACAATGTTTGTATTCATACAAATCCCCATGTAATGATGACACACATACTCCCATTCATTTCTTTCTCTCTCACACAATGTTTATACACAAACACAGACACAATTACTGTTTCAGGCCTGAGAATCAGTAGAAAAAGGAAGACAAAGCCACAGTAATGTCTTTCAGTGGCATCAGTTGACTCAGAGAGCTGCCCCTGGGTTTCTTCACACATGGGCTGCTGCCTGCCTGCCTGTCGCTTGATGACTGCCATCGTTTCTCACCAAGGGATGGAATGCATTTGTTTGTTTTTAGAAGACTTCAGTTCTGCCTGACTGGCAATCTGGGGTGGCCCGAAGTCACAAACAGAATGAAATCCAACTCCCAGAGGCTAAAAGCAGCAAGCCAGAACCAGGCGTGAACCTGAGTGACATGCTGAGAGCAGACTCCTCCAGGTGGGCAGGGCTAGATAAAACTTGCATTGAAATTTGATTTCCATCCACAAGTGCAGTAGAATTAATTGCAATAAACTCCGTATAATTAACCCAATTACTTGCATGAGGAAGTTCTATTCAGTGGTAGCCCTGTTTGCCTTTGAGCTAGAGATAGAGAAAGAGAAGAAGAAGACTTAAAATACTTAAAACAATTTAGGTTTATTTTATTTTATTTATTTATTAAGGAGATTTATATGGCTGCCCAATTCACTAATAGCAAGTCTGGGTAGCTTACAGAGTTAAGTGTTTTAATTATGAATATGGCCTCTTCCTTGTTTTGGCCATCAATAGATCTCTCTCTCTCTCTCTCTCTTCCCCCCCCCCCTCTCTCTGTATGCTCTTTCTTTTTAAAGAAAACAACATGTGAGATGTACAGGACAATTTAATGAGAGATGTTCAGCATTACCTGAGATCTGTCTGTCTGTCTGTCTGTCTGTCTGTCTGTCTATCTATCTATCTATCTATCTATCTATCTATCTATCTATCTATCTATCTATCTATCTATCTATCTATCTATCTATCTATCTATCTATCTATAGATGTCTATCACTGAAAGCCTTCCAAATAAGGAATTTTAATGCCAACCTAAATGATAGAACACTATAGAAGGAGAAAGGTGAGCGTCTGCTGTGAGAAGACTTGAGATTTACACTTTTCTTTTTTTAGAAGTGAACTCAAGAGGTTCAGCGCTCCCCACAAGAAGGCATCCTCAACCCGATAGCCCTCTAGAGTTATTAGATGGCAGCTGTCTGAATGTTCCAACTCGGTGCTTAGGAATTCTGGGAGTTGTAGGCCCAACAAATTTGAAAGAGGCCAAATTGAGGAAGGCTTCTCTAGAGATGACAGTCTCTCCAAAAACGCTACAGAAGAATGTACCATAAAGTCTAGCACATGGGTTGTATCGATGAAAGCTCCTATTCTTGAACTCTTAAGAACGTTTGAAGGTTAAAACCCGCACTCTCCACTGAGCCTAAAAACCTGAAAACTGACTTAACCAGGAGGTACAAGTTAAGGTTCTCTAATCCACACCTGTGTCTAGGTAGCAGCATTTTGTTCCTTGCTTTTACAGGCAATACCATATAAAGTTTTGGTACATGGATATCTGTGGGAGTGAAAAGCCGGGCAAATGATAAATTATATGTGATGACATTGCCATAGAAGTATTGGCACCTACATAAGTGAATCAGGCATTAGTGAGTACCTAATCACATCTTTTACATGATGGTGTCACTACGCAGGGAGTATCCTTTGAGCATCACTGTGCTTTGCTGAAAATATAACTGCCTTGTTATTCAGGCAGGCAGGCAGGAGAAGGTTTTCTTTGAGACACCTCAGCTTTTATAAGCCATTTACACTTTTCTGGGTTGGAATGAGAGAACTTCTGTATTATTTTGGACACAACCACTTCATGGTTTCCAGTCTCCAAGGTATGCTCATTAGACTGATGCATGAGTAAAGGATCCATTCATAAAAAGGAAGAAGGAAAGAGAATAGCAAACCCCGGTCTTTCAATGAACATATTGAGCAAAGGTAAAGGTAAAATGTACTTTGCTTACAAGTGAGCAGGCTGTCAAAAAGCATTAGAAGGAAATCTTTTTTTAAAAAAATTAGAATAAAATTCTGTAGCACAGGGAGTTGAGGTCACTTTGTAGATCAGTGGTTCTCAACCTGTGGGTCGGGACCCTATTTGGGGTCGAACGACCATTTCACGGGGGTCGCCAAACAATGCAGTCCACCATGTTTTCCCCCTTTTCCTTAGCTGTGCTACTCCCTTTTATTCTATTGGCTTTTGAAAGCCAATAGAATAGACTCTCTTGAATAGAGTCTAATTCTATTGGCTTTCAAAAGCCAATAGGAATTGTCCAGGCTATCTCTGCCCTACTGAGCCCGCCAAAAGTCCCATTCTGCAAACGGTGCTGCACCAGTTGAGTAGTCCTCGACTTACGACTGGTTGAGTAGTGCTCGACTTACGACCGGTTGGGGGTCGTGGCATTAAAAAGGTTGAGAACCACTGTTGTAGATGTTGCTTGCTGTCTTAAACTTAGCAACTGGGGAAAATGATCAGAGATTAAAAATAACTAAAAATTCCATGCCTGCTATAGGCTTGTGCAAGCTAAATGATCATGGTGGGACAGGGAGCCCCAAATAAACTAACTAGATGCTACCCATTTTTCCTGGAATATTTAATGCTTTGGAAATGAAACTGTACATCTTCTCTCTCGGCTCCTTGTGCCTGCTTGAATTGCTAGACTGGATTTCCCAGCTGATCAATTCACCAAAGCTTGGCAAACTGCAGAGATGGTTCAAAATCCAGGGAAAGGGCATCTAACTTGTTTATTTGGGGTTCCCTAACCCACCAAATGTTTCATTTTTGAGTTATGACCATTTCTGGCTGGTGCAATTAGCAGTAAATAGCTGTTCACAGCACAGTGCTGTAATGGGAAATGAGGTTTAATGACTACCATAAGTTAGAACTAGGTTCAAACAGCCATCCTGTTTAGCTCAGTTGTACAATTGCAGCTCTGTCTTTCAGAACTTTGCTGGGTACATAAAAGAGGCAAGGCCCTGGCTTTGCTGTAAAGAAATGTTATTACAGTACTTTCCCTCTGCTGTGCTCTTAGTTTTGTAAAGGAACAGCTGTGTGAGGCAGGCAAAGAGAAGATTAGCTTCTATTAATGGCTGCCTGTTTCCCAAAGGCATCTCTGACTGTTGCCACCTCACTTTTCATAAGTTCCATGTGGGTGCTAGCCATTCTAAAACTTATTCAAACGGACAGAGATGGCACAAGGAAATCAGGTGATATGAATACATCGTCTAGAGATACTGAAACCATTGTTATGGAATCAGATCATAAAAACCAGGATTGAAGAACCTGGGATGTTGCAGAAGAACCAGTCCTTAGGCTGCTTAGGTTGCCTGTTGTGATGCAATGATTTGCTTGTAGGATGATAGAAAACCAAATATAAAGAACTGCCACCAGATGCTGCTGCATATTGCTTATTTTTGATGGAAGATTTGGAAGCCTGGAGACTAAAACATATGAAGAACAGTTACAGGAACTGAGTATGGCTAGTCTAGACAAAAGAAGGATTAGGGGTGACATGATAGTATTCCAGTATTTGAGGGGCTGCCACAAAGAAGAGGGGGATGACTTATTTTCCAAAGCACCAGAAGGCAAAACAAGAAACGATGGAAACTAATCAAGGAGAGAAGCAACCTGGAATTAAGGTGAAACTTCCTAACAGTGAGGACAATTAACCAGTGCAACAGTTTTTGCCTTCAGACATTGTGGGTGGTTCATCACTAGAGGTTTTTAAGAAGTGATTGGACAGTCAATTGTCTGAAATGGTATAGGCTGGGTCTCCTGTTTAAGCAGGGGGTTGGACTAGAAGACTTCCAAGGTCCCTTCCAGCTCTATTCTGATTGATTGATTAAGAAGAGTGACAGGAGTGAGTGGCTATCAACAATCAAGAGAATGCTTTAGAAGAAATGGGTCAGATGAGCATTTAATTTCATCTAGTAGCCACTGGTCATTTAGAAACCATATCCCCTTGCTATGAGATACAGGAACGAATACATTAGAAGCTTAAGAATATAGGTTGTTAGCATTGCAATTCCAGGCTTTATGTCAGCAAAGATGTTTCAGTAACCTAATCAAGTTAGCTTATACATTACTTGTATATATCATTTGTTGTTGATTTTTGCCATAATCATAAACATTTTATTCTCTAGTATTTCTCCATGTAACTTGAGGAATAAGCTCTGTGCATTTATTTTGTATATGTTCCAGTTAACTTTCTATTTCTTTTATTTCTTGGTTTCTTTAACATTCTGTTTTTCCATCTAGGCATTTTCTCAGATTTGGGTGACATCAAATTTAGTTTGGAGCATTTGCTAATCATTTTTGGCCAACCACAGCCTGAGTTCAAGACAGCTTTTCATCATTCAAATAATATTTCTTATTTTTTATCTGATGGATCAGCTCAGCCAGTTCTGTTGCCTTGCACTGGAACCTGCATTATAATTCCACAGTTCTTGGTACTCAGGCCAAGCATCTTTAGGTGTTTGCTCTAGTGATTTCAGTTTATCTTTTAATTTTTTTAAATCTTGATTCTTACAAGTACATTCCTTTCAAAGGTAATAAAAATAATGGATGGTCTTCTACAGATCAGGTTCACTGAAAAATACATTCCAGAGAACCACACAGATGTGCAAGTATATATTCCAGCATCCAAAAGAGCCACACAGTATTTAATACTTACCTCTTCAACAAGTGTCCCAAATGAGATTATTTGGTTTCCAATAACATTTTTTTTTTGCTATAATGTATTAAAAAAAGGATGCCTTTAATAACTGGACAGCATTGTGGAAAACATGTATGCACATAAACACACATGGATTTTTTCTGTACTATTCATTCCAATGTTACATTAAAATGTGGTATTCGTGGAAAATTCAGAAGTAAGAGAGAACAAATTTGTTGCAAATTATTTTACCCAGATCTCCATTTATTGAAAATGTGAGTCCTTTCCTTGCTAAAACTTAAGCTGTGAGCAATATCTATCTATCAATCTTTTGTTTGCACTTGGAAAAAATCCACAGTTTTCCCCTGAAAAAGCAATTCATTTTGTGAATCCTTCAAAAGTCTGGACATTTCCACAGGTTTCCACCTGCCTAGAAGATTGTCTTTTGCTTAAGTAAGTTCATGCTTTCTCCAAGCCTTCAACGAATTCTACAGTTTTGCAAATCCTCAGCTTCCATTCTCCCCTTTGAATGTTACTTGCCATGCTATGTTATTTTTTTAAAAAAAAATTACCAAGGAATGTACTAATTTAAGGTTGATAGAAGAGAATATTATTGGAAGAAGAGAAAATCAAGGAAAATTACTATATGGAATATGGAACTCTAAAAATTAATTGTTATTGATTATTTGTAAATTCAAACCTAGACAACACAGTTTACCAAATATGAATGGTGTTATGTAAAAAAAAACCTCAATAAAATATCTTTTTTTTAAAAAAAAAAAAAGAAGTTACTTGCCATGCTGTAAAGTAAATCTTGGTTCCCTCGAAATCCCCACCTACAAATTGGGGAAAAACTAAATGAAACAGGATTAGGACATGAGTGAGCACACATACATCTCCTTCCCAAAGTTTTTCCTTTTGAAGCTTTATAGAAAGTTTGGAGAGAATGGTGTGGAAAGGCCTCTGCATTGCTCATACCAGTTTCAGCACAACTTTGTACAATAATCAGCATGCCACATAATTTTCCTTATGAAAACCAAGGGGGCCCAGAACTGGGGAAGACGGAGTGAGGGAGCTGGTCTGCAAAGTGAAAAATTGAGGGCTCAGCCAGCTGAATATTCCGGGAAGGTGAGGAATCTAGTTTCAAAAACCAAGGGGGTAGGCGGTGAACAAGAATGAGCTCTTTCAATGCACAAGCACAGTTGTGTGGCTTAGTGTCAGCAAAATTTAAGAATCCAGTAAGTCCAATCCTTGAAAATCTGCACAGGTTCAAAGCAATATTTTTAATACTGCACAAGTGTTTGGGGTTTCTTTTTCTTTTTTAACATTGATGGTTTTTCCATTTTTGTGGGAATGTGCAGACTAACTCCTTTCCATGCTGCGCAATATTTCTTTCTCAAAAAGCTTTTGGAGTATGTGGCTAAGCTCTGCCTGTCTTGTCAAAGGATGTGGGTGGGGAAGGACGATGCTGGAATGAGATTATTTCATGGGTCGCTGGCTGGCTGTTGTAATGAACTCCACTGTTTTGCAACCAAGGAAAACAGCCACATTAAGATTTCAAGCCTAATGTAGATATTAGCCTAGAAAATACTCATTGCTGGTCTTGAGGCTGGGTTTTGCAAGCGGAGCCAAAATCACTTACTACGCATTAACTCTCCTTTTCAACCACATTTGCTTCAACCACACGGAAAGTGGTTAAAAGAATTGACATTCATACACTGTTTTAAAATGGAAGCTTGGGAATCAAGAAGGAATGTAAAACTTCACACTGCTGATTACATTTGTGATTATTGGTGGTCCCCATCAGGGTTTTTCAACTTCAGCAACTTGAAGATGTGTAGACTTCAACTCCCAGAAGAATTTTAATTCTTTTTAATTTCAGTCCTAAAGTTGCTGAGGTTGGGAAACACTGGTCTACGGTATTCCAAAAACAAAGATGAGGCCTACTGCAGGAGTAACTTGAAAGTATCTGGGTTTCATAGTCACTTTTACTTGGATAAAAATAAAAAAAAAACCTCAGGTTTGATTATAATTTGAGATGTGAGATAGTCACTATAACTTCCAGAATCTTGTAAGTTTTTCATGCCTTCTGTTCAGGTCTTTCAAGTAAAAATGCGGATTGAGGAGCTGCGCTGTAGACGTTAACATATGTTCCTGTGGATCTGAAGAAGCCAACATCTCAAGAAACTGAATATTTATAAAATGTTTACAGGACAATCTAATATGTGACAGCTCAAATGTAAGTTTCATCTCTTCAGTGGATCTGGAAACTTATACAGCCACCTTATACAAGCCGCCTTATTATGAGGCAGCTCATAATAACATTAAACAAAAGTAGAATAAATTAAAACCTCACAATAACACAAATCCCAACCAGAGTGCCACAACATCGCATAGACTTCTGAGCTCTTACATTTGATGGACTCACTTCTGTCATAGCTTGGGTGAAGAGCCAGGTCTTCATAGTCTGCTGAAAAGCTGATAGGGTGGTAGGATACGTTGACCCAGAAGAACAGCACCCACATTTTGGCTTGAAGTTGGCATTGGTTTGCTTCCTCCCCCCAAAAATGTTCTACAGCTCTGGAAGACCTTGCTTTCAAAGGCTGGTGTTTTTTGCAACCTTTTGCTTCAATATGTGAAAATAAAAAAGGCAACTTCAGTAGAAAGCCTCCTTCTTGTCTTTCACTGTCACCTGTCAGTATAATTGTTCCTATATTGACTTGTGCTGCTGAAACATCTGCAACAGAGAGAATGATGCCCTTTAACCCATTTGTGTAATGACATCATGAAATGCACATTGACATTCCAGCTTCTATCAGTTTCCTATGGCTGGTTATGTTTAAGAAGCACCATATATAATTCATCTAGAAAGGGTCTTGGAGTTGTCATGCTCAGCAAAGGCAGCAAAACCATTTCTGAGGCTTGAGGGCTTCTATTCAGATCAACTGGCAAATGTTGTCACTTCAGAAATCCTTTCTTCTAGAAACTGGAAGAGCATCCTGTGTATTCAGAAAAGCTGTTTCTAGCTTCTAAATAAGAAAAACTGAGCAGCAGCTTCTTAAGACTTTAGCAACTGAAGGCGGGTGTGGATTTTGGTTGTCTCCTAAGAAGGAACTATTAACATTACCTAATTTCCACGACTGATAAAAAATGGGCGCATTTTACACCCTGCTGGAGCATGAAAAATAGTCTCGCAACAGAAAGTTAATTCGACGAACAACTTAGATGTTGTAATAGCATCCTCTAGTGTTCACTCTCCCGAGCTTTCCTTATTTTTAAAAACAGAATAACCCTTAAGGTGGCCATGGAAGATTGTTTGTCTAAATGCGTGCGAACAATCTGGGCTGCAAATCTCCGGCAATGCTGCCATCCAGCGACCGTCCGGATGTTTGCAGCAGGGATCGGGCAAATCTCGCCGAGACTTTCTCCCTTGTCTCTTCGAAAGGACCGCCGCAACCCTACGTGATTGCCCCGTGGCAATTTTGCGCCGCTGCCTTCTTAAAGGTGCGGCGGCGCCGTGATGCTGGGGCGTCCGTTCGGAGGCCTCGGGGCCTGGCAAGTCACGTTGCGAAAGCGCTTTGCGGTCCGGTGGAAGGCCTCCGAAGGGGAGACTCCCAGAGAAACGCCTGCGGGGAGGGAGAGGCACCAGAATTGTCAGAGATGATACTGCACGAAGTTTAAAAGACGCGTGTAGGCCCTTTCTTTGCCCTAAAGTAGTGTAGAGCAGCGGTACCCAACGTTGGCAACTTTAAGACTTGTGGACTTCAACTCCCAGAACTTCCCAGCCAGCCATACAACTACAATTGTGGTGACCCTATGCCAGGGGTAGGCAACCTTGGCTCTTTTATGACTCGTGGACTTCAGCTCCCAGAATTCCTGAGCAGCACGGCTGGCTCAGGAATTCTGGGAGTTGAAGTCCACGAGTCATAAAAGAGCCAAGGTTGCCTACCCCTGCATGCTGCTTGGAGAATTCTGGGAATTGAAGTCCACTAGTCTTAAAGCTGTCAAGGTTGGATACTCCTACTGTAGTGTAGAGATGCTAGATGAGACATTCTGGGAATTGAAGCCAATCCTTTTTAAAAGTTGTTGAGGCTGAGAAACATTGCCCTAATCTTTTTTTTTCTTCTCTCCCAAAAAAACCATCGCAAAGGTCTCCCCCATCCTTAAACTCACACAAATTGTAAATGTTGAACAGTTAATATGACTGGGCAAAAGAGCTCAGAGATAGATGTGTGGAGTTTTGATTGAATGGTTGGGGCCACCATCTTGCCTTTTTTGACCAGAGTCTGCAGATACCCTTGTCCCTGAGTTATATAGTTGTTGCTTGTCAGTCCACATTGGCTTCATGCCATTGGATAAATCTTGCATTTAGTTTGGAGATGCTTTGCACGAGCAATTTTTTAAAAATTGGGTAGCAATACCTGATATCTGGTTGTGAAAAAGCTAATTTAATTGGGGTTGGAACAGAGTTAATATTTAGATAGCAAACCACCAGAGATTAGACTGAGAAGTTGAAAAAAAAAACAAACTTGAGATAAAAGCAGCACTAAATCATTTGTATATTGTTAGTCAAAGACAACTATTTGGTACCTGTTTATGGAGACATCAGAAGGAACTAAGCTCTGTATCAGGGTCTTTATCATTGTTACTGATTTTTCTTGTAATTTAAATTGAATGATTGGTGTAGAGACTAAAACTTGGTGTTAAAACTTTACTTATTTATTTTATTTATTAATATCCCACCACTATTATTTTTATAAATAATTTACCTGGAAGCTCCAATTTTATTTGCACAATGCACGCTGTACCTCAGCCCATTATTTAAATAGTCTTATTCTGCACTTTTCTGTTCCACAAATCTAATTTTCTTAAGCCCCTGATGCCAATGTACTGCATTTCTTGTATGTAATATGACAAAACCAGTTGCATTGGAAAATTTCCTCGACCAGTTAAGGTCAACATGGTATCTTGGATTCAAGAGAAGAGAATACAGGTTGTGTTGGCAATGCTATTGTGACCAAATCAGCATCTCTGAAGCCCAAGACACCCCCTTTCCTCAACCCACAGTTAGTCCTCAGCTTATGACCACAACTGAGCCCAAACTTTCTATTGCTAAGTGAGTTTGACAGAGTTGTTAAGTGAATAAGAGTAGTTGTTAAAGTGAATCTGTTGTTAAATGAATCTAGCTTCCCCATTAACTTTGCTTGTCAGAAAGTCACAAAAATGGATCACGTGACCCCAGGACACTGCAACCATCATAAATATGCCAAGAGCATTGCCAAGGGTCTGAATTTTGATCACATGACCATGGGGATGTTACGATGGTCGTAAGTGTGATAACTGGTCATAAGTCGCTTTTTTCAGGGCCGTTGTAACTTTGAATGGTCACTAAATGAACTGTTGTAAGTGAAAGACTACCTGTATTTGGTTAGGCAAAGCCAATAGCAGTAAGGGTGAAGATGTGCTCTCCTTAGGCTGGACTGAGAATACAGCTTATTGATACAACGGGATCTGGAGACAGGGCATTGGTATCAGTCTACTGTTTTCCTGGTCCCCCTTTTCCAGCTGGTTTTAGGGGTTTGCTGATGCTCATAACTTTTCTCATTCCCATGCTTTTGTCTGGTGTGTTGTTTAAACATTGTACAACCATCAGCCTTAAAGGGTTGATTTTGCTCCAGCTACTCTCTTTTATCCCAACCAAAATTGTTGATGTGAGACAAATAGAATGGAGGGCTCTGTATGCCACCTTGATGTTTTGAACAAAAGGTGGGATATAAATCTAATGCATCAATCAATAAATCAATCCATACATACATGAATAAATAAGACACACTGCAGGATGAGTGCTTGTCTTTTGCTTATTAGGTGACAAAGTAATCATATGCCCAGCTGGCTGACTATATGAGGAGCTGGCGATCCTGAAGAAACTTCAAATATATGCCATCCCAGCGTTTTGCTTTTTTTGGCTGCTGGAATTTGTAATAATAATTTGTAATAATAATAATAGTAGTAAAGTTGGAAGGGATCTTGGAGGTCATCTAGTCCAACCCCCTGCTCGGGCAGGAAACCCTACACCATTTCGGACAAGTGGCTGTCCAGTCTCTTCTTAAAAACTTCCAGTGTTGGAGCATTTACTGCTTCTGGAGGCAAGCTGTTCCACTGAGTAATTGTTCTCACTGTCAGGAAGTTTCTCCTTAGTTCTAGGTTGCTTCTCTCCTTGATGAGTTTCCACCCGTTGCTTCTTGTCCTGCCTTCAGGTGCTTTGGAGAATAGCTTAATTCCCTCTTCTTTATGGCAGCCCCTGAGATATTGGAACACTGCTGGAGCCTCCCTCCACCTCCCCTGTTTTTGAAAATCAGCAGCATACTGCAGATTTTCACCATTTTGAAGTTATGCCCTGATGAACGTGGTGTTATAAATTCTAATGTGAATGTAACATGCTAGAAAAAAAAATACAAATGTATTTTTGGGAAAAGTGGCTCTGCCTAGTTTAGGTTCTTGACCCTTAGGGATCAAGAACTTACCATTGCAGAAGTCTTTCTCCCACTGCAGCTCTCATCGTCTCCCCAAAATTCAACTGTGGCTCCTAGCCATAACAAGAGCCAATGTGGTGTAACAGTTAAAATGTTTGATTAAGTTCTTCCAAACTCTATAAACTGATTTCTGGCTCAGCCATGAAGCTGGTTGAATTGAGTGGGTAATTGGAGCCCTTATAGAGGGCTTCCCAAATTCTCTTGGGGAGTTGCAGACAGAGTCCAGGGGAGATGTGAAGAACCCCGCTTTTAGTTGTACCTTGTTGAAATAAATCCATCTTTTCCAAAATTGTTACAGATAGTCCTCAAGTTACGGCCACAACCGAGCCCCAGATTTCTGTTGCTAAGCCAAACAGTTGTTAAGTGTTTTTTGTCCCACTTTGCGACCTTTCTTGCCACTGTGGTTAAGTGAATCACTGCAATTGCTAATTTAGTAACACGGTTGTTAAGTGAATCTGGCTTCTCCATTGACTTTGGTTGTCAGAAGGTTGCAAAAGGGGATCACATGACTGCCGGACACTGCAACTATCATGAATCAATTGCTAGGCAACTGAATTTTGATCACATGACCACGAGGATGCTGCAATGATCATAAGCAGTGGTGGGATTCAGCTGGTTTACACCAGTTCAGGAGAACCGGTAGCTAATTTTTTGTTGCCCAGGCCCAGAATGGACTTCCGGAAACGACATCCACACAGAGAATCGGTTGTTCACATATTTGCATCCCACCACTCATCATAAGTGTGAAAAACGGTCATAAGTCACTCTTTTCAGTGCTGTTGTAACTTTGAACTGTCATTAAATGAACTGTTGCAAGTTCATGATCTGTATTGTTCACTTGTGTTCATCTTGTGTTTGGCTTTTTAAGAGATCTGTGTAAATGAAGATTACACTAAAGACAGGTGTATTGGCACAACGTTTAGGAACTCCTGTTTTAGGGTGAGGATTTACTAAAATTATGTAGCAGTTTCCCAAAGTTTCAGCATGCACCCTATCCATGGATGTTGGAGTTTCAACCTTGAATGTGGCTCCATGGAAACTTTGTCCTGTACCGACTGATTCGTTTATACCTTAATTTTTCTTTATCCCATCCTTTCACTAAGAAGTTCTTTGTGATGCTTGGAGTACTCCTGTTTTTATCTTCACAATACACAGATTGCACTTAGGTGGCCCAAAGTCACCCAGCAGATTTCATGGTTGAGCAGAAGATGAACCTGGATCTTCTCAATTGTCTTCATGCCACTTTGCTGCTTGGAACTTGGTCCTCATTCCCAGTAAGACAGTAATACCTATTTGAGTTCAAATTGGCCCTCAACATTTTTCAGTTTCATTCTACCATCCAAATCAAATTGATAATTCTAAACAAAATGTGCCAAAAATAAAGTATGACATAAACAAATGGGAACTGCAGTAAAGTAATAATAATAATAGTAAAGTTGGAAGGGACCTTGGAGGTCATCTAGTCCAACCCACTGCTTAGGCAGGAAACCCTATACCATTTCAGACAAATGGCTGTCCAGTCTCTTCTTGAAAACTTCCAGTGTTGGAGCATTCACTGCTTCTGGAGGCAAGTTGTTCCACTGATTAATTGTTCTAACTGTCAGGAAGTTTCTCCTTAGTTCTAGGTTTCTTCTCTCCTTGATTAGTTTCCATCCGTTGCTTCTTGTCCTGCCTTCAGGCACTTTGGAAAATAGCTTGACTCCCTCTTCTTTGTGGCAGCCCCTGAGATATTGGAACATTGCTATCATGTCCCCCCTCATCCTTCTCTTCACTAAACTAGACATACCCAATTCCAGCAGCCATTCCTTATATGCTTTAGCCTCCAGTCCCCTAATCATCTTTGTTGGTCTTCTCTGTACTCTTTCTAGAGTCTCAGCATCTTTTTTGCATTTTGCGGTGACCAAAACTGGATGCAGTATTCCAAGTGTGGCCTTACCAAGGCATTGTAGAGTGGTATTAACACTTCACATGATCTTGATTCTATCCCTCTATCCCTTGACTGTGTTGTCACCCTAAAGGAATCCTCCTTGTTCAGAGAGACTCTTAGCCCACCCAGCCTTTCCCTATAATTCTGTAACCACCAAGCAGGCAGTCCAAAGGAAAATATCCATCTTAATATGAAAATCCACATTTGTATTTTTAGAGTCAGCTGATCAATTCCTAAAAGAGTGATTTAAGTTTTGGTGTATGACTCACTGCCAAAAAAATATCAGTCAGGCTGCAGAGTGAAAAGTTTGTAGGCTTACTTCTTCCAACTACCTTCCGTCTGCAGTATATTAAGTTGCATGTGTATGACTCAGAGACATTTCTATCCTCTTGGGGTGGAATAATGGCTGTTTGGAAACAAACAGACCTGCAATCTGTGCTGAGCTTGGTTCCTATTACCACACGAATGTGGAAATTAGAAAAAAGAATGTCCCTACAGAATTTTGTTTAATTTGTGTTTGCAGGATAGCTGGATATATCTTTTTTTAAAAAAATAAATAAATAAAAATAAAGCTAAATACATTTTATGAGGAGGGCTGCTACACATTCAGAAACACAGGCTGGTAGACAAGATGATCAGAGTGATTAGCCTAACAAAAGGTTAAAGGAGCACCCTCCAGAATGGAGTCTAGGACAACTAACTAGAAGCCAACTTGTCACAGCCAACTCGCCACGGACAACTCACTATGACCAATTAACCACAGGACAATTTATCGTGGAATAAGAGTGACATTAGTATCAAAGAAATGGTGGAATATAATCATTAAAGAAAGAATGCCAAAGATGGAATATAATCATTAAAGAAAGGGTGCCAAAGGAGGGACAAAATGAAATGTGAAGGACAAAAATTAAAATATTTTTAAAATTATTTTAAATAATTAAATTGAATTGTTCCGCGGCAAGATGGCCATGGAGAATTGTTGTGTGGTGATCTGGCAGTAGTGAGTTGGCTATGGCAAGTTAGTTGTGGCCAATTTGCCATGATGAGTTGGCGGCAGTGAGTTGTCCCCTCCTGCCAGAGCGATGACCGGCACCAAGGAAGCGGATTCAAACCGACCCATAAGCATGGATGCATGCTGTGTGTCTTTTCGGTTACTGGTTCTTTCTCAGCTGAACCTATTTCACATTGTTTTTGCTCTGGGGAAAAATAAGAGGGAGCGCTGGGTGTGCTGCCTGGAGCTCTTGAACAAAAAGCAGGATGCAAATCTAATAAATAAAATTAAGTACCGGTAGTTCAAATTCATCATCTATTTTTTAAATACAAGCCACGTATTTTTGTCATTTTAGTGAATGTAAACACAAGCCATGTATTACTGTTATATTAGTGAAACTATCAGAGGGTCTCCCCTTTTAAAAAAGAACAGCAAAATCTGAAAATGTTGCTCCTGCAGAGCTTTATGCAATGTAGGGTAATAGCTTTCCTATAAATCTTGTCTAGGAGCCATAACATCACATTGCATTTGTTACCTCGCCCAACACCTGCTGACTTGACAGTCTGCAAAGGAAACATCTGTTGTGAAATCCTATAGATTTGCAAATAACAGCCACATACTGTGGTATCTGGATGTTTGGCTTTTTCAGGAGCAAAAATAAGTGGAAATGAATTATCAATCACTTTGATTCAATTCTCTACATCCTGTGACGTGAATCGTGATTCTCAGCTTGCTTTTCCTCAATCCCTACTTTTCTCTTCATTCAGGGCCTAGTATGGCTTCCTTTTATGTCCTCACAGTGGCCAATATGAGGGCTGCTAAAAAGTTGCTTCTCACAGAAAGACATTCTACATTCGGTTTGAGATGGAAACAAATTTCATAGGCATATTTGAAAGGCACCTTTCTGTCTTTGAAACAGCCAAGCCTAGATTCCTTTTGATGAAGCTTGTAACTATTAGGTAAGAGTTACAAATAATATAAGTAGTGACATGTACTCTGAGTGTTCAAGAGCAGTCTCCTCATTCCTATTTTGACATAATTTTTGAATATTCATGTATACATAAACAGTCATTGGAAATGTTGCAGCAACCAAACGTATCCAATCATATCTCTGGTCTTAAGCAATTTTGACATTGCTGCAGTGATGTTGCAATGATTGGGTATTGGAGCGATCATTCAAAAATGGAAAAATAGCATACCTTCACAGCTTTAAATAGGAACATTTATGGAGATTCTCAATCGTCTAGGTCATGGTTGTCCCAAAGGTGCTTTTTCCAAAAGGCAACTGGACTTTGTTGTTGTTTTTTTCCTTTGAAAACTTTTCTCATCCAAGAAGCTTCTTCAGTTCTCTTTAAACAGGAATAAAGAAAGGATTATTGGCAAAGTGTAGGTAGCAGATCAAGTCCAAGAGAAGTTTGGACCCCCCCCCCCCAGTCCAAGGCCATTTTTCCTCTGTCGGAGTGAGAGAGTTGGGAATATATCTTTATTTCATGAAAGGCAAAGATGAAGTAACTGCTACTAAATTACTGAGAGTCATTTTCCTGTGAGAACAAGGAGAATTGACTAAAGAAGTTAACCTAGGTTTTAAACTTAAGGCAACGTGTTCCGATATGACTTCGTTATTTCATTTATTTAATTATTTCTTCAAACATTTTTTTAAAAAAATTACACCCGTGTCATTCTATATCATCCCTACTTTTCCCTGAGTCATGTTCCATTTAGAATGCATAAAAGCAGGAGAGACAAACAAAGGAATTTCCAAACCAGAAGATAGTTCATTGTGGCAATGAAACCAGTAAGATCCCATTAAATTCTCCCGAATTATTGAGGTTACATTTTAATTTGTTTCTGAAGGACAAAAATATGAAAAGAGGACATTCACAATATTATGCAGCAAATATAAAAATACTTTACAGTCCAGTCTAATTATGTTCTAGGGTCTATCAACTAGTAGTCACATGTCTTTTAATGAGTACTCATGGTGAAGCTATGGATTCAGTGGCAAATTCCAACTTCAAATAAGCAGAGAAGCCAAAATAACTCATAATATTAAAATGTTTAACTTCTGCCCTCTTCTTTGAAACATCTTTAATCATTACAATGGGAGTTACGGCAACTTTCTTATTACCTCTTTCAGACAGAGAGTCATTTATTATATTTCAATATATATGAAAGCTACATGAAATCACAGTTACATAAGAGATTCAGTGGAATCAAACTCAGCAAGAACCATGGATATTCTTGTAACAATCTATCACAGCATAGCGAAGTAAGCAGAGGAAATGCAGGGATGGGTTCAAAATTATTCCTCAATTGATAAGCAAGCTGGTACTTGGAAGAAAGCAACATTTATGGAAGCACAGTAGGAATTGGACATAGCACCTACCAAGCACAGTTGTATTAACAATGGGGGTTACAAGTTTTGTAGAAGATTGTGGGAACATTTCAAGCTGCTAATTTAAGATCTCGAAAAGAGTCTCTCAACCAAATTAAGATAGATGTAAGAAATGACTGAAACTCAGGAAAGTTGACTTCTTTTTGTTTCTAACTCATGTTAAATGCATGCATCCAATAAATCTATACCCTTAGCTGATCATAGCCATAAAAACAGTCTGTAGCAATCTTTTACAGATGTTGGAACTACTACTCCAAAAGCCATTTGGGAGAATTAGACCAATCTAAAATTGAGAGAGAGACCAAATCTAGACGTAGCTATTGTCAATGGAATATGGGTGTGATAGTCCAAAATACAGTATGTGGAGGATACTGAATTACTAGGCCAGATTTAGATGATGACAGATAACTATATCCCTGTCTTCATATGCATAATTAAACTTTCAATGGACTTCAGTATCTTGAAGCATCAAAGAAGTTTGCTTGCAAAAAAAAAAAAAAAAAATCAGGCTTGTGGCCATTCAAAGAGTCCAGAACATTGTGAATACATTTTTAGAGAGATTTAGGAAATTAGTGTGGCCCCCTGTTGTTTTTAGCTTATATATTTTATACATGCACTCAATGAAACAGATTACAAGGATGTTAGATTTGCATGTCCATTAAGGAATCAAGTGATTATTTAAGTTATTTAAGTGCCCTTTTACTTCAAGCATCAAAGTGCACATGAAAGGAGCAGCCTGCTGCTCAGGGAATTGTAAGGCAGGAAGCCCCAAGACCTTGTTATCTTCTAAAGGCGAGCGCTTTTGTCTTGCCAAAGAGGACCGGAAAAATAGGTCAGTTGAGAACATGGAGCCTTGTGCTTTGTGGCCTTTTATCGTCCTAATAAATTTAATGTACAGAGAAGACATGCTGATTCCAAAGCCAGGATTTTTGGCAATCCACTTCAAACGATAGGATAATGTGGAAGAAAGTTAACTCTGTGTTACTTGCATCACGGCAGAATTCTACTATATATGTACTGTATATCAGCTTCTGGAGGGGCATTTTGCGTCTGTAAAATGAAATGCATTATAACGTCGTTGATAGAAATTGCATCTCAGTCAGCTTTAGATAAGCCTGGAAGGACACATTGCAGAACAACTTTTCACAATCTAATGATGTCTGGATATGTTGGGACTATCACAGCTACCAGAATTTCCACACGGGCATTGGGAAAGGCTTCCATCTCCCTTCTCAATGAGCCATCCCTATAGGATAACATCTAATTATTCTTTATCCAACAATGTTTAATGGAAACTGTATTTATTAAAAAAAAAGGACCTTTCCTTCTGCAAAAAGAGACTGAACAGGATGTGTATGTATGTATGTATGTATGTATGTATGTGTGTGTGTGTGTGTTTGTGTGTATACACATACACACATAAGACGCATGCATACACAAACATCCTATGCAATTCACAACTTCCCTATTTTGCCAACTTCAAGTGAACCCGTTCTAGTCCATGAGATTTCTTCCCCCCCCTCCCAATACATGTGTGCAAGTGATACAGGTTTGTGTACGTGTATGTGTTTGTAGATGTGTTTATGCATGCCAGCAAATATAAATATACACCCACAATGTTGCATTTGAGCATACCTCCTAGAAACCACACCTCTTTCAAATTAGGGCAGAGCCTGGATTGTTTAAAAAAAAAAAGAAGTTAACAGTAATTAAATTAATAAGGGCTGGTTGAAATTAATTGCCGATAAAAATAGGGTAATTCGAGCATCAAATTTATTACTCCCATCTGTATATGCTACTTATTTTTTTTAACACATCCAAGCCATTCTTAGATGCAGAACGTGGCAGTACATCTGTACACTTCTTCATTTCAGAAGAAGTGCTAAAGAAGGCAAAAAAGAACCTGGGTGGGGAAAGGGAAGAGAGAGCTGCCCTGGGAAGGAAGAAAACAGGATGGAGGTGTTGCAGGGGGAAAAAAAGGAAAGGAAACTGGACAGGGAAAGAAAAGAGGGTTGCAGGATTTGGGTATGTCTAGTCTAGAGAAAAGAAGGACTGGGGTGACATGATAGCAGTTATTTGAAGGGCTGTCACAAAGAAGTGGGGGTCAACTTATTTTCCAACGCACCAAAGGGCAGGACAAGAAACAACGGATGGAAACTAATCCAAGGAGAGAAACAATTTGGAATTGAGGAGAAACTGCCTAACAGTGAGAACAATTAACCAGTGGAATAGTTTCCCTTCAAAAGTTGTGGATGCTTCATCACTGGAGGTTTTTAAGAAGAGACTGGACAATCCCTTGTCTGAAATTGTACAGGATCTCCTGCTTGAGCAGGGGGTTGGACTAGAAGACCTCCAAGGTCCCTTCCAGCTCTATTCTGAATTGAAAGGGGAAAAAAAGTTTGTTTAGGCACCACAAAAGGATTGAGGAGGAACAGGCAAGCTGATTCTCACCAGCACTGACACCTTTCAGCTGGGTTCCCATACAAACACAGTCATTTGCATTTCCTGCCCATTTGTTTTGTTTCTCCACACTGTCCTCTGTTCTTCCCAGTGAACGTAAGATGATCCCCCTCCCACTCCCCATAAGACAAAATGGAAACATTTGGCAAGAAATGAGATATCTTGTTTGTAGCTGGCCGACAGCAGAACAGCTGAAAGATGCCAACTATTCTAAAAGACTGGAATTTTGAGGTTAAACAATAAGTCACATTCCTACTGCTACTTTGCAGCTTGGATTTCACACGCTTCATCTGAAGTGCGAATGGCACAACTGGACACTTTATTTCCCTTGGCTACAGTGTTTGAAATACTCATTTCAACTTTTGTTCCCATTGCTACACCTTGTTCCTGAGCTGCACAAGCGACATATGGTGACTATAATTCAAGGCTGTAATCAGTCCTGGATCTGTTGAATCTCCCCTTCATCGCTTGACTTAGTGTTGTCATCATCTTCCTCTTTATAATATTTGTCCTGCTTGGTCGTACTTCCACCTTTTGTGTTGTGTTTTCCCTAGTTCACACAGCAAAGCTATCAATGTGTGGTACAACGGAGGTTTTGTTCCCCAGCCAATTTGTTGTAGAGCCTGACATGGTTTTAGTGGCTTACGAATGACAGACTCAATGTCCAAAGTTGGTTTCCATACCCCAGCAAGAGCTAGAACCTGAATTTTCCCACTTTTAATTAGCATTTTAAGTACTACATCATGTTGCCTGCCAATGGTTGCCTAGAGCACTAGTATTATTTGATCGATCAATCGATCGATCAATCGGTTGATTGATTGTGTCCCTCAAGTCACATTATTTATTTATTTATTTTACGGTCACAGACCAAAATGCAAGTGCAACAAAAGAAAACACAAAAAAAATATAATCACAAACAATTAACATCAGAAGCCTTGGCTAAAGGGAATTGCAACGTTTTCCTCTAATAGTTACAGCTCTTAAAAGAAATTTAGAAACCTGAGAAGTAATATAGGAGGAGCCATCCCCTAGACCAGGGGTAGGCAACCTTGGCTCTTTTATGACTCGTGGACTTCCCAGAATTCCTGAGCCGGCTGGCTCAGGAATTCTGGGAGTTGAAGTCCACGAGTCATAAAAGAGCCAAGGTTGCCTACCCCTGGCCTAGACAATATAAGACCAAATTACTAACATTAGAACCAGAGGGATCAATTCCAAGGAGAGACAATAATTTAATTCTGGCTGTGTTATACATAGGGCAGTATGATAAGACATGCGCCACAGTTTCAACTTCAGCCCTATCACGGGCATAGTCGCTCACTAAATGGGAGCCTCTTGAATCGCCCGTCGAGTAGTGCTGAGGGCAAGACATTGAAACAGGCTAGGGATATACTCTATAGAGTATAGAAATATGAAGCCATCCTCAATCCATAATTATTAGAATGGCTGAAGATCAAAGGGGAGCAGGTTTTGTTGGCTCTGGCTCTTAAGTATTGCAAATCTATGTCCACAAGCCGTTGGACTACCCTAAACTGGGTGTCCTTGAGACCATAATCTCCTAGAGCATCCCCCATAAAACCTAGCAAGTGGAGTTTCTTTGTCAGCTCCCTCTCCCAACAAGAAGTATGAGAGTCAGCAAACACCAGGGAGAGGTAGCTACCAGGGACTGCTAAAAAGATCACCCAAAACCACCTCATTAAGTCACATAAATACAGTAGTCTTTTTTTTCAGGATGACCTTCCCCCAACTTGGCCCTTCAGGTCTTCCAAAGGTGCATTCTTGCCAACATAATCAAATCAACCCTGCACACAAGCAAGTTGTACAAATTAGTATGAAATGCAAAATTAATGTTTATAAAGCAAAACAAGTTGATTTAACACTTGACATAAAAGATTTCAGGCCATCTATTAGAAATAATGGATGAAGGGAGGAGAAGTAGTAAAGGATATTAACAAATGGCTAAACTATTTTCTTTTACTTTTTTAAAAAATAAAACACCATCTGTCTTGTTTAAAGTAAATTAGAGTTAAACAATCAGAAAAGTAGTGGATTTCTATAAATATAAGACTGGTCCTTGTCCCCTGACAAATACAACTCACTGAAAAGTCAAACAATTCATCTGAAGAATGCAAACCATGTAAAATGAAAATATAAACAGAGCACTGGGCCAGGATGCAAAAATAATGGGTGGAACATACAAAATAAATGGTACTAGAAGTGGAGAAAGAAAGAAAGAAAGAAAGAAAGAAAGAAAGAAAGAAAGAAAGAAAGAAAGAAAGAAAGAAAGAAAGAATAATTACAGAGACAAATGACCAAACTTGCCAGTTTGCTTCAAGTAATGATAAAAATACATTTCAGTTTTTAAGAGAATTATTTGATTTGCAAAAATAATTATTTTGCTTTATTTGATTTGATAATGTGTGATACTGGAAACTTTTAAGCCAATTATCTGAGACTTTTCTCTGAATAGATTGTTGTTGTTTTTTGTCAGAATTCTGGGTGACTATAAATATTAAATACAATTATCCAGTCATAATGCTGTTACCTTTATGAGTATAATTGTAGCACATTTGCTTAATAAACTTGAATTGAGGGCATCTCTGTGCATCTCTTAACACAATTCCATGTGTTAAGTAGTAATGATCCCTTTTCTTTTGTAATACTGTAAATGGCCATTATGTATTGGATGTTTCATATATTCAGCTTAATGCTTTTAACGTTTTATTTTACTTCTATTAAATCTGAGACTTATTGAAGTTACGTGCATTTCATACTGATCTCATGCGGAGGTATTTACTTTGGCTCTTGAAGCATCACGTTTTTAAAATGAGAGGAAATAGCTATGTGCCTACTAAACTGCTAACCCTAATGGGAACATTTAATCTTTAGAATAGCTTACCTGCAAACATGCCATTAAACACCAGTAACAAAAACAAAGAATTTTCTTTGTGATGCACTATTTGAAACTTATGCTTACATTTGCACACACATACTTGTTTTCCACTTTAAAAAAAAGATAGTGTCGTATGATATAAAGGCTTGTATGTGTAAAATATACTGCTTCTTTAACAGCTGTTCTTAAATTTGTAGCCATTTTGTTCATGAAGCCCCAAATGTCTTAGTGTTGTTTGCCTTAAGTGCCAAGGAATCAAGCCTTCTGCTCCATCAGTTCTGCTTATACTACTAAATCAGATTAAACCAAATGGACAAATATATGAAATGTATAAGGACATACAGTCAGAAGGAAGTCCCTTCCATACCATATATATAGGATTTTTCCTTAATAGAATAAATTAATAGATTATGTACTATCAATTTGAGGTTGATTCTTACTGACCACATCAATAAATCTCCAGGATGATCTATCTCCAATCAAGCTCTTTGAATCTTCCAACAGTGCACCCATCATCACTGTAAACAAGTCGCTCCACCTTGTTGCTGATTACTCTCTTCTTCTCATTCCTTCCCTTTTCCCTCCAATATTTTGCAAGAAACAACCTTAACAGTATTCCAATAAGTCTTGTGAGAATTTCCAAGTGGCTATTTGCATAGTGTTTCTTAATAAATAAAGTATGTCAGCCTTAGTTCGACCCATACTACATGCCACATTCCTTGCTCACAGTCATCTGCATTGGGAAGCCCAAGAGAGCCAAAATGGCATTTATGATACAGAGGGGCAGGGCTTCAGCCGGCAATTGCACCTGCCATTGTGGCCCCCTCAGTCTGTCCTCTGCCCCTGCTAATAGCAAGGGCAGAACCAGCCAGTTACTGCATGTGTTGGCCAGTATATCACAAGAGCAATCAAAACTTAGTTTTGTCCTCATGTTACTCAGTGCAAGCTTGGATCTCAAAGGTCAGCTGTCTTGCACTTCCCACCAACTAGGATATAGACTCTGTGTATTGACATGCATTTGAGATGCATTCTTGCCCCAGAAAGGAACAAGAGTGATGGGCATGTATATTTGCAGGGTTTGTGTTCTTGAGGATAACAACTAGCTCATGAAACTGTAAAGAACAATAACTTGCTTAAACTTAAACAGAGCCTCATGCTCTGTTCAGTTCTTTTCTTGAATCTATTAATATGTGTTGTTTCTCATGTGAAAATTGAATATTGCTGAATGAATATTGTTGAATGAATATTGTTACAGAAAAGGGTTGTGAAAATAAATGGGCTAGAGCTGTTAATAAATATCCTTCCCTCAAATACTTCTTTCCTTAGGATGCAATTCAGAATCCTTGTATCCATCTTTGTCCTTAAGATAAAGCCAACAATAAACAGGATGAAGGTTCGTATAGAACAAAGGATTTCCAGAGCAATAACCAAACAGCAGCATGACTAAAAGATCTAACCATAATAGTGTCATATTTGCTAATAAGGAAGTTATAGAGCTCTTTCTAATAGCACCATCTTGTGATTCCTCAGAAGACTACAGCTTCTCTCTACCCATTAAATGGAGCATTGCAACTGTATTTAAAAATGCGTAGTTTATTTTTAACGTAACAGATTTATAGAAGTAGTTTATAGGTGTTCTTTAACTTGTTTGTTTTATTTTATTTTTGAGTATAGATACATTGTGGATATGTAGAAGAACTGTTTTGTTTTAATTTATAGAGATTGCCTAGGAAGTCTGGGGGGCCTTTGGAAATGCATTCGCCAAGTGCTGAATTGGAGGCAGGGAGACCAGTTGTGATGGGAATCTCACAATGGAGCCAGGCATCTAGCTTTGTGGATGTTGCACCATGGAAATCGAATATCCATACGCTCTGTCCCTTTCATCCTTCCCAAGCTTTGAATGTGAAGAGAGTGGAAAACCATTTGTTTGGTATGGTGTAGGGCAGTGATGGTGAACCTTTTAGAGACCGAGTGCCCAAAAACCACCCCGCCCCTGCCCTACCTGCCACCCACCTGGCCGCAGGGCCACCCACCGCCTCCACGGCCTGCCGCAGATCGCCCAGGCAGCCCAGCAGCACCATGGTGGCCACACCCTTCACCCACACCCTGCAGCATCATCTGCGCATGACGGAGCATGAGGGCAGAGTCTTGTCCCCGCTACCCGGCTGCCATGTTCTTGGCTGCGCTGCTCTGCGCGGGCTGCGCTTAGGGGCAACTCTCCTCCGGGAAAGCTGCTGGTGAGGAGGTGGCTGTGGGGGGAGGCAGGGCTGGGGCAATAGCACGTGTGCCCACAGAGAGGGCTCTGAGTGCCGCCTCAGGCACGCGTGCCATAGGTTTGCCACCACCGGAGTAGGGTTTCTTGCTTGAGCAGGAGCTTGGACTAGAAAATCTCCAAGGTCCCTTCCAACTCTGTTATTCTATTATATTGTTAATGTACCATAGTATCGGTTTCAGCTTCCCCCCCCCCCGACAGTTGCAGCATAATTATATTGATCTCTGAACTGATCTTCTCTTGGCAACCTTGTTCTATCAGATTAGAGGAGGAGCAGTGGAAGCTAAATGAAGTACGATAAAAGAGTATAACTCAGGATTATATATAACTGTTCTCTGTATTTATACTAGATGTAGAGCGCGGCTCCTAATTTAAAGAATTCTAAAAGGAAACCAGAGAAACTGCTAAGCATCGTCAGTTCTTCAACATTATACCGGACAAGGAAATCAGAGTTATGGATGCTAATACTATTTTTATTGTAGGGTTATAGTAACAGCATCTTGCAAGTCTGAATGTTCTTCCCCTTCCCTAAAGAGAACAAGGGGGAGGGGCGTGTCAGGTCCAAGAAGTTTTCTCAAATTAAATTTCTGCTTTGGACATAGAATTCCCTTACCTTAGCCTTCTCTCTCTTAAGTGGCTCTTCCTTCTCTTTCTCAAAGTTATTCCTTCTGCTCATTACAAGGATTAGCTTGGAACCTTAATAGTGGTATGCTGTAATTACAATCAGATAGCACATCCTCAACAACAACTGCTGGGGAAGAATAACACGGATTACACCCCCAATAAACTTCCTGGATACTTTTCATCAGTCTCTGATGAAATACACTATTTTGTGTGTGTTTACACTATTTTGTGTGTGTGTGTGTGTATATATATATATATATATATATATATATATATATATATATATACACTAGATGTGGTGGGTGGCATATTTCACAGCTATCCAAACACTCCAGTGATAATATTATTCCAATGACAGAGATACCCTGCCCTATAAATCCATTGTTTATCATCTGGAACAGAAATCTAACAAATTTAAGTTGGTACACAATGCATCTTTGCAGGACTCCCCAATTTAGAGTTGTTTTCCTTAAAAAAAAAACACTATTGATTTGCCAATCTTCTCCCTAAGAATGTCATTATTTTAATTGTGAATGAATTTGAAATGTTTTAAATATCTGGAGACATAAAGTTCAGCAACAGAGGAGCTACTTTGTGAAGAATATTGCGCAATCTGGTTGCCACAGTCAAGGAAGTCTGGATGCAGGCTAGTATTCATACTTTTGTTATTAAACAACACAGTACTGTATGTATTTGTTTTATTGCACTGATAATCTGCCTTTCTAAGCATTCCTAGGAATCTCCCCTAAATTTTATTCCCCTCCCCCAAATAAGAACTGTGTGGAGCATTTGGGCTGAAAGAGAGGCACTACCCCAAAGTCATTTTGTGAATGTTTCAGTACAAACTTAAACTAGGGTGTTTTCTGGCCAAGTGAAACACTTTGTGTAATTTATTAGTTATACTACATGGATCCTGTAGTGTATACTGCACTACAAATATGCATCTGTCTATTTACATAGGAATCTGGCTGCAAATAGAAAGTAGTTTTAACTTGGTATAGTAAGAGGCATCCTTATAAGAAAAGAAAATAAGAGATATGTCTCTTATACATCCTTTTCTATCATTGTGATTTGCAACCGGGTATTTATTGTGATACACCAAACTAAAACAAACAAACATATCAAAAGTCTTTCAAACACTGGCAATTGCTTTATCCTGTGTCCTACCAGCAGTCCCATCTTTGCTGACCTGGCGCCGGCTGTTCAAAATTTCAATAGATATCCTCTCCATTCCTTTATAGATTTTGAAACCAGGGTTTCTGCATACCAAGTAGGTGTATGCATTTTATCACCCAGTCATGGACTTTCCTCTGAAGCAGACTCAATAACAGGATACCTAGATGTGAGTACTGGTTGTCTAAAAAATATCCTGTTTGTCTTTATTTCCGTGGCCAACGACCAATGACCATTTCCCCAGAACTGGTTCCAAGCATCATCCATCCCTTGTTTTGTCAACATAAAATGCTGCTGTCATAACCCTGGCTATCTCCATTATCAGTCCCTATCTTGTTGGTGGTTTATCAATTGTGGACTTACCTATTAAGACTCTGCCTTGTCCTAATTTATGGGCATGGCTGTGAAAGTTGGACCATAAGAAAGGCTGAGCGCCAAAGAATTGAGGCCTTTGAACTATGGTGCTGGAGAAGACTCCTGCGAGTCCCTTGGACTGCAAGGCGTTCAAACCGGTCAGTCCTAGAAGAGATCAACCCCGACTGCTCTTTAGAAGGCCAGATCCTGAAGTTGAAACTCAAGTACTTTGGCCACCTAATGAGAAGGAAGGACTCACTGGAGAAGAGCCTAATGCTGGGAAAGATTGAGGGCAATAGAAGAAGGGGACGACAGAGAATGAGATGGCTGGATGGAGTCACTGAAGCAGTAGGTGTGAATTTAAATGGACTCCAGAAGATGGTAGAGGACAGGAAGACTTGGAGGAACGTTGTCCATGGGGTCGCGATGGGTCGGACACGACTTTGCAATTAACAACAACAACAATTTATGGGCAGGCCAGTCATTATAAGCACGATGACAGATGTTACTGTTAGCTATGCTGCTATCCCTCTTCAGCATATCGCCAGCAGCTTGAAAACATCCACGGCTTGTGTGCTGCAGCATGAATTGGGTGGATCTGGTATATTATTATGCAGTTTCATAATCAGGTATCTGCTTGTTTTTTTTTTTTCTAGGCTGATTTACCTGACTCACCCTTGCGAAAATAATGTAAAGTGAAACAATACATGGGAGGCCGGCTTCCAGTCACCACTGTGTGTCTATGAAAATTCAAGCCAATTTCAGTGTAATCCAAACAGTGAAACAAGCTATAATTTATTCAGCTTTAATTGCATATTTATAGGAAGAAACAGCCAGAACAAGATTAACCTTCAGAGAGGAAGGAGACATAGCTGTATGCCATCATGACTATGTAATTAACTAAATCCTGTAGAACTGGATAACTGAGTAACACTATCTCTTAATTTCATCAGGGGAATCAAATCAATGGCCAAAGGCAAGGAAAATTGGCAAATAATCAACAAATGTCCAATTTGACCTTCCTTATTTTCAGAATGTTGCATTCATCCTGATATCATTTCATAGTTGCAATATTCTCCTTCCCCTCCACTTCTCTCTCCCTTTGCCCTTTGCCCTTTGCCCTTCGCCCATCCCCTTTCCTCCTCCTTCTCCTCCTTCCTCTTCTTCCCCTTTCGTCTCCCTTTTCTTCTCTCTTCTTCCTTCCCTAGGAGAAATTGATTTAAAAATAAATAAAGAGCAATCAGTTAACTGATATGGCATTTGAAAAATTGTAATTAATTCAGAGAATAAATTGTGAGAGAAAAATGGCAACACTGGAGACTGAACAACGATAAGGGAGAAGTTTGGCCTTGCCTCACTCCAAACCTCTCACAACACCTTTGGGTAGTCTGATCTCAGCTTCATTTTCAATGCTGCAGATTTTACACATTTTGAAATCAATCAAATTTACAGAAATAGTAAGCAAGCCTGAATGCAAGAGCAGATGTTGCTTGTTTCTCCACTGAAGCTGAAAACATTTTAATGTCAACATAAATCTGCAATTAATGAAATCAGTCTAGATCAGTGTTTCTTAAAGAGTGTCCTTAGGACCCCTGGGTCCTGAAATTAAAATTATTTGCCAGCCCTGGATGAGAAATAATACAATCTTAACATCCCATCAAACAACTATAACACACAATAGTGACACCAGCCAGGGAAGGTTTTGTATGAGCAGAAGAAAAATATAGAGGAAAAAGTTGCTTAACCTTTTCTCCTTTCTTCTATTCATCACGTGAAGTACTAATACCACTTTACAATGCCCTGGTAAGGCCACACTTGGAATACTGCATCCAGTTTTGGTCACCACGATGTAAAAAAGATGTTGAGACTATAGAAAGAGTCCAGAGAAGACCAACAAAGATGATTAGGGGACTGGAGGCTAAAGCATATAAGGAACGGTTGCTGGAATTGGGTATATCTAGTTTAACGAAGAGAAGGCCGAGGGGGGACATAATAGCAATATTCCAATATCTTAGGGGCTGCCACAAAGAAGAGGGAATCAAGCTATTTTCCAAAGCGCCTGAAGGCAGGACAAAAAGCAACTGGTGGAAACTAATCAAGGAGAGAAGCAACCTAGAACTAAGGAGAAACTTCCTGCAGTGAGAACAATTAATCAGTGGAACAACCTGCCTCCAGAAGCAGTGAATGCTCCAACACTGGAAGTTTTTAAGAAGAGACTGGACAGCCATTTGTCCGAAATGGTATAGGGTTTCCTGCCTGAGCAGTGGGTTGGACTAGATGACCTCCGAGGTCCCTTCCAACTCTACTATTATTATTATTATTATTATTTTTCATTTAAAAGTTAGTCCCTGAGAACTTACCCCCCCCACACACAAAAAAGGATAAATTGATTAAGCAGCACAAGAGACCAAGTTTAATGGAGTAGAAGAGAAAGTGCTAACATGCTGCACTTCCATTCTGTGAATTAAATCCAATATTTTAGATTAAAAATGATACTTGGAGGAAGGAATTCTGGAAACCTGTTTAAATGAGAAGTTGGTGGTTGAGCAGAATTTTAAAAGTTCACAGGTTGGATGTGTGGATATATGTCCATTAGATGGCAGCCTTGTTCTACAAATGGAATAACCAAATTAACATTGCATGTGACATTTTCATTTGAATGTTTGCTTACTGTGATATATTAAAATTTAAAGCTTAAACTATTTCTAATTGCCTAATTTTTAACAAATTAGATGCAAATGTGTTGTAAATCTGACTGACTGTACTTTAACATTTTGCTAGATAGTCATTGTAATGCTGAGTTTTCTCAGAAATCTATTACTTGTTTGGCAACAAAAAAAAAAAAGAAAGAAAGAAAGAAGAAGAAAAGAAACGAAATGGAACATTGTGTCCTGAGATACGTTGTGTCAGGAGACATACAAAATACTGTGCTACCCAGAATATTGTAATACTGTATGAGTTAATGATTAATGAGTTGACATCAGAGATTTATATAGTTCCAAACTATTTAAAATTCCCTCTTTTTGCCTCTGCCTTGAGATCAGTGGTGGGATTCAAATATGTAAACAACCGGTTCTCTGTGTGGATGCCACTTCTGGAAGTCCATTCTGGGCCTGGGCAAAAAAAATTAGCTACCGGTTCTGCCAAATTGGTGCGAACTGGCTGAATCCCACCACTGCTTGAGTTATTTATAAAAATAATAAAGGTAGGATAATTCTTTTTTTTTAAAAAGTCAGTAGATCAGGACAGCTACAAGACTTAGAGTCACTGCCCATTAAACCTGATGTGGATGTAGGTGGATTCCCAGATGATCTTAATAATACTTGATAGGGATTATTTAGAAAGATATTTCTCTTAAGTGACTGGGGTATCATTCTTTTAGAGCTTAAAAAAATAATTGTTAGCAATCGATATTTTGCATGGAAATGAATTGGGCGGCCTTAATCCCCTCTGTCTTAGATCCCATAACATATCCTGAACCTTTCACCCTTTTCTGCTAATACATTACAGATGCGCTCAGTTAGGTCTGCAATCTCAAGGTGCATTCCTTGGGAAGATTATAGCTTAATGCATGCTCTGGTTCCCTTATCAAAGCAGCTTGTATCTTCTGCAGAGCAGTGTTTCCTCAACCTTAGCAACCTTAAGATGGGTGAACTTCAACTCCCAGAATTCCCCATCCAGTATGCATTTGAAAACCTTGAAAGATTTCACATTATTTTATAATATTTTGGCAATCCATAATAAAAGGATTCACTTTGCATATACGCTCTGAATCAATTTGAAACATCAGCTGGGGTTTATCTGCTTTTAAAGTGCTCTTAGGCAACATGCTAGATTTGAGCCTAAATGTTATTCTCTGATCTGTAATAAAGGAAATAAAGCTATTTTATAAGTTAATGGAATCACTTTAAACATCTTGAAGCATTAGAACTAAATCACAATACTTTATTAAAATACAGTACTGGGTCAATCAATATGAGGGTTTAACTGTATGGTATAATGTAAAATTTGAACAATATTTTCCTGTTCTACCAGTTTGTTGATATGTTGGAGTAAAATAATGCCTCCCCAATAAATAGAGTAGTGGGATGCAATTTCCCCCCACAGTTAATGTTGGTTGCCTTGCTGAATTTTCCTATCTTGACTAAAATTCTTAAGTTTGGGTTTTTGCTACTGAAACTTATCAGAGACACAATGTATCTTAGGTGTCAAAATCTGGGCTCAGTTTATAGGAGCTTTGCAATTAGCGGTGTTAGTATAGAAATGTCTAAATGAAACTTATTTCAGGCTGGCTAATAACACACCCAGTAAGTTATAAGCACTTCCAGCAGAAGAAAATTCTTCACTTAAAATAGGTTTTTATAAATTGCACAAATGCCTTAGGAATAACACAAAGCAGAAGGCAGGAGAGAAATGAGGAAGTGGATTTGGGTGAATAATACAATAAACATAAGAAGAATTGATGCTATAGACCAGTGGTTCTCAACCTTTTTAATGCCGCGACCCCCCAACCGGTCGTAAGTTGAGGACTACTCAACCGGTCGTAAGTCGAGGACTACTCAACTGGTGCAGCACCGTTTGCAGAAGGGGACTTTTGGCGGGCTCAGCAGGGCAGAGACAGCCTGGACAATTCCTATTGGCTTTTGAAAGCCAATAGAATTAGATTCTATTCAAGAGAGTCTATTCTATTGGCTTTCAAAAGCCAATAGAATAAAAGGGAGTAGCACAGCTAAGGAAAAGGGGAAAAAATGGCGGACTGTGTTGTTTGGTGACCCCCGTGAAATGGTCGTTCGACCCACAGGTTGAGAACCACTGCTATAGACTCTAGAGAACTTGCTTGGCTTCTGAAAAATCAAAGCCAGACTGTTCTGTTACTCTGGTTGCAATGATTGCTCCAAAATCTTGATGACTAGAAACATATTTTCTTAGCAAAGCTCATATATTTAGAGTTGGACGTTGAAATTGTCTTGTGTGCCCATGGGAACATTACTGATTGAGAATCTAACCTGAGCAAGGATTAGTAAAGTAGGTTTTATAACGATTACAGAAAGGAGATATAGGAAATACATTCTAGGGTTAGGCAACTTCATATCAGAAAGAAAGTCCAAGAGCTTTGCTCGAAAATGAGGGGAAAATGAAACTCTGATTCTAGGTGTTTGACAATTAGAATGATTTTGTTATTTTAGAAATAGTTCGAAATAATGTGAAATGTAAAGCAAAAGGTGATGGTTATTGTTGTTGTGTTGGGGTATTTTTTTTTTTTTTTTTTGCATTTTTCTGCACGGAAGAAAGCCAGAAACCTCTCTCTCTCTCTCTCTCTCTCTCTCTCTCTCTCTCTCTCTCTCTCTCTCTCGTACGTTCTCTCTTCTACTCTTTGCACTCCTCTCTTACTTTCTCTTAGTTCTCTATTTTTATTTTTCCTGTATTTTTGTTTTTTGTCATGCAACTTTAATTAAAAACCTCTGACAAGAAAGAAAGAAAAAAGAAAGAAAGAAAGAAAGAAAGAAAAAAAGAAAGAAAGAAAGAAAGAAAGAAAGAAAGAAAGAAAGAAAGAAAGAAAGAAAGTCCAAATGCGCCATATGAAATAACCTCTGGTTGGCAATCTCTTAAATAAAGAGTAGGTACAGGGGATACACAGAATCAATCCTGTGCTCTCCATACACTACTGCCTCTTTGTGGTCTGTAGGTGATGAGGTGCTGAAGGGATTGTGTAGATTTGGACCTCCAATGCCCTTTCTTGTGGCTTGTGCACCTTCCACAACTCCCATCGTCTCTTGGCGGGTTCTGTGCCATCTCTGGCTAAAGGTTTAGCAGTTGCATCTGCCAGAATCTCTTCCAATGGGCAGAATTCCTGTTCAGTCCTCTTGAGCATCTCTCACAAAATGGTACTTTGTGTCTGCAGCCTTTTTTCTATTTGTCTCCTTCAGTGGCCAGCATCCTTTGGATCTCCTTCATTGTACAGGATTCTTCTACTTCCTCCCTCTTGGCAATGTAGGAGCTAGCTTAATGCTCAGGGTAACAAATTTGGCACAACTGGGGGAAAATATGAGAGAAGATGGGGAAAACAGATTCAGAAATGCAAGTTTTCCAATTCTATCATAGCTAAATAGAATGGTCACACGGGGGGGGGGAGGGAAGTAGATGGCATTGGCTTTCAGTTTAGTTAAAGCAGTAGACTGCATTGTCTCACTTTCTACATCCACCCAAATCAAATCTTATTCTGGTGTTTAAACTAACATGGTGAGCCTTCCTTTGTGTGAAGCTGTAGCCCATTTTCTTTTCTGGCAATTACCAGTTTGCAAATGAACAGTCACAAAGAAAGTTAGAAGTGCTGGTCAGCCTTTGCTGTTGATTCTGAATATAAACTGCTAATGATACATTGAAGCATCCCAAAGAATGCTATATAAAGGAGGCTGCCAATGGAACATGGGAGGGAGAGGGACAAAAAGGCACTCGGCATTAAAGTAGCCCAGACTGAAAAATATTGGCCACTGCAACTCATGGAAGGTCATCTTTTGCGTCAGTGGTAGAGCCAGGAATAGAAAATAGTTTTGCTCTTCAAGTGTGCAGCCCACACAGCCTCTTTTTTGTACGGGAAAACCACCCTGCTTAAAAATATTTTACTGCTTATGTATTTTTCTGTTGGAATTTGGAGAGGCGGGGGGGGGAAAGTATGTACGAAAACTGTCTTCTCCTACTGATGCCCTGCAGTTGTTCCAAGGACAATGCCTTCTGGGGCTGATATTCATTGGACAGGGTGTGTGTAACATGACCCATGAATCAACACATCTGGAAGGAGACAGGTTGCTGTAGACAAATTACCCAGCCTATTTCAGAGGAGGAGAAGAAGAAAAAAAAGTGTTTTGTAAATGCAGCCAAATGGAGAACACATGCCCAAACGGCAATTCATTTTCTGTTTATGGTTACTATTATTTTCTTTAAATCCTCTTTAAAATTATAGACCTAGAGTGATTCCTATAAATTCTTAATTTCCCAGTCGCACCTTTTCTTTTTCCTAATTACAAGCCTTGTGTATCATATGGAAAAGAAGCCAGGAACAGCAGGGGTTTTGTTGGTAAGTTTATGACTGATGCAATACTTTTCTAGAGGAACAATGAAGTCCTGCTATATTACTGCATGTGTCTTTGGAAGCTATGAAGCCCTGCTATTTTTCTGTATATTTCTTTTGAAGCTATGCAGTTGAATATTTTAGGCATTTGCTTTTGAAGTTCCCCCACCCTTTATATGCTTTTACATTTAGAACAATGGTTCTCAACCTCTGGGTCGGGACCCCATTTGGGGTCGAACGACCATTTCACGGGGGTCGCCAAACAACACAGTCTGCCATTTTCCCCCCCTTTTCCTTAGCTGTGCTATTCCCTTTTATTCTATTGGCTTTTGAAAGCCAATAGAATAGACTCTCTTGAATAGAGTCTAATTCTATTGGCTTTCAAAAGCCAATAGGAATTGTCCAGGCTGTCTCTGCCCTGCTGAGCCCGCCAAAAGTCACATTCTGCAAACGGTGCTGCAAGTTGTCTGCAGCGAAGGCGAGCTGTCTGGAAGTTTCCACCCCTCCCTGCTGAGCAACTACTAAAAATGTAAGTAAAAGAGGGCCAGGGGTGGGAGGTGGGAGGCCGGCAGGCGCAGGGAGGGTTGCTGGCACGCGTGGGGTCTGGCAGGTGCTTTACCTCCCTTGGGCTGGGCCAGCTGGTAGCCAAGCCAATGGTCAGCCTGCGCCATCTCTGCCACTTGCCAGCTACGCCTCGGCCGGCGCAGGGGGCAGCACCACACATGTGCGGCGCTCCCGGGCAGGGAAAGTCCTCGACTTACGACCGGTTGGATAGTCCTTGACTTACGACTGGTTCAGGTCGCGGCATTAAAAAGATTGAGAACCACTGTTTTACATTTAGAAGAAGGAGGCCTCATAGAAAAAAAAATAACTTTGCTAATATGTGTTTCTTTCCATGGGTCATTATGATGTGGTCAATATTCAGTTGGAAAATATAAGGGTACCGGATATGATAGAAGGTAGTTCAATGGTAGCAGTACAGTCCTGCCTATTCAGTCCTGGTGATCTCTTTAGATTCTTCATGGGGGCTGGTGTCAGGATATCTCCAAGAGAACCCCATCCTTGAGCTTCTTAGAGGGAAGGTGGGATACCAAAAAATACCGCATGTAGAAATGTAGACTGTCCAGCTGCTCCTGGTTTGCCGATGTGTTGAATGGTGAAAACTATTGGATTTCTGCAGACCAAGTAGCTGTCAAAGGCAAAGAGACCCTGCTGGGGATGGGAGAGACGGTTGAGTCTTCAACACGTGATTATTTGCCTTTTGTGATCCACCCACTGAATGCCCAGATTTGTAGGGTTACATGCAGGGCTGTAAATCTGGGCCTGCCGATATATTGGCCCAAAGTCCTATTGACTTCACTAATGGCTGCTACCAGTGTCCTTGAACCGACTGGGAAATGATTCTCATCATTTCCCTGCTTCAGCACATGAGAAATAGTCATAAGTATATTTGTTTTGAACTATTGCCGGCAGACATGGATCACATTTATGCATAGGGCTGCACTGATATTTCACAGCCTCTAGGGCTACATCCTGCTTTAAAGAGAACCGTGTGCTCGCTGCTGTCAAGATGGGAATCCAGCCACCCACTCAGGCCCCCTCGTGCCAAAGAATCATTCCTGCATTTGTTATTGTGGAAGAGAGTGGCGTGACTTCATGCTTTTGGAAGGATGAACAGAAGACAAATGGTACCAAAACTTCTGACTTTGACAAGTTAAAAACCTCTGGCTTGTGAGCTGCATCCTTTTCTTCTCCTGTGTCTTAAGCACCTGGGGCTTCTAGCTTGCATTTCGGGCTCCATTCTGGCACTGGGTTCTCCTGCGTTGGTTCTCTCTCTTCCAACTCTCTAGGTTTGCCAAATCAGAGGGCAGCCCAAGATTTTTTTTTCTTCCTCAGATGAAAGACGAGAGGACATTTCCTCCCTCCCCCATGACACTTATGAAGCAGGCCAGACTAGCTGCTGGATTTTTACTTGATGCTCTCATCAAGACGGTTTGTTCTGCTGCACCTCAAAAATAGAAGAGCAGACTAGCTCAGGGGAACAGTGTGTGGCAGGTACTAATACCGTTGCCTTCTTATGGGACTGAGGTAGCAGGCCTTCTCTGTTGTGGCCCCTGCATTCAAGAACAGCAACTTCCCAGAAATACAGTACAGACTGCACCTTCTCTCCTAGATATCCCAAAAGCATGTAAGACCTGTCTTTGGTCTCGGCCTATGGTTAATGTGTTTCTAGGATTGTGTGGTGTTTTGTCTTTGTTACTGTTTCAGTTGTTTTAGCCCAGGCTGTCCGTACTGTTGTATGTTTATTGCCCTTGGATTTGCTTAGGTCAGGGGTAGGCAACCTTGGCTCTTTTATGGCTCGTGGACTTCAACTCCCAGAATTCCTGAGCCAGCTATGCTGGCTCAGGAATTCTGGGAGTTGAAGTCCACGAGCCATAAAAGAGCCAAGATTGCCTACTCCTGGCCTAGGTGGCTATATCAAATATAAAATAAAATCATTTTCATTATACTAGTCTGCATCATCTTTCCATTCTGTTGCAAGCCTTTTTTTTTTTAAGTGGGGCACTCTTTCTTGTTCCATATATGAAAGGGTCCATACCCAAAGTAAACTTCTATTTTTGGAAGAAGAAATCCTAAGGTTTGAGGTTTCTTTACCCTCTCCCACACAATGGAGAAGTTATATTGGCGTATTCCACTGAGCAGGAAAAAAGTAAGATGAGAATCCTAGAACCATAAGGGGGTTGCCATTTAAGCCATTAAGCCCAATTCCTTGCTTAGGGCAGAAATCCAAATTAAAACATCACAAAGAGAGGATTGTCCAGCCATCATTTAAACTTATCCAACAAGGAGAAACCCTCTCTGGGTAGTAGATTCCATCATCACCTCATCACACTACAGTACTCTTGTTATGAGAAAAAAAAATAGGAATGAACTGATCATTTGCTCCAGGCCATTCAGATCTGAAAATAAGTTCTGGTTCTATTCTTCAACATCTTATCTCCAGTCCCCACTTCCCTGCATCAGATGCCTCACTTCTTCAGATTGATTGACTGATTATGTGTCATCAAGTAATTTTTGATTCCTAGGGGCCACATAGATAGATTTTCTTCATGATAACCTGTCCCAATGGTGTCTTTATCACCACTAAGTCCATCCACTTGTTGGTGGTCATCATGTCATGCAAGTTGAAGAGGAGATACAATTGATTGGATTTGGATGTGTGCAGGTAGAGTCTTTGGAAACAGTGGTGTGGATCCCTTTCATCACTCATTCAGCAGGAGGAGTGAGTGAATGGGCAGGTAGCAATGCTTTGAAAGAAAGATGTCCATTGGGAGTAGGTTGCTCAACCCCCAGTCCAAAATCTAGAGTTTCAAGTTAATTAACATGAAAATATTAAACAGAAAGAGAATATAATGTTTGATCTGACTCTGAAATGAATTACTCCCGGGAAACAGCCTTCACCTTAAATAAGCTATAGGCCTAAAAAGCCTAGAAGAAATAATAGTATCATAATTTTTTTTTAAAAAATGAAACTTACTCCCCAAATGATAAGTCATGGAAAATGAATAAATAAGTTTAAAAGCGCCTTCAACTATTTAGACGAGGCTCTTAGTTGCTGGAAAGGCTTCGATTGCCCCAATGTGTCACTCAGAACTAATCTAGGAGAGAGCAGCCATGGTTACAAAAATAATGGACTTCCCTTCTCCTCCCCACCTCTAGCTCCTATATCCTTTCCCCCAAAGGACACTGTGCAAGCAACACAAAGAGCTTCGCTCACTCTCCCAGGCTCCCCTCCACACTGAAAGGAAATGCAGCAGACATTTAAATATTTCCAACCCAAACAAGGCATCCTGGACGATTCACCTCCCCAATAACTTGTCCGCTTCTCTCTATGCTACAAAGATCTTGAAAGAATTGTCACACTAGGCTGGGCTTTGCCTAATCAGTTACCTGGAGGAAGTTTCAGATCAAAACGGAAGAGACCCCCTTCATGTAGTTTGTATTCTTAGGCCTTGGGACTCTTTCTGATCTCACATCTGGAAACACAAACTGAGAATTGACTGAGTTGTGAAATTTGAAATTGTGAAAGGATAGGTTAGCTGTGCAAAGTTTCAGTGGGGAAACTCCTAAATGGAAGGCTATTGGCCACCTTATCATCACATTGTCTAAATGGTGTACAAATTGCAAGCAAAAAAAAAAAAAAAAAAAACCCAACAACACCAGTGTCTAGCTTCATACATTGTGCTAACTCCTGTCTCTTTAACCATGTATTGTTGAATAAGCCACAATAAGCTTGAAACATGCCTTACACTGAAGCAAAAACTATAATTTAGAAACCACAAAGGTTAGATTCACACAACATGCTAAATCAGAACCAGATCAATCCTATTCGCTGTTCAGAAGCATAAGCTGCCCATCATGTTTTTAGCCTAGAGTGTTGCATTAATCCTGCCTGAGAGGTTTACAGTTTTTTATTGCTGGAGAACAGCAATAAATGTTGGTTAAAATGTTGGATTAGAAACCAGGAGACCATGAGTTCTACTCCTGCCTTAGGTATGGAAGCTAGGTGAGTAACTTTCTGCCAGTCTCTCTCTCTCTTTCTGCTTTAGGAAAAAGGTACTGACAAACAAGTTCCAAAAATGTTATCACTATCATAATTTCTTGGACGTAGCTGGCTTTAATTGGCCAGTGTAATGTATTAATCTAGCTATTATGGGTTAGAACAGCGGTTCTCAACCTATGGGCCGCGACCCCATTTGGGGTCGATCGACCATTTTTCGGGGGTCGCCAAAGGCGGCGATCCGCCATTTTCTCCCCTCCGGGAGTGCCGCCGCACATGCGTGCCGCGCATGGGGTGCCGCCGCGCATGTGCACCGCGCATGGGGGCCTGCCCCCATGCGCGCCGTGCCACACATGCGCATAACGTTTGTGTGACGGGGGTCGCCGTCACACAAACGTTGAGAACCGCTGGGTTAGAAGGATAAATTGTATGAACTCAGTATGTTCAAATAAGTTCTGAAGTGAAGAGGTGAACTCAGAATTATTCTGGTTACCCTACCACTTCCTCAAAATCAGAAATTCCATCAACCCAGGCAATATCAAAGGCTGTTGAATTTTTTTCTCAACAGTGGATAGAATCTTCAATCAAGCAGAAATTCGAAAGCCACAAGCCCACTTTTGATGATGATGATGATGATAAAACAACACAGCTTAATTACTCAGTGATGTAAGCAATATATCTTATTTGCTACTTTTTCAAGACACTGATCTACAGATGACACTGACAATGGATAATTCATGAGTGAGGAGTGGAGGGAATACAAATTGCTTTTTTTTTCTTTAGGAGGACGAAATTCAGAGGATTTTTTTCCATTACTCACTGATGATGATGCTACTACGGTTCTATACTACACTCTTCCAAACGGAGGATTCTCATATCTCTGTCACTTCTTATTGTTGTTGGCAGTGAGCTGTGTGCCTCTGATCTCCAGAGACTTCTGCAGTCTTTGGATAAACATTGACTCTTTTTTATGTAGAATATCTGTCCTCCTTAGACCAAGCCTACTGACTGATGGTCACGTTGCACATCTTATGATGGGACTAATATGACTTTGGATGAGTATTTTGAGAACACTGATTTCCATAGCCTTTTCCTCTCTCTAGTAGAAAAGTTTGGCCAAAGCCAAATAGTCCACTGATGTTAACTCATTTTAGTGTTAAAAAGAGACTTTTAATTTCTCCAAGGAAAGGCTGCATCTTCTCTACAGACTCAGGTTGATACAAAGCCTGATGTTTATGATATGTTGGCAGTCCATCCAACTTCGTGCTATGTTGTTTTTTTTTTTTAAAAAAATCCCCCAAATACAGGATGTTCTTACTTTTCTAAGCATAACATTTTTTAGAAAACCTGTCTGAATCCTTTCCTGGTAATTTTTCAGGCGGAACCGGAAACAGAGGAGTCAAGAACATTTGCAGAAATGAAGAGTAAAGTACAAATTCTCTCTGACGATGTCCTTAGATCCTTGAAGGCTGAGATGATGATATGAACACAGAGAGAGTCTGGCAATTACAAAAAGGAACACTTTTAATTTTGTCAATTTGTTTTACAATATATTTAATACCTGGGTGTTATATTTCCAAAAAGTAGGAATTTAACAGAACAGAATAACAGAGTTGGAAGGGATCTTGGAGGTCTTCTAGTCCAACCCCCTGCTCAAGCAGGACTCATACCATTCCAGAAAAGTGGCTGTCCAGTCTCTTCTTCCAAGCCTCAAGTGATGGAACACCCATAATTTCTGAAGGCAAACGCTGTTAATTGTTAATTGTTCTCACGGTTAGGAAATTTCTCCTTAGTTCTAGATCAGTGGTTCTCAACCTGTGGGTCGGGACCCCATTTGGGGTCGAACGACCATTTCACGGGGGTCGCCAAACAACGCAGTCCGCCATTTTTTTCCCCTTTTCCTTAGCTGTGCTACTCCCTTTTATTCTATTGGCTTTTGAAAGCCAATAGAATAGACTCTCTTGAATAGAGTCTAATTCTATTGGCTTTCAAAAGCCAATAGGAATTGTCCAGGCTGTCTCTGCCCTGCTGAGCCCGCCAAAAGTCCCGTTCTGCAAACGGTGCTGCACCAGTTGAGTAGTCCTTGACTTACGACCGGTTGAGTAGTCCTCGACTTACGACCGGTTGGGGGTCGCGGCATTAAAAAGGTTGAGAACCACTGTTCTAGATTGTTTCTCTCCTTGATTAGTTTCCATCCATTGCTTCTTGTCGTGTCTTCTGGTGCTTTGGAGAATAGGTTGGCTCCCTCTTCTTTGTGGCAGCTCCTCAAATATTAGAACACTGCTGTCATGTCACCCCTAGTCCTTCTTTTCACTAGACTAGACATACCCAATTCTCGCAACCATTCTTCATATGTTTTAGCCTCCAGCCCCCTAATCATCGTTTTTGGGTCTTTTCTACACTTTTTCCAGAGTCTCAACATCTGTTTTTATAATAAGGTGACCAAAACTGAATGCAATATTCTAAGTGTGGAATTCACTCAACTGATCTGGTTTCACTTAACCACCTGAGCGAATGTCTTAGGTGGAGTCTAATACCCCTGGGGCATTTGTAGATCCTGACCCAAATATTTTCAGTCTCTTTCTATATTCTGTTTTAAGATGGTGCCGCAGTATAAGCCACATCTTTCCCTCCCTCCTTTTGTTGTTCAGCAGAACTCAAAGTCTTGCGTGCTACTCCATGATTTTTGATTTGGCATCTTAGGGAATTGGGAGTGTGGGAATAGTTGTTCTATTGGTATCCAATATGAGCTAAAACTTTCCAACATAGTCGCACGGCTTACTGGCGCAACATACCTGTACATTGCCATGACAGAGGAAGCCAAAATTCTAAGTATGCCAAAGGCAGCACATTTATATAACCTTTGATCTTTGGATCAGGAGTTAAAAACCTTTACAGAGGTTCAGCTCATCTAAATCAGGGCTTTTCAACCAGTGGTACGGGTACCACCTGTGGTACATTGGCACCTGGCAGGTGGTATGCAACCATCTTAGAAAAGTGGTAGTTGGGGAATGAGCTGAACAGGTGGCAGCACCACACAAGCCTGAGCGAGAGATGGCTGGAGCTGCAGGGCTCTCAAGGCTCAGCGGAAGCGCCAAGATCAGTGTCGCTTTCCAGCTGATCGGCGCTTTTTGGGGACTGTCAGGGCTTGGTGGAAGTGCCAGGATCAGCGCTAGGCTCCAGCTGGAGCTCGGCGCTGATCCTGGTGCTTCTGCTGAGCCCTGAAGAAGCACCAATCAGCTGGAATGTTGCAGCATCTCCAGGGTCTTGTGATTTACATTCAGATGCTTGGCAAGTGATTCATATTTATGATGGTCACAGTGTCCCAGGGTCTTGTGAAGTGACCAAAACCTGCTGCAACCACCCAGCAGACGTGGGGAATAAAAACCAAACACCCTCCCACCCCACCCCCACTGCCAATCCTCAACAGAAATTCTCACAACAATGAAAACCTCGGACAGGACGAAGAGCGCCGCCAGGTGGGCAGGCAGGTGTCTTGCTCGGCTGTGGCTTGGGGGGCACTTTTTTAATGCCATTGTAACTTCGAACAGTCACTAAGTGAACTGTTTTAAGTCGAGGACTACCTGTACTTTATCATTTTTTTCCTTTTTTTTTTGGGTCATCAACTTTTTGACATCTTGCTAGGCGACTGGTGGTACTCAGATGTTGCCATATCCTAAAAATAGTACAATGGGTGAAAAGGTTGAAAAGCCCTGATCTAAATGTTATTAACGTCTTTGGAAAGCCTCGCCTAAGCCCCTGTAGCTTACCAGAAGAGGGTGCTGCTGGACCATACTCTGCTGTGATTAATTCAATTCAGATCTGAGATGCGAAACAAAATTCAGATCAAATCAAATCAAGATTGGAGGTTATTTTGTAAAATATGAACCTAGGGCATAAGCTGGATGTGTGGCAGCTGGAGCAGAAAGAGAAAGGGAAAAGAAAAAGGTCCTGGCATGGGCTTGGGTTCAATGGAAGTTACTGCAGTTTCTCTCAGACTCACCCCAAACAGTCAATGGCCAGGGATGTTGGAACTGAGAATTCTATAGCATCTGGTGGGCTACAGCTTACCCCTCCACACACACACACACACACACACACACACACACACACACACGCGCGCGCACACACAGATACACACCCTTGCACACACACACCCTTACACATACAACATGCTATGCATTTCTAGAGTAGCAGCCTGAAATGAAATAACCCAATCGGGAGAAGGTTAAGAAAAAAGAAAACAGGAGAACAGACATGAAGAATCTGAGCAAGTAACCCATCCCGTATTCAAAGGTAGGGGGGAAGGGGGGTTGTGTGGAGTGTGTGTGTGTGTGTGTGTGTGTGCATGTGTTCGTGCATGTGCGTGTGGGATGTGTGTGTATGTGTGATGTCCTGCCTCATTCTGGCTTCTTTTATCCTCTCTATTTGAAGTTTCCTCTCAGCTTCAGATCTCTTGCATGGCAGAATGGCTCCCTGTGGTTTTTCTACAAAGCTTTTGCAGGTGCCCATTTTTTCATATCCTGCTTGCAAATGCTCCTTGTTTTCTCCCACCCTGCCCTGGACTTCCTCAACTCGGTCTTGCTCTTTTGGCTTTGTGTTGTCTCCAAAATGCTGGTTTCCCCTAAAGCGGAAGTGTTACTTTTAGGTGACTATTTCAGACAGCACAAAACAGGCTTTCCTGACTTGGCTGGCTCTAGATGTGCTAACCTGAAGTTGCCCACAATCCCCAGCCAATATTGTCCATGCAAGTTGGGGATTATGGGAATTGCAGCCCCACACACCTAAGGGACAATAGGTCAGAGTGGGCTGAAATCCACCAATGCCACATGATGTCTCTGCTCATTCCCGTCCTGTGTGAAACATTGTAGGAATAATTACATATTTTCCACTTTATTACTGCTTATCATGATTTTTGCTACTTTTCAACAGCGCTCCATGTCACGGTGACTTGTGTGATTAATGCTACCCTGACACAACTTTAAACAATGGCTTTATGTCCCTGGGAAGAGAACAGAATACATAAAATCAGAGAAGGAACATGGAAGAAGAGAGAGAAAGTACTCAGAACCAAAATACATCTGCAAATTAAAATGCTCTTAATAATTGACCTGATTTGGTGGCAAAATTAAAGTCTCCCCAAACAAAAGTGTGCTATAGTACCAATATACATTCTCATCTAAATCAAGAAGATGCTTATTTCCACAAATCATCTCTGGTAGAATGATGAGCTGAAAACTCTTTCAGATGTCTTATCAAATTCAAGGCTTGGCAAATTCTTCCAGACCACTCCAAATTCTTTTTAATCACAGCACCAGCATCATAAAACTCTCAAAGAACCTCTGGGCTCCTGTTCAAAAATATGTTGGCCAGGCCTCTATTTACTCTTTTCCTGGTTTTGTTTCTCTCAAATGGCTTCGTAACATAAATAAAGCTTGGGTGTTCCTATTAGTGAAAGGCTATAGTTCATGGAACTGTATGCTGACAATGCTGGTAAAATCTATTTCTGTTTTGAGTTCAAGATGCACGCTCTCCCCTTATTGCCTTCCAAACGTACAGTTCCTCCATGTATCTAGAGGGCAGGCTGTTCCTCAGAAGCTGTAGGGGCACATGATTGGGGAGGGGGTTGTTTTTTTTAAGGTGGTCTTCTGGGCTCCTTTATTCAGAGTCCTGAAGAGATGTTGTGCAGAAGTCTAGCTCAAGCATTATTTGATAGTTCTTTCTGCTGTCTAAAATGGCATCACTCTGAATGCCTTAATGTGTTAGGCCAGTGGTGGCGAACCTATGGCACGCGTGCCAGAGGCAGCACTCGGAGCCCTCTCTGTGGGCACACGTACCATTGCCCCAGCCTTGCCTCCCCCCATGACCCCCTCCTCAACAGCAGTCCCCCTGGAGGAGAGTTGCCCCCGAGCGTGGCCCATGTGGAGCAGCGCAGCCAAGAACATGGCAGCCAGGCAGAGTAGATAAGAATCTGGCCTCACGCCCCATCGTGCACAGTTGATGCTGCGAGGTGCAGGCTGAGGGCGTGGCCGCCATGGCACTGTTGGGCTGCCTGGGTGATCTGCGGCAGGCTCTGGAGGCGGTGAGTGGCCCTGTGGGCAGGTGGGGTGGGGGCGGGGCAGTGGGTGGAGCGGGGGCAGGGGCAGGGGCAGTTTTTGGGCACTTGGTCTCTAAAAAGTTCGCCATCACTGTGTTAGGCTGAAGGCTCACAACCAAAAAAAAAACCCTGAAAGATTTAAACTAGACAACAAGAGCTATGGGTTTGACTCTGTTAAAAATGAATTGGAAACCCTATTGTGTTGTAGTGATGAATATATTATTGCTAGGGTCTACAAAACGTTATCGAGTTTGAATTTGGAAAGTGAATACGTAAAGAAGTGTATGATTCAGTGGGCAAGGAACTTTCGATAGAATATAAAACTTGAACAATGGGAGAACATATGGAGGAAAGGTTTAAAATTTACATTAAATTACCATTTAAAAGAAAATTTTTACAAGATGATGTATCATTGGTATTTAACACCAGATAAGCTATCAAGAATTATAAAGATATTTCAAATGAATGCTGGAAATGCGAATGTAAAGAAGGGACTTTTTATCATTTATGGTGGGCGTGTGATAAAACAAAGGAATATTGGAATAGGATTCATATTCTAATACAAAAGATTATGAAAGTGAACATAAAGATAAAAGCAGAAACTTTTCTCTTGGGTTTAATGGAAAAAGCCTTGGAAAAAATATTTGGAACATTGATGTTATTATATATGTTGATGGCAGCAAGATTATTCTATGCACAAAAATGGAAGGATACTTTAATCCCCACAAAGGACGAATGGTTGTTGACTGTTTTGATGAAAGAAAGAAAAAACACAAGTACTTTTGTTTCTACATGGAAACCGCTTCTAGAATTTGTGGTTGAGGTGGAAAAAAAAATGAAACTTTGATTTTGGGTTTTACTGATTAGATAGATCTGTTGTTATAGAAGTGGCTAATTTATACTATTGTGTAAAAGTAAAAAGTTGAGGTTTGACGTTACTTCTTATTCTACTGCATCAAAGGGAGTCTGAAGTCATTGCCTTTTGTTCCCCTTCTTCTCTACACTTTTCCCTTTTCCCTTTCCCACTTTTCCTATTATTTGCTTCTGTATTTTTGAATTTTATATTATAAACTAATAAAAAAAAAGTATTATCACACAACCAAAAAAAGACTAAGGTGCCGCTGTGTCCAGCTTGCAGCGTTCATTAAACATCAAAGCAGGACATATGTTACTATTAGAATTGCCAACTTTCATTTTTGTGATCCCTGGTCTCCTCACCCTGTGTTTTTACTATGGGCAGTCCAGGTATTCTCAGGAATGCCTTACTATGATGATGTCTTCGGATTTCCGTAGCAGTTTGTATTTCACAAAAGGCTTAAAAATCCCTTCCTGCTTCCTGTTACTATTCGAGATGAAACACAGTTAGTCCCATTTTGCAGATAACAGTAATACATTGACAAATACTGAATGACAATAAGATTTAAGCAGTTAGAAGATTTAAATATCTGTCCCCCAGATCTATGTTCTGCTCTGGACTCTAAACATATTGGAGTAATTCATTAGAATCCCATTCTAAATGCAATCACTTGGACCTAATAATGTCCAAATCATTGTGGGATGACAAACTTTGGAAATCAGCCTCCTCCCAGTGCTTTTGCTTTAGACTTAAACCAAGGTTTTATGAACGTACATCTTTAGATTTAAGCCTTTGCTTCAAAGAAGATTTAGAATGGAAATCACCAGCTGAAGCAATGTTGCAATTGTTAGTTACACTAGGACGGTACAGCAGATATTAGTCTTGCAAACGGATAACTAATTTTAATTTTAGCTTTAATTTTACTTAATAAGTATATTTTATTATGATTGAGGAGTGGGTGCTTCTCACAGCATTTACCCGCCCTTTCACTTCAAGTTTTAATTTCAAAATGGATTTTGAACCTTCAGCAATTACCTAATCAGGTTCAGGAGGCCCTTATTAGTCTGAAATCATATCCTTTTTCTGCCCTTGTAGTCCCTAAATGGCCATGGACAGATTGCAGTCTCTTACCTTCATTGCCCACTTTTGGCATGAAAATAGAAGATGACTAACTGTGGGGTAGGAGGGTGCAGGAAAGATATGCAGTTGAATGCAATGAAAGCCCAGCTCTGATTTACATGCACTGCACATATTGTGGGGCTTTGATCAGGTTGTGTTAGTTGCCATCTTTATTTTTGCAAACCACACTTTTGCAGGCCCTCCTAACTAGCAGGTAGCTTTGAACCAACCTTGCCTGCTTGTGCTCACTCAGTAACAGATATCCAGAGAGTCAGATTAACTCACCCACTTGTATCTAAAGACCTCCAGTGTGTACATGCAGATTAGGTATGGATAACCTGCCAATTTCTGTTCTCCCATATTTGAATTGTTTATAGCTTGTTCTCTCTATCTGGTTGACAAAGATACCTGCACAATGCAGTCAGTTTTTTATCCAGAAGTGAACTGTTGTTCGTTTGCATCAGGTCATTTCAAAAATTACAGTTATTTACATCCAGGAGAGAGTCCCCTCCATTGTATTTTCCAGTGAGATACGGTTAAAAAGGAAGACATGTGCTAGAAAACAAGAGGTCATAATATCCTTCTTCAGCATTACCAAACTGCTTGAATACAGAGGAATTCAAATCTAGGCTTTTAAAGTCTAAAGCAGTGGTTCTCAACCTTTTTAATGCTGCGACCTCCAACCGGTCATAAGTCGAGGACTACTTAACCAATCATAAGTTGAGGACTACTCAACTGGTGCAGCACCATTTGCAGAATGGAACTTTTGGCGGGCTCAGCAGGGCAGAGATAGCCTGGACAATTCCTATTGGCTTTCGAAAGCCAATAGAATAAAAAGGAGTAGCACAGCTAAGGAAAAGGGGGGAAAAAATGGCGGACTGCGTTGTTGGCAACCTCCGTGAAATGGTCGTTCGACCCCAAATGGGGTCCCGACCCACAGGTTGAGAACCACTGGTCTAAGGTGTTCAAAGCCATTATTTCAGTGAATGAACCTTCCAGCATTGTTTTCTCCCACAGATTTTTTTTTAAAAAAAATGGAACTGCTTTCCGTCTTTTTTTTTTTCCTGAATTTTTTTTTTGTCCCTTTGCTTAATAGGAAAAAAACTGAATCAACTTTTGGCTATATCTTTTTTGGGAAATCTTTATCTTTTTATTTCACATACTATTGTTCTTGCTTAGTAGCAATAGACTGTACCTGGAAGTTCTGCTTCCTTTTCCTTGAGTGTTTCATTTGGTGACTAGAATCTGACTTCTGCCTGTGTGGGAAGCCAGGTATTCCCTGCTATAGCTTTCTTGCTTTCTTCACTAAGACTCAACTTCTTGGTTGTGCGAGGATAGAATTCTCTGCTTTTGAAGAAAAGTGCTCACACATCTTCTTCCCAACAGCAGTAGCCAATCTGAACTCTATTTGTCCCTAATCTCAAAAAAAGTAGCAGCCTATAGCAGTGGTGGCGAACCTATGGCCCACGTGCCAGAGGCAGCACTCACGGCCCAGCCCTGCCTCCCCCCGCAGATCCGTCCTCACCAGAAGCCCCCCCAGAGGAAAGTCACCCCTGAGTGCGGCCCACACGGAGCAGCACAGCCAAGGACATGGCAGCTGGGCAGCGGGGACAAGGCTCCACCCTCACACCCCGTCGTGTGCAGATGATGCTGTGGGGCGTGGGTGGAGGGCATGGCCACCATGGCACTGCTGGGCCACCTGGGCAATCTGCGGTGGGCGGCCCTGCAGGCAGGTGGGTGGCGGGAGCGTGGTGGGTGGGGTGGGGTGGGGTGGGGGAGCAGGGAGGGCGGGGCTGGGTTTTGGGCACTTGGTCTCTAAAAGGTTTGCCAACACTGGCCTATAGATTGTCACAAACAGTTCTCCATCCATCCATCCATCCTTCTTATATCTGTATCACCAAATCAACATAGACCGGCAGGAGTTTCCAAAATATTAAATAATAGAAACAATGAAAGTAAATATGGCAATAGTAAACTATTCCCCAAACACTGTTTGAAAGAATGCCTTCTTAAATGGCTTCTGTAATGTTGGAAGAGATGATACAGGTCTTACTTCTCAAGGAAGGCTATTCTAGAAGACTGGCACATTCACTGAGAAATAATACTTTTTGGCCTCCATTCCTTTTATTTTTATTTTATTATTTTATTTTAGTTTAGTTTATTTTATTATTTTATTTTATTATTTTATTTTATTATTATTTTATTTTATTATTTTATTTTATTTTATATTTTATTATTTTATTTATTTTTTATTTTATTATTTTATTTTATTATTTTATTTTATTATTTTATTTTTTATTTTTTATTTTATTTTATTTTTTATTTTTTATTTTATTATTTTATTTTATTATTTTATTTATTTTATTTTATTATTTTAATTTTATTTAATTTTAATTTTAATTTATTTTTATGAAAGTGCAATATAGTAAAAATCTCCTCTGAGGAAAAACACGCTAGGCTGGCCATTTTAAGCAAGAGGAAATAGTCCTACAGGTACCTAAGTCTCAAGTCAAATCAAATCAACACTTTGAATTTCACCTGGAAGCTTACTGGCCACCAAATCTAGGGCCCAAAGCACATGGTAAGTGAATGAAGGACTACATTTTGCACTAACTGCAGTTTTAGCATGGTCTTCAAAGGTAGCTGCAGAATTGATGATGAGGTCACGAGTCATTGTAATAAGATCCTTGCAATCCAGGTAAAGTCCCAGCTAGTGGCACTATGCAAATTTTAAAGAAGGGAGATGGGAGATACATAGATTCTGGGTTACCCCATATACAGTATGAGGAGCATTAGAGTTTACTTCTCCTCCCCAAAGGCCTTCAACTAGAATCTCCTACTCTACTATGGAAGTCAATTTGCAAAGAGTGTCTTGAGAAAAGAACAATTGAAGAGAAAATAGATGCCAGGATAGGATAAATAAAACTGAATGTGAAGACAAAGAACTCCTGCTGCTAAAAAAGTTCAGTGCTTAATATCTTGATGACCTTCTTATGAAGCTTTATTATGAGTTTTAACGACAGTTTTAACTTTTAACAGACAGGATTTTGGATGACAATGTTAAGGTGCAGGAATCCATCCCAAATACAAATAGGATTTTCTGTCCACCTCTCCATCCCTAGTTTTTGTTTTGTTTTGGAACGACAGGCAGAATTGGAAGATGCTTTTTTCCCCTTAAAGTTTGCTTTTAAAAAAAAGTTAACTGCTTTCATTTTGCCCTAAATCAGGGGTCTTCAAACTTGGCCCTTTTATGACTTGTGGACTTTAACTCCCAGAATTCCTCAGCCAGGGACACTGGCTGAGGAATTCTGGGAGTTGAAGTCCACAAGTCATAAAAGGGCCAAGTTTGAAGACTCCTGCCCTAAACAGTAAAACAGCAAAAGTTGTTGCGTTCAGAGATTTCTTGTGACCTTAGGACAAGACTCTGTCAATATGTTTTGGGTCAGGTTTGATACAAATAATACTTGTGCTAAAGCAGCAAATGTTTCATTTCCATCCGTAAGCATAGTAGGATTTAGTTTGGCCCATGCAGTCATAGGATTACGTTATCATTCCCATTTTACAGCAGGAGTTTTCAAAAAGCTTGCTGACCCTCAGAGGTGGCTGGGTGGGTTTTGAGTTTCAGGAAAACCCTTTTGTTCTGCCTAATCACAATTTCCACCTAGAGTGAAAGTTTGTTCCTATATAAAGTGAGTTGGCTCAGAGTCTCAGTGGTATTTTTTTTTTTTTAATCAATTGACTAATCAGAAAACAGAATAATTGTTCTTGGCTGAAAAGAAATCCCAAATTAGAAAGGACTCTCTCTGTGGTTCTGGCTGTTTAATTGAAACTTTGTTAAACTGCATATTTTTTTGATGGCATAAAGATGCTGTGCGAAGTTTATTTCCATGTCGTTGTGTCTGCATGTGCTGATCCGAGAACCAGATTTTTTAATGAAGTTGTGTCTCTGTTTCAATATTAAAGAGTGAGCTGGGTGAATACATTTGAATCTACTTGTAATTGAAAACATCTCCACTGGAACTCATTTACTGAAGGAAAGACTGTATAAAGGTCTGGGATAAATCAACAAGTAAATAATAACTTTGACACCAGCAGTATCTGCCAGTCCTTCTAGCATTCTTTAATAAAAAGAGCACTAAACTCATGTATAAAATGAGCTTGCGTAATGCCAAAGAACTTTTTGAAGTCCTGGCCAGGCATTACACAGCAGCCATGTCAGTAGGAGCCAGGTGTTAGATTTCTCCAGCAGCTTAAGCCAAAATGGTCCTGGAAGGCAATGCCCACAATTAGAATGGGACCTTGTCTGGAGCAGCCTTAAACAGCTAACAAGAACTGGGAATCTTCTTTGCTGTGTCATCGCCAACATAGTCAGTGAGGCATTATAGCAGAGGTCCCCAACCCCAGGTCTGTGGACCAGTACTGGGCTGCGGCATGCCAGCAACCAGTCTGCACAAACAAGTAAAGCCCATCCACAAGATGCGGGCAGCACACAAAACCACGCGCCCTCTGGTCCGTGGAAAAACCTCTCTCCATGGAACCGGTCCCTGGTGCTTAAAAGGTTGGGGACCTCTGCATTATAGAACGTTCAGAGACCATTACTTGTAACAGGAAAAGAGGGGAAGCATTAAAACTAGAGCCACTAAAGAGGGCTTTAAGCTTTTTCTTTATGTGAGCTGGGGATGTCAAGAGCACACGCCCTCCGGATATGGTGAGCAGGACATTTTCATACCACAGTTAGCAGGACAGGAAGACTTGCCCTTAGTTTTGGAGGCAGCCATACCTTAGTATAGATATGCCCTCAACTTATGATCACAATTGAGCCTAAAATTTCTGTTGCTGAGACATTTGTTAAGTGAATTTTGCCCCATTTTATGATTTTTGTGGCCACAGTTGTTCAGCGAATCACCGCAGTTGTTAAGTTAGTAACACACAGTTGTTAAAATGAATCTGGCTTCCCCATTGACTTTGCTTGTCAGAAGGTCACACCTGTGACCCCCTCCCCCCAAGACACTACAATTGTCATAAATTGTCATGTGAGGTTTGATCACGTGGCCGTGGGGATGGTCTTAAGCGTGAAAAACAGTCATAAGTCACGGTCTTAAGCAATGGTCTTAAGCGTGAAAAACGGTCATAAGTCACATTTTCCAGGGTCGTTGCAACTTTGAATGGTCCCTAAATGAACTGTTGTAAGTTGAGGACTACCTGTAGCTATTCACACGTGTCTCGGTGTACGCCATAAAGGAGGAAGGGACAAAGGGGGCCTTTCCCTTCTTGTTACAACATAGTTGTTAAATACAGTGGGTGGCCCTGCTCCCCTAAGACAGCACTTTTGGATTGAGAGTTGAGAATTTTATACAGGGTCTTCTTTCTACCCTCACCCCATTCCCAACCCATGCCTCTAACCCCTTGGGGTCAACCTTATGCCTTTTCACTGTTTTGGTTTTAATCTGCCCAGCAGCCTCTGATGTTCCTCTTGATGATTGTAACATTGGCCTGACAATCGCACACAGTCTTGTATCATTACTTCACACCCTAGATGAAAAGATGTATTGGCTGTTTTTAAACTGACAGGCCAGTCCGGCCTCTGCAATATAGTATCTACGACTTATGCAACCTTTTTTGGTTACAGTTTGGTTAGTGATTTATCGCTAGGTGTTATCATGATTTCGGTGTACCTAAAGACTATGTCCTTTTCCCTCTGGGCCAGGGGTAGGCAACCTTGCCTCTTTTATGGTTTGTGGACTTCAACTCCCAGAATTCCTGAGCCAGCCATGCTGAGGGGAAAGGGAGAGGTTTCCAAGCTGAGCCATGCTGGCTCAGGAATTCTGGGAGTTGAAGTCCACGAGTCATAAAAGAGCCCTGCTCGGACCTTGACTACTATTTGCTACCACTACTTCCCTTTCTCACTTAGGACCAGATCCCAAGATCTGCTCCTTCTTTTTTAAAATCAAACCCGAGCACAGTATTGGTGTTTATCTACCTGATCATCGATCCTGAATCTTGCATTCTTGAGCAACATAGTGCTGTCACCGCAATTAGGTTCATTAACTGTATATGGGCAACCTCGTTTTCATCAACATTTTCTCTTTCTACCTGCAACCATCCCACCCATCCCCCACCTTCAAGCACAGCGCTCTTCTTGTAACAGTCAGAAAAGGAAGGGCTTTGCAAAGGGATGAATTGTACCCCAGGGTCACCTTGTAGGGGAGATGGGCAGTGTACAAATTTAGTAAATAATAAATAATATTGCCGATGGCTACAGAAAGATGGGGAGGGGAGTGTTTCCAAATGTCCAGAGATTCCTTGTTCATTTCCGTAGTTTCTCTTAATAGGATTTTTCTCTTCCAAGTGAGGAATATAGAGGCTATACACAGGATTGTGCGAAACTGACATGGCCCAAAGGATGTCAGGGAGATGCAGATCCTTGTCTCAGTACCATGGTTTGAGCACATTTTTCCATCAGCAGGTGATGCTGTCAAGCAACATCAGAGGGGAGAGAATATGCAGAGGGGGTGGGTGGATTGACACATCCACTGTTAAGGAAGCACAATTTTTCCAATTTGCATCAGTCTTGGGCAGATGCTGTCCAGCCAGATGGAATCAGCCTTCTAAAGCAGGGGTTCCCAATCGGAGGTGCTTGGGGATGCGAGATGATATCCCAGGGGTGCGAAAACTTGGGTTTTCAAAATTATAGTGTTTATGCATAATTCATCACCATTATTTTGAACTTTTGTAAGGGGTGCGAGAATATATCAGTCTAGTTTAATGAAGAGAAGGATGAGGGGTGACAGGATAGCAGTGTTCCAATATCTCAGGGGTTGCCACAAAGAAGAGGGAGTCAAGCTATTCTCCAAAGCACCTGAAGGCAGGACAAGAAGCAACGGATGGAAACTAATCAAGGAGAGAAGCAAGCTAGAACTAAGGAGAAACTTCCTGACAGTTAAGTTGAACAACCTGCCTCCAGAAGCAGTGAATGCTACAACACTGGAAGTTTTTAAGAAGAGACTGGACAGCCATTTGTCTGAAATGGTATAGGGTTTCCTGCCTGAGCAGAGGTTGGATTAGATGACCTCCAAGGTCCGTTCCAACATTATTATTATTATTATTATTATTATTATTATTATTATTATTATTATTATTATTATTATTATTATTATCGAGCATCGCACAGTCAGCCAGATGTTCAGACTGGATTTGGCATTTTGTCTACCTATTGAGTCCTTACCTAGGACCTGGGATAGGCAGATGTGGATGTTTGATGGTATTACAGATATCGTCGCAGGATGGAAGCAGTTCCTAATAAGGCTGCCTTTTGCAATTGACTAATAGCGAATTTGTCAATGCCAATGGTGTTCAAGTGGTGCTCCAGTTGTTTTGGGATTGCACCCAAGGAGCCTATGACTATTGGTACTACCCTTGCTTGCTTTTGCCACAGTCTTTCTATTTCTATTTGTAGGTCTTTGTATTTTGTTATCTTCTCCAGTTCTTTCTCTTCTATTCTGCTATCTCCAGGCACTGCCACGTCCACTATCCAGACTTTTTTGTCTTTCTTATCGACAATTGTTAAGTCTGGGGTGTTATGTTGCAGGTGCTTGTCTGTTTGAATTCTGAAGTCCCAGAGCAGTTTAATTTTATCATTTTCTATGACTTTCTCTATTTTATGATCCCACCAGTTTTTGCTTACAGGCAAATGATATTTTTTGCAGATCTTCCAATGCACCATTGTTGCTACTTTGTCATGCCGCTGCTTGTAATCAGTTTGTGCAATCTTCTTGCAACAGCTTACCAAGTGGTCCACTGTTTCTTCAGCTTCTTTGCATAGGCGGCACTTACTGTCTGTTGCTGTCTTCTCAATTTTGACTTTGTATGCATTTGTCCTTAAGGCTTGGTCTTGTGCAGCCAGAATTAGTCCCTCGGTCTCTTTCTTCAATTTTCCTGCTCTTAGCCATTGCCAGGTTTTATTATTATCTGCTTTCCCAGCTATTTTTTTCATGTATTGGCCATGTAGTGCTTTGTCTTCCCATGCCTCTATTCTGTTCTTCATTTGGTCTTTCTTGAAGGCCAGTTTGGTCTCTCCAGTAGTTAGTAAGCCTTCCTGATATACTAATTTCAGTGCATCTTCATCATTGTTCTTCAGATATTCTTCCAAAGCCATTTTTTCTTCTTCAACCATCTGATGTACTTGTAGCATTCCACGCCCACCTATTTGCCTTGGTAGATAAAGTCTATCAATGTCACTGCGTGGATGAAGGGCATGATTCATTGTCATTATTTTTCTGGTCTGCCTATCCATTGCTTTTAGTTCTGCTTGAGTCCAGTCCACTATTCCAGCTGTGTACCTAATGACTGGGATTGCCCAGGTGTTGATTGCCTTTATGGTATTTCCTCCATTGAGTTTGGACTTTAAGATCTTCTTCACTCTCTTGATGTATTCACCTCTAATCTTTTTCTTGACTTCAGTGTGCTTGATGTTGTCAGCTTGAAGGATACCCAAGTATTTGTAGTACTCTTCCTCATCCAGACTCTTAATGTTATTTTCGTGGGGCATCTTGATTCCTTCAGTTTTCACTATTTTTCCTTGTTTGATAGTAAGTGTGGCACATTTGTCCAAGCCAAACTCCATTACAATATCTTGGCTATATATACGGACAGTGTTGAGCAGCGATTCTATTTCAGATGATGTTTTTCCATACAGCTTCAGATCATCCATGTAAAGGAGGTGGGATAGTCTGGCAGATGTTTTTGATGTTTGATAGCCATGTCCTGAGTTATTCAGTATTGTTGACAGAGGAAACAGTGCAATAACAAATAGTAATGGTGATAATGAATCTCCTTGAAATATTCCTCTCTTGATATTAACCTCTCCCAGCCTCTCACCATTGATCTGCAACTGTGTCTTCCATTGTGCCATCGATCTTTGCACAAATTTTCTGATGTTTCTACTGACTCCTGTTATTTCTAGGCACTTTATTATCCAATCATGTGGCAGAGAGTCAAATGCCTTTTTGTAGTCAATCCATGCCACATTCAGGTTGGTCTTCCTTCTCTTGCAGTTTTCCAAGATCATTTTGTCTATTAGGAGTTGATCTTTTGTTCCTCTGCTATTGGGGCGGTTTCCTTTCTGCTCAGGTGGAAAGAGATTGTTTTCAACTAGATGCTGTTGCACTGCATCAGCTACTACACCAGTTAGTAATTTGAAAGTTGTTGGTAAGCAGGTAATTGGCCTGTAGTTACCTGGTGTTGCCCCTTTTGCTGGATTTTTCATTATTAGGTAGGTTTTCCCAGTTGTTAGCCACTTTTCAATTTCTCCTCCTTGTAGTATATTGTTGAACTGCTTGGCAATGAGTGGGTGTATAACAGTTAGATGTTTCAACCAAAACCCATGCAGTTCATCTTCACCTGGTGCTGACCAATTTTTGATTTTCTTTGCTCTTTTTTCTACCATTTTTGTTGTTATTACTAGTTCTTTCATTTCAACTTCTGTTTTATTTGCATCCACCTCTTTTAACCAAGCCGCATCCTTGTTGTATTTCTTTGGGTTATCCCATATCTGCTTCCAGAACTGCACTGTTTCTTCCTTGTCAGGTACTGACTGATTCCTTGCAGTTTCTCCATTGATGGATTGGTAGAAACATTTCTGATTGGATTGAAATTGGAGGTTCTGCCTATAGTTTGCAATTCGAGCTTCATATCTACTGATTTTCCTGGCTATAGCTGTTATTTGTTGCTTTATTATTTCCAGTGCTTCCTTGATCTTCCTTGTTTCTAAGTGGTATTTCTTGATTAGGTATTCTTTGGTCTTCTTGTTCTTCAGCTTCTTTTCTTTCATCTGTTCTAGCTTGCTTGCATGTGATCTTAACTTGCTGATCTTATTTTCTAGTCTAACCTTCCATTTTTCTGGTGCACTGTTTGTTTGTTTTTCTTCTTTGTTGATTTTGCATCCCAGGTATTCTGTTATAACTGCAGCTGTGCTGTACATTAGTTGGTTTGTTTCTTGCAGTGAATTGGTGCTTATACTTGATATTGCAATATTTGCATCTTTTAATGCTTGTGCTAGCTGTTTCTTTGGAACAAGCTTCAATGCAGGTAGCCTTATTCTGTTGTTTTTGTGCTGTTCTAGATGCTCAGTTATTCTTTGTTTCAATTCTTTTATTTCTTTAGTTAGAGGGTTTTGTTCTTCCTGAGGAGAGGTGCCTGGTTTCCAAATGAGAACAGTTGTATATCTCTGCTACATTCCTTCACTTCCAACTCCCCCTGGTTTGCCTCTACATTCTGAATTACTTCTGGTAAGGCTTTGATTTCTTTGCCCTGGGTAAACCTTTGCAGTTCGTCCAATTCTGTTTCTGTGAATATTTTATTTCGTGTTATAAATCGGCGTTGATCTGCTAGTCTCTGTTCTGTTATTTCTGATTCTGGATGTTGTTCTTTCCAGAACTGGTGCATTCGTTTTAGATATCCTCTTCTTGTTGGACTTGATCTATAGTAACAGATCATTATTTCTTTGTTTTCCATCACTGTGTATCTGCGACGGGTAAACACCTTTTCTTCCAGTAGTTCTGCAACTGCTGGCCCTGGTTGCTCAGCCAACAGTCCTGAGTCCTGTAACCCATTTTTCACCAGATATCCAGGAACTCCAATATCTAGCGCGGACCTTGTTAACCCGGGCGACGTCCGGTATGGCATTCTGCAATTTACGTCTCACCATATTTTTTATGGGAGAGACACTCTTTGTCTGACTCCTCTGATGAGACCTGTCCAGTATGGTTGAACCTCTGGCATAGCTCTCATCTTCCTCAGAGTACACAAGCCCCACAACCACGTCAAGGTAGTTGTTATTATTATTATTATTATTATTATTATTATTATTATTATTATTATTATTATTAATCATCGCACAATCAGCCAGATGTTCAGACTGGATTTGGCATTTTGTCTACCTATCAAGTCCTTACCCAGGACCTGGGATAGGTAGATGTGGATGTTTGATGGTATCACAGATATCGTCGCAGGATGGAAGCAGTTCCTAGTAAGGCCGCCTTTTGCAATTGATTAATAGCAAATTTGTCAATGCCAATGGTGTTCAAGTGGTGCTTTATTATTATTATTATTATTATTATTATTATTATTATATCAGAAGCATTCTAGGGGTGCAGGGTATAGAGCAGGGGTAGGCAACCTTGGCTCTTTTATGACTTGTGGACTTCAACTCCCAGAATTCCTGAGCCAGCATGGCTCAGTTTGGAAACCTCTCCCTTTCCCCTCAGCATGGCTGGCTCAGGAATTCTGGGAGTTGAAGTCCACGAGTCATGAAAGAGCCAAGGTTGCCTACCCCTGGTATAGAGAGTCAAATGTATGGCTAAAGTTTGCAGGCACAGCAAGCAGTGGGTGAGGTTTTAAGCCCTTATTCTGGAAATGGCAAGAGGTTTGAGGGACTGGAAAAAGTGGAGATATCTGCTAACGACATGGCTAATACTTGCACATGCACATTAACCCAACACACACCCTCTTTGTGACAGCACCTTTCAGAATCCTAAAAGCTGGAAAAGGAATCCTGGGCAGGATGCTTCTATCTTCCATAGGAGTTAAACATGGCCCAGCATGTTTCCAGGAAAAAAAAGGTGAGTTCTCTGTTGTAGGATATGGTGAAGTCACAGCAAGAGAGGCAGGAAAACCGTGAAGAAAGTTTATGGAAAGTGATGAAGAATTTAAAAGATTCATCTCCCATTCCAGAAAGTTCTCAAAGCTGATAGCCATTGTGTCTGTTTCAGACAGATGTTTTAAGAGACATTCTGCAGAAACCATTATGCTAATTACAGAAATTTCCCCTAGCACTCAGACCTTGTTGTCATCATTGAGTCATCTGTCTATAGTTTATTCCCTTTTTATCCCTTTTTCCTGTTTGCAGTGATCATCCACGTAGGCAGAAAAATCTTTAAATCAGTTCAGGCTGGAAAGATCTAGATCAGTGGTTCTCAACCTGTGGGTTGGGACCCCATTTGGGGTCGAACGACCATTTCACGGGGGTCGCCAAACAATGCAGTCCGCCATTTTTTCTCCCTTTTCCTTAGCTGTGCTACTCCCTTTTATTCTATTGGCTTTTGAAAGCCAATAGAATAGACTCTCTTGAATAGAGTCTAATTCTATTGGCTTTCAAAAGCCAATAGGAATTGTCCAGGCTGTCTCTGCCCTGCTGAGCCCGCCAAAAGTCCCATTCTGCAAACGGTGCTGCACCAGTTGAGTAGTCCTTGACTTACGACCGGCTGAGTAGTCCTCGACTTACGACTGGTTGGGGTCGCGGCATTAAAAAGGTTGAGAACCACTGATCTCTAGATAGCAGCAAAGGTAGCTACTGTATTTCTTGGATATCCTTGAGGGGTAGGGTCATCTGAATTTTTGCTGCCCAGATCTGGTATCTCTAGCATGCTCACCACCTGAATGTCAGTAAGCAAACCAATCTGGAATGTCAGAACTTGAAAATATGAAAAAGAAAAAAACATGGAAGGAAGGAATTCCATGACTTGATAAGGTAGCAGTCTTCCAGTATTCCAGAGGCTGTCACGGAGAAGAGGGGGTCAACTTATTGTCCAAAGCACCTGAAGGCAGGACAAGAAATAATGGATGGAAACTACTCAAGGAGAGAAGCAGCCAGGAACTAAGGAGAAATTTCCTGACAGTGAGAACAATTAATCAGTGGAACAACCTGCCTCCAGAAGCTGTGAATGCTCCAACACAGGAAGTTTTTAAGAAGAGACTGGACAGCTATTTGTCTGAAATCGTATAGGGTTTCCTACCTGAGCAGGGGGTTGGACTAGATGACCTCCAGGATCCCTTCCAACCCTGTTTCTCTATGTTCTATAATTTTATATTTAGAATAGAAAGAATTTTTTCCTGTTTATTTTCAGCTGGTGACATTATTTGCAAGAAATTTCTTACCGCAGTAAAAAGAAAAGAGGAAATGGAAATAAAATTGGTATGCTCGTGCTAGGGTGGACTGTCAGGAAGACAAGGTAAAAATGGCTGCTTTCTACCCCTGAACTTGCCCGATTTACCTCTATGAATGCAATTATATGTAGTCCTCAGTTAACACTTGGGACCAGAATTTCCCATCGCTAAGCAACAGGGTCATAACGCATGATGCCACACAGCTTAGGGCCAGCAGTTCCAGCACGTCCAGGTTACTGTCATTAAGAGATAGCATGGTCATTAAGAGAGGACTTCCTGAGGTCACCCTTTGGGACCTCCTGCTGGCTTCTAAATTCTCTGCTTGTAAGAAGCTGCAAAGAAGGTCTCCAATTGTAACCATGTGAATGTGGGACATCGTGATGTCATAATTGCGAGCTGGGCGCCAAGTAGCCAAATTCCAATCACATGATTAGACAGCTGGAAGTCTGAGAACCAGTCACAAGCACCACTCATTCAATGCCATAGTGAATGGTCACTGAAGTGAGTGGTCGTTCAGAGGGGTCAACTGTAATTAAAGCTTCAGGCCAAAAACAGTTTACTTGACTGTTATAAAACTTAGAGATAGACTGTCAATTCAGGAAAGGCTATGGGTGGTCCAACGTGCCACTAGAAAAATAAATTGAAAACGTGTACCTTGATATGGGCAACTCACAACTACTGCAGCGGCAAGTGGAGTTGTAAGGAAGGCAGAACCGGGAGAGGCGGGCAGGTAGATGGAAATCATGATCTGCTCACTATTTCTTTGCCACAAAGCATGAATGGAACTGAATGATCTGGATGCTATCCTGTTATTTCACAAACTTAAAAAAAAATGAAGGAGGTGCACATCTGGATATTGTCCATAGATTGTTTAGGAGGGCAGCAAGAGCTCCTAGGCTGAGAAAAAGACTCTAAAACACAAGCACGCACAATTGAAACTTGTCAGGGAAGGGCATGGCACTCACAAGACACAGAGGTTTATTATCATCAAAGGCACAAGATCACAGGTTCTCTGCCTACCCCTTTCGCGGTGAACCCTTCCACCAGTCACCTACTTATAAAGATGTGGGTGAATCTAACAAGAGACACAATTTGGTGTAGTAGTTAAGGCATCAGGCTCAAAAACAGGAAACTCTGAGTTCTAGGACCATCTTAGGCACAAAGCCAGATGGGTGTCCTTGGGCCAGCCGTTCTCTCTCAGCCTTAGGAAGCCAACAATGGCAAGCCACTTTTGAAATCTTGCCAAGAAAACTGCAGGGAACTGTCCAGGCGGGCACCAAGTGTGCGTGTATGTGTGTATGTCTACACACACACACACAGAGAGGCACACACACACACACACTGGTAAATAACTAACCCTTCAGGAAAACATCCATTTATCCATGCATTTCTTGAAGGTTAAGTTTCTCCGAGGCTCACTTTCAGATTTTTTTTAGGATAGTGTGGGTAAGATGGTTAACAGTGTCTTTCAGACATTGCTTCTCTCCATCAGGGGGCAGTGGAGCCTCATGGGAACGCCAGGTTGGGCAATTTCAGTTTTTCGGTCTTTGAGGTCTTGTCATGCACTATATAAACAAGTTACGTTGGAGTGTTTAGGTTATAAATTACGTCCATGCAGGCTTGCCTGGAGAAGAATGTAAACACTGCACTGTGGTCCAGGCGTCCTCTGAAACTGACTTTATAATGTACAGCAGGCCTCCTCCGAGAAGCCTATGAAGTGTTGTGCTTGAACGTAAATAGGGAGAAATTTAAAAAAAAAAATGCACAAATTCTCTCCCTGTTTTATTGTTTGGAAATGCAAGATTGGGAGTACTCCTATTAAATAGTAAGCTCCTGGGTGGTGAGGATTTTTTTTTTCTTGTTAGGGCAAATTGCTCCATTTTATTAAACATAAGAGAAAACTGGATGAAATGAAAAGATGGGGGGGGGGAATTTGGAGAGTGCAGGGCAGGAGATTTGCCCCAATTCAAGCCCAAACCACTTTTATTCAACAATTTTGGACTTGAACACCCACATCTGTAGAATCCACTGATGGCTTTTCTTTCTGTTGCAAATCAAGATGTCTCCTTTTAAAAAGCTAATCAATTAAGCAGCAATTCCAACCAAGCAACAGAATTTAATCTTTTAGCTTCATGAAAAAGGTTTGGGCTGAAATTCACATCTAGCCTCAGCCATGCCACTGACCAAGTGGGCTTTGTGGATTTAATTTAAAAAAAAAAACAAAAAACGCCCTACCCAAGGTCTAAGTTTTATTCCCAGGCCTGCTAGGGAGGATTGTTAAATTTTACTGAGAGTGTAAGATACAAGGGAATGAAGAGACCAACTTAAATGATTTCCAGCCAGATTGATCTCAGTTGTGTCCCCAAACACCTTAGGGTTTGGTGAGACCCTCACATCCCTTTCCTTTCTTCTGTGAAAATACCCTGTATTTGAAATTGAAGAGAAGCTCACGCTATCCAGAAAGCAGTTGGACTTACTTCTAGATCCAGGTTGTTACATCAGATCTTGATGGGGCTGGGAGATCAGGCCAGTGTGATCCAAGCTAGTCCTGATGCCCTCCATCAGATGTATGGAGTTGAAGGCTCAGATTTCCCAGCAGTGGCAATCCTGGCTGAGGATTCTGAGAGTTGAAGTACATGCATCAGGACATCCAATTGAAGAATGTACGCCGGCCAGGAGGAAGTCAATGTTGTTGATTCCAACCAGGCAGGCCACTTCAGTTTTAGTAATAAATCCTATGGTTTTCAACACAGTTCAGTTCCAGAGTGGTAGCACCCAATATATTTGTCCTGGTTGACCCACACCATCTACATTCAGTATGGAGGGATTTAAGGCTCAGCCCTGCCTGTTATCTGCTTTCTAAATCGCTATTTAGATGAATGGACTGAATAAGGGATGCAGTAGTGGCAAATATCTGAATAAAGGATATAAGGAATGGTCATCCTGTCTGCCTCAAGCTTTCACCAAACTGAAATCTACAAGGTAGTGCCACTCCCCCCCTCTTTCTGCTCCTATGTAAAGAGAACATTGAGTGTCTTTATTTCAATATAGGCAGGCTCAGGTTGTCCCTGGGGGTAGTCAAAAAAGTCAAGATGGTGGCACGCATAAAAAGCTGAAGGAGCTTTGAGGGCACCCTCGGGATCACTATTTTGAATTTTTTAAAACTGCACTCAGAGGATTAGCCTGATGAGGCTAATTCCTAATTATTCCCAATGGACTTGTAAATCTGACACTGCAAATCTGGTGCCCCTGGAACTCATGGGCTGCAATCCTCATTGTCTCGATTAAAGGAAATAGTAGCCCAGCGTATCTAGAGAGTGCCAGGTTGGCAAAAAACGAATGTAGATAAATGCTGTAAATTGGACAAGGAGCTTGATTGGATTTCCGGAACTGCTTTTCTTCCAAATGCATCTCTTTGACTAACAAGTGAACTGAAAGTGTTCCGGGCAGAATGGAACAAGCCTGTTTGGAGCTGAGTGGATTTCTAATCAAGATAAGGTGTGCACGTCTCTCTTAGCTTTCCACTACTTTAAGGCTTTTCCAGCTGTTTTGGATTACCATTCCCATCATCCATGGCCAGAACGTGTGAGGGTTCTGGTGATGGCAGTTCTGGTCCAATTCTCTTGAAGGGTGCCTGGTTGGGAAGGTTACTCTGTCTCTCCCAGAGAGGTTTTGAAACACCCCCCCCAAAGAAATCTTTTCCCTAGGAACAGACTACCATAGTCTTAGGCAGCTTGATGTCCCTCCAAAGATGCTGGGGTCACATCCCCATCATCCCCAGCTAATCTAGAGGTGACGCCTTTGATATTTGCAAGCCACGGTTTGCTCAGTTCTAAACACATATTGTGAATTTCAGGGGGAAAGTTATCTCCATCTTGGAAGAAGTAATCCGTGCTCTGGTGCCCTGAGTAAACTAAAAAGGGAATCCGAGTTATTTGTCCTGGTCGCAGATCCCAGCTTGCTGCTGGAAAGAGAAGAGGTGGTCTCTGTGACTGGAAGAAAGTCTTGTTGGGTTGAAACGTTCAAGCTGAGTCTTACCAGTCATTTTCCCGCCTTTCACCCAAAGTGAAGCGGGCAAAGGCAAAATTTGCGCAAAGCCGGGCTCTCTCCCTTGAACAGGGAGGAAGGCAACACGATTCTTCCATAATTTCTCCCGTTTTCTTTCAAGGATTAAACGTGGGCTCTTCCTGATAGTAAAGGGAGAAAGGTTATGCCAAGGGAAATGAAACTAAGATTGTGGTCACATACATTTTATTGGGGGGGGGAATGCCCATCCCAAGAACTTTGTACATCACAACTTCCGACAAACCAACAAAGGTTATTACATAAGTGCAAATTATATTCTCTGGTTGAAAAGCAATAGTTGTGCGAGTATACACGAAATTTATTTCATTTTTTTTTCTCAAAAAAACAAAACAAAACAAAACTACAGCAAACTGTGATATAAACGCTTAAGGGGGGGGGAGTAGAAATAAAATAAGCCCCAGTGGTAACATTGTCGTGTCAGTGTCTAAAAAAAAAACCAGACGAGTTAAACCAGAAATTTGGAAAAAAATTGGAGATGCTGGTGGGCAGTTTACTTGCCTCTCACCCGGCCCTGAAAATCAGTGTTGCTTAAATCGTGCCAAAGGACTCCCTGGAATAATAAGGCAATTTCATACAAATTGAAAAAGAAAGAAGCCCTGAGGTTGGGAACGACCAAAGGTTTCCAGCACAAAAAATAATAATAAAAAATAATAAATTCCTTTTGATTTTGTTACACTCCCCATCCCACAACTGGCTACCGTGACAGTAAAAAAAAAAAAAAAGGGGGGGGGGCTGGCCTCTCTTCTTGACATCTTCACACAGAGGAAGGAGCTGAAACTCAAATACTTTGACCACCTAATGAGAAGGAAGGACTCACTGGAGAAGAGCCTAATGCTGGGAAAGATTGAGGGCAATAGAAGAAGGGGACGACAGAGAATGAGGTGGCTGGATGGAGTCGCTGAAGCAATAGGCGTGAGCTTAAATGGACTCCACAAGATGGTAGAAGACAGGAAGGCCTGGAGGAACGTTATCCGTGGGATCGCGATGGGTCGAACGCGACTTCGCAACTAACAACAACAAAAGCACCAGAGCAGGGTGCTGTCCCAGGAGTTTTTTAGAGCGCCAGCCAGCTAGCCAGCGTTGCGTTGCGCCCAATAAATTGTACTATAATGAGGACTATTTACATCGCCTCTGGGATGGCCTGACTAGGCTCTCAGTCGCCGGTGGCCGCCGCCGCTAGAAGGCTTTCGGTTCTTATTTGTCTTTCTCTAAATGTGCCTGCCTTTCTCTAAACGAGGTTATCCGATAAACGACCTCGAGGTCCGTGCGACGCTAAATGAAATGGGAACGCAAGGGGCTTGGTTTAGATTGCAGGCGAAGTCGAGCACTAGCGGCTGAGCTCGTTTGGGTTACACGTGGAGCCATTTGGGCTTTAAACGTCTTTTATATATATATATATATAAAATTAAAATAAAATAAAATAAAGGGTTGTGTCGCGAAAAGGGAGGGGGACCTCCAACCGACGCGGCTGCCGCTTGTTTAAAAAACGTTCAGGTTTGGTTGCCCCAACTTACTTCCCCCTTGGAACCGTTCCCACGAAATTAAACGGGCTTCCATCTTAAACGCCTATCGATTTCGGGAGGTTTGTGTCCAGTCCGAATCCAACCTTTTTTTTTTTTTTCTTAATGTGGCTTTTAAATAAAACACCTAGCTCAGGGGTAGGCAAGCTTGGCTCTTTTATGACTCGTGGACTTCAACTCCCAGAATTCCTGAGCCAGCCATGCTGAGGGGAAAGGGAGAGGTTTCCAAGCTGAGCCATGCCGGCTCAGGAATTCTGGGAGTTGAAGTCCACGAGTCATAAAAGAGCCAAGGTTGCCTACCCGATTTCCTACCTATAAAATTAAACGAAACCAAAAAAAAAAAAAAAAAAACCCACGATGCGCTTCGTCTTTTGAAAAGGCGGGCTTGCAAAAGAACAGGGCAGCCTTGTTATGCGGCCGCGGGAATCAGCGCACCAGCCGTCCTCCTTCATCCCCGGAGTCCTCTCGGGAGGACTGACCTACAGCTCCCATCATCTTATCAAATAAAGACGATGGGAATCGTGACCTAATTTCTCCGGAAGACCTGGGGCGGAAGAAAGCTGCGCGGCCCCAAAGAAGGCTCAGGGAGTCCGCGCAGCCCGATCCTAAACAGGCATTTCCTTCCTTGGGATAGAGAGAGGGGGGGGCACCTCGGAGCTCCTTCGGGCTGGGGGGGGGTGTCTACTGACAGCAGCCTCAACATTCGGCGCCCATCATCCCCCCTCCAGCTGACAGCGAGGAGGAGGAAGCCAGAAGGGAACGATAGCCCGCCCTCCTGTGCAATGCAATTGTCAACGTGTCCAAGATAAGGCAGCGATCCTGTATGGGGTTGGTCCCTCCCTGGGAGAGGGCACAGAGGGGTCCTCCGAGGGGATCCCCACCCCTCCCTCTTTGCTCTTCTGCAAGGCATCAGTCCGCGGATGAGAGCGAGGCTTCACATGAAAGGGCCAGGCAAAGATCAGGCAAACGGGCCCGGCTGGAACGAAGCTCTGGTTTCGACTGCGGGAGGATCGCGCTGCGCGAGGTCCGCAAGAGAGAAAGGCTTGTCTCTGCGCTGGCTTCCAGGGAGCGGCGCGCGCCTTCCTCGCGTTAGGGAGCCGGGGCCGTGGGGTTAATTCCGCGTCCTTCCCGGGCCCCTGCTGGATCTTGGAGCGCCTCTGCAGCCTCTCACCGTCCTTCACGTGAGGCCGGGCTGCCGGCTCCTTCCGCTCCGCCTAAGGAGTCCGCGTTTACATCACACAGGGCTTGATGTCTTGGCAGACGGTCTGGTGGTGGTGGTGGTGGTGATGGTGGTAGTAAGAGCTGCTGGCTGAGGGGTGGAAGGACGAGATGCCGTTGAAGTTGAGGACGAAATCCTTCCGGTCGCACACTGGGCTGGGGTGGTGCTGGTACCGAGGCAGGCCCACTGCGGAGAGAGAAAGAAAAGGCGAGTCCAAGGAAAAGTTCGGGAAGGGGGGAAACAGGGAGATGGGGACAGCTGTCCTGGTGTAAAGTGGAGAGATGGGAATGTATAGGTAAAGGACAGGAGACTCACCCCCCCCCCCACTTCCAGGTCTTCCAGGTTTTGGAGAAGGATCCCGGGAGTCTGAGGGCCACTCACTGCTCTATGTTGGTCATGTCCCCTCAAAACGTCCAAAACCCACATTCAGAACCGGATTAACTCTGAACCAAACCTTTGCCACTACCTCTTTTGCTCCCGAACTTCTAATCATAGAAAGTTTGCATTTATAATTGCAACAGAACTCTTCCAGCTTGAATGGGGGGATTCAGGTGGGTGCCACTAGCCATACCCTCAAAGTACTTGACAAGCAATCTTTTCGGACTCCCCTTGAACCAATTTCTGCCTTTTTGTGTGTGTGTTTGTGTGTGTGGTGCGTCTTTGAAACAATGTGGACTCCTGGCACCTGCCTGTTCAAAATCCCTGCAGTTTTCTTGGCAAGATTTTGGAAACAGTTTGTCATTGCTTATTAAGTTCTTAACCTTTTCTTCATGGGGGAGGGGACCCCTTTAAATACGTTTTAGGGCCACAGACACCCAAGGCTTAACTCAAGATTTAAAGCATAACTTCTAGCCTTCGAGGAACCCTTGGGGGGGTCCCTTCAAGGAGACCCTGTGATGACATTGTGGCCCCCCCAGGGGCCCCGCAGACTCCAGGTTGAGAACCAAGCCTTACTTCCTATGGCTAAGAGTGAATGACTGGCCCAAGAGTACTCACCTGTCTTTGTGCCTGTCTCCCAGTTCTAGCCCAATGCCTTTACAGCTCATCAAACTCTCTCTTTCTCTTTCTCTCTCTCTCTCTCTCTCTCTCTCACACACACCAAAAGATCTGCATTCTTTATAGGGTTACATTTACACTCCTGCCTTTTTTCTGTAGATCAAGACTACGTACATAGCACTCCTCCCTTCATTTTTCATACAACAGTCCTGTGAGATAGGCCGGGCTGGCCCAAAGTCACCCACTGCCCCCCCTCCCCGTTGCCTGAGGTGGAGCTGAACCAGAGTTTCCCCACTCATTGTTCAACACCTCTATCCTCACTTCCCCCCCCCCATCAACCCCTCACTGGTACTGCTTGGCAGGAGAGGATTTTGATAGGGGGTAAAAGCTGAGTACTAAAAGTGAATGGAACCTTACTCCTAGCCATGGCATGGCATGGCAGGGCTGGCTGGCTGGCTGGCTGGCCAGCCTGCTCTTCATTACAGTGAAGAGGTCACCAATCAAAAAATGCAACCCAACACCTCCAATTTCTTGAATTCTGCCCTCAGGCCTCCATTTAGCATTTAAGCAGGCTGGCTGGGAGGAGAGTCAAGCCAATCAAAGGCCCAATCAATCAACCAATCAGTCAGAGGCATTTGGATTTTGCTGTCTGTTTTAATTAAAATAAAATTAAAATTAACCTCACCAAAAGGCAGTGGGCTAAACATCCCTTTGTTTTCCCGCTAGTCCCATCGCCAGCAAAACCTTCCCATGCTTGCCACTCCAGGTAACAATAATGAGAGAAACTGAGCCCAAAATGTATTTCCTTATGTACTAGTTAGCCACTCTAAATTTCACACGGGAGGGCTACAAACATAAGGCTAAGTTAAATATCATTTGAAAAGAGCAGCACCAATGCTTAGGCAGAGAGGAGTAAGAAGACCGAGTGGGATGGAGAAGCTAAAATGTTTCCGTGCTCCGCTCCTCCACTGGCCTTCCTTTTTTTCATGACAGCACCGCACAGGCTTTGGCTGCAGTTAAAACATTTGCCCCAAACCTCTGAGCAAGAAGGTTTCCAGAAAGTCCCCAAACTCAGGAAGAGCCACTAAACTGGCCAAAGGAAAACTTGAACTGGAAATCAGCTCACCGTCTGTTCATCCCTAGGAAAGCAATGCACTTCTTATTCTGACCTCTTGTGGAAAGAGGCCTCCAGGTTTCTGGAAGAGGTTTGCCAGTTGTTCTCTTCCTACAGCGGAGATGGAGTGCCTGGCTGGCCCCAAATCATCCAGTTGGCTTCCTTATGCCTGAGACTTGGACTAGAACTCCCTTTCTCCTAACTCAGTGGTTCTCAACCTTTTTAATGCCGCGACCCCCAACCGGTCGTAAGTCGAGGACTACTCAACCGGTCGTAAGTCGAGGACTACTCAACTGGTGCAGCCCCGTTTGCAGAATGGGACTTTTGGCGGGCTCAGCAGGGCAGAGACAGCCTGGACAATTCCTATTGGCTTTTGAAAGCCAATAGAATTAGACTCTATTCAAGAGAGTCTATTCTATTGGCTTTTGAAAGCCAATAGAATTAGACTCTATTCAAGAGAGTCTATTCTATTGGCTTTCGAAAAGCCAATAGAATAAAAGGGAGTAGCACAGCTAAGGAAAAGGGGGAAAAAATGGCGGACTGCGTTGTTTGGCGACCCCCGTGAAATGGTCGTTCGACCCCAAATGGGGTCCCGACCCACAGGTTGAGAACCGCTGTCCTAACTTCTGGTCCAAGGCCTTTAACCACTACAATAGGTGACCTGGCCTTGTTCTCTTGGGAACCCATTCCTGAATCACAATTCATCTCCAAGTAGATGGCTTGGCTGGCTTGGAATAACCGAACTTGTCATTCTGACACCTCTGGAGGATACCCAGTTACAGAAACCCCTGCCGAAAGAGCTGTATTTGTTTACACAAGTAAACCCCATTGAGTTCAAGTGGGTGAAGCCAAGGTAAATTCATACAGGCGTTCAATTTCATTCAATTTTTTTTTTAAAAAGGCCAAGGGCATGACAATCATTAGGGCATTAGAATCATTATAGCAGTTCTACCTTCGCTATGCCAGACAAGTGGGAAAGTAGGAGATGCTTTAATGGCTGCGGCAACTGAGTGGAATCCTGCTTGCACTCATTGCCTGAATCACTTGGAGCACAAAGGGACGAGAGTCTGGCGGCCCAAAATATCTCCTGGTTCCAGCTGGCTAATTTTAGAGCTGGGACTCCATCCAAAGGAAGTTCCAAGGAAGTTCAGCTGCATACAAACTTCCAGACCTATGTGCCTTTCCCTTCAAAATTGTGACCTTATTTCTTATTTCTCCACTTGGCCCTTCCAGGCCTGTCTGTCTGGCCTGTTTGCAGCCACAAGGCAACTTTGGTTAAGCTTTCTGTTGGAAATCTATCAGCTTTAACAATAAAGGATGTTTCCTTACTTGATTAAAGGCTGTGCCCACAGTTTGCTATTCTTTCTCCTTAAATGGAAGCTCTCTTTTATGAAATGACCCAACACGGGTGCTTACATGGGCATGGGCAACTTGGATTCAGGGCTACAGGTCAATCCTATTAATAATGTCTCTTCAGAAGTAAGTCTTATAGCAGTGATATCAGTAAGGGACTCTCTGATAGAGTAGGAATGCAATTTAGATAAGCTGTTTTTTTCCTGCCGGAATGTATTTATTTTTTTTTTACTTATGCACACATGTACACACAGGTACCCACAAAGCTGGGTGTGTGCTTTGTTTCTATGTAGCAATATAGAGAAACCAAGAATTTAAACTGAGATCCAGATTCTAAGGAGCAAGATGTTGAAGCCCCCCCCCTTTCCCACCAAAGCTCAATTTGGGCCATTTTAAAGGTTTTTTCTCTTCTCCAGATTGGGAGAAAGACAGAATCAGATCCTTCCACGTTGGCCTGCAGGAACGGTGAGTGTATTCAGTGAAGGACCTGGGAGTTATTTATTTCTTTATGGCCTTCATATCAACTTTTTTTTTAAAAAAAAATTTTGACTGGTCCTGTGAAGCGAGTTGCAAAAGGGAAGGAATAAGAAATGAAAACAAAAGCTTGGAAACCAAGCAGCAGAATTCTTGATCAATCATTTGGAAGAAAAGTGCAAGGTTCAAAGCGGATTTTCAAGAAAGGACCCCTGTTTCCTTTTAAGGAGATTATTCCGGGCTTAAAGGTCTTATTATAAAAAAGTAAATAAATCTCTCGAGCATTCGGTTGATCTCTATACTCTTCCTCCCTTCCCCACCCCCTCTCAAATGCTGATTTCAAGATAGGCTCCGGTTACCACTTGTGTTTGTGGTATTAACAGCAGCACCAGGATTTTGCCCTGGTGCTTCTTCTGTTTATAACCAGAGCCTCTCATTTTTCGAGCCAGGGTATTCGAGGTCAATGCAGCTGCGATGGGTTTCCTTCGAGGAACACTTCCCTGGCTAGCGCGGGATCTCTCGTGTCCAGAGATCCAGCTCCGAGTGATCAGCCAAGCGAAGGCTTGGGGGGGGGGGAAGGTAAACAAAAGGCACAAACAAAGCCCTACTTCCTGATTTTAACACACACACACACACACACACAACCGGGCGTTTGCAGTGTAGATTTCCTTAATAATGAAATTTAACGACCTGGCTTGTTCTGCTAAGGGGGCGCATCCGCAGGCTCCTGTTCTTGAATCCCATAGGGAATCCTTGATTTTCGTGAGTTTCTTTCTTTCTTTCTTTCTTTCTTTCTTTCTTTCTTTCTTTCTTTCTTTCTTTCTTTCTTTCTTTCTTTCTCTCTCCCTCTCTCTCTCTCTCTCTCTCTCCCTTCCTTCCTTTCTCTTTCTTTCTTTTTCTTTCTTTCCCTGGCAAAAGCCTCGGAGATCCCAAAGGCTCGGCGAGGCGGCCGCCTTGCGCTTTTTTTTAACCTGGCGGCCAAGTCTTAGTGGAGCCAAAGGCGACTGGCTTCCAAAAAGGCAAAGGATGTATTAGGTACATTTGGTTGCCTGGCTCTATTTGGGGATGGGATTCGGCCTCAGTAGAGCGGAATGGTACTTCAGCTCGGCAGAGACGTGAATTTCTAGGCATCTTCCAGGTTCTTCTGTTCTCTCACCCAACGGTTGAGCATCTAAGCTCCTGGGAGCTGGAAAGCGCCGTGGACTCTTTGTAATGAGCCACGGTTTATCAGTAGAAAGGGCCGGAAATGGTTTCAGCTGAGTGGCCTGGGGAGGTGGGGGCAGATACACCCTAGAAAGTAAAACGAGTTTCTGAGAGCTTGCGAAGGGCGGCCCATCCACCCATCCATCCAACAATCAATACGGCCTGCGGGAAGACCTGGAGTTTTGCCTTTCTCCTGTTCTTTCCAGACCTAAAGAGATCAGAAGAGTCAAACTGACATTCTCTCCTTCCTCTGATTCGCTGTGGCTCCCCAGTGCTGGCGGCTTCAGCTGAGATTTTGCAGCAGCGTTTCGAGAAGGCTACTTGATGCTTTCCAAAAACCTGTTCTCCATTGTTCCTAACCCATGTCCAGTCGGGACAAGTAACGATTGAATCTCTCTCTCTCTCCCTCTCCCTCTCCCTCTCCCTCTCTCTCTCTCTCTCTCTCTCTCTCTCTCCCTCCCTCCCTCCCTCCCTCCCCCTCTCCCTCTCTCCCCCTCTCCCTCCCTCCTTCCCTCCCTCCCTCTCTCCCCTCCTCTCTCTCTCACACACATGTACGTTGCTTTCTTCCCCCTCTTCTATGCCCCAGTTTCGGTCCTTTTGCTCAGCCCATTTTCTTTCATTTCGCCCCCTCCCCGCCGTCTTTCTAGGCTCCTAAGGAAGCCCGCAAGCAACTTTGATTTAAATAGTTCGGCTTGGATTAAGGGTGTGCCAAATAATAATAATAATAATAATAATAATAATAATAATAATAATAATAATAATAATAATAGTACCATCAAACATCTGCCTATCCCAGGTCCTGGGTAAGGACTCGATAGGTAGACAAAATGGCAAATCCAGTCTGAACATCTGGCTGACTGTGCGATGATTAATAATAATAATAATAATAATAATAATAATAATAATAATAATAATAATAATAAACACCTCCCGACTCTCCCCTTCTTCCTCCTCCCCCCCTTCTAAGCCTCCGAAAAACGGGGGTCTCTGATTCCAGTCTTGCTCGGCCTTTCTCAGGGCTAACAATTCTAGAGGCTCAAAGAGCTGATGGTGGAAGTGTTCTCAACTAGACCGCGCTTAAAAATAGCGGGCGGTTTGCTGTAAGGCTCGCAATTGGGGGGGAAAAAGAGGGGGTTCCCCTCCGGCCTAGAACATGGCCCACTGGAGAGTCCCCACGTAGGGCTCCGAGACCTTCTAGCAAGGGGTGGCGAAATGTCCTGGGCGAATTTTCGAGACACCCAGCCCCCGCCCCTCCGGAACGGCTGGTTTCGATCCCATACTCAAGAGTTTGGAAACTGGGTTAGAGGAATCTCTCTTGTCCTCTCCAGGGCGGTAGGCCTTGAGGCTGGGAACTGATTCTTTCCTCTGCAGATCTCCTCTGCAGGAGATCTGCTCGGGACCCTTCCGATGTGACCTTTCACCCATGGCTTTTTGCATAGCCCTGTCAGCTCCACACTCCCAAATCCTGCCCTGGCTTTTAACGATTCCAGTCTATTGGCTAAATATGTTGGAAAGCCTCGTTGGTTTAAATAGGACTCCTTTTCTTTTCTTTTTTGTAGCCCTTCAGGCGATTCCACTACTACGCAGAATCTTGAACGGCCCCCTCGTCTTCAAGAAAAGAAAAATCAAGAAAGTCCACTTGCTTTTTTTTGGGGGGGGGGAAGCACCTTTGGGACACCTGCGAGGTTGAGGTTTCCAGTCGACAGGAACCACAAAGTTGTGGCTGCTAACTCTGAAAGAACGATCTTTTGCTTTCTAATTATACGTAGGCATTAGCTGTCTTGGAAAGCCGGCTAGGATAATTAAAAGATCACTTCGTCTGAGAATTACTCAGTTAAAAGGTTATCCGAATGTGGGGGGGGAGGGGTGGGAAATCCTTTACACCCTATCTAAGTAAAAGGGTCCACACTCAGAGTTCACACTTCGGGTTAAGCAGGGTAGATTTCCTCTCCTAAATACACACATGCTCGCGCCCAGACACACACACACACACACACACACACACACACCCCTATGTTTAAAAATCGGAAATAGGAAAACTCTGGGGTCCTGTGACTTCTTAGGGATGGGTACAGGTCTTATTTAGGAGGGTCTAAGTGATCTCAGGGAATACCTTTCTGAGTATCTGTGGGGCAATCGTGCCTCGGGAAAAAGCTTGTATTAAGCTCCAGAGCTAATGGTCATTTCTCGGAGAGCAAACCTCGGAGTAAATACTGAAATCTTATCTTATCTTATCCCCTCTGTTACACCTGGGGAACCTAGAGACAAGCAACAAGTCGGCCGGTGTAGAAGCCAATAGAAAGGCGAAGGCCTATCCAGAGTCCCACCGAGTTTGAGGCCGGCTGCAGGGTGGTTAAACCAGGTTAGGGATAAGACTACAACTCCGCCGCTCCTTTAAGGAGAGATGCCTAGTTAGGTATTGGTGAGATTATTCTGATTACGGCCCTTTAACGATCAAGAAAAAGGAGAGAATCGAAACTTAGGAGGAAAAGAAATTGCATTTTACTGAGCAGCTGTATACTTCACGTACAATTCGGATCGGGGCATTTTGTTTATGTGTTGTGTGTTCATTAAAGTCAACCATCGAAATTATATTTAGCTCTTCAGAACGGAGGCATTAGGAACTGCACGGAAAGAGGCAGGAAGAGAGAGAGAAAGAATGTTTTTCAGGCTCCTGTGTTAAAAATCTTTTTTTTTTTTTCCCCAATTCTACTCAGTCGCTTCTGTTGTTGTTAACATTAACGCTATTATTACATCAGTTTTAAGAAAGATTTTTCAGGAACGGATGGTTTTCAACACACACACACACACACACACACCCACACACACACACACACACACACCAGTTAAAAAGGAGGGCAAGTTGCAGGAAAAGCTTCTGCCAGCTGATTGACAGCAGGTCACCGACGAGAAAACCCAAGCCCTGGACAAGGTCGTCTGCATTTGTTACTTGTTGAAATTCCCATAAAATTGAACAAGACCTCGCTCTCATCTGGGTTAAGTCAAGCTCCAGTTCCCTTCGGTGTGGTCCAGCCCAGACTGTCTTTGTTTAGTTAACCTCCGAGACCCACGTTTAAAAAAGGTTATTTGGAGAATCCATCTCCTCCTCCTCTTCCCCTCCCGATCCCAGCTCAACATCTTTTACCCATTTCGGAGCCTTATTTTCTCTCCTCTTTCTCATTCTTTCTCCCAGATTTTTTCAAGGCCATTCCAAAAAAAAAAAAAACATATTGCGAAGAGAAGATCTCCGCACTTCTTTCCAGTTATAGAAATAACCCAAGCACCCATCTTTTGCATTTTGGAAGAAAATGCGGGGGAAAAAACTCGGCTCCTTTCTCCCATAACATCTGCAGAACGCCTCGCAATTCCCCTTTTTTTTTCAATTAGCCCGGTACAACACTGAGAGTATTTTATTTTTTTTAAAAAAACAAAGCCTACAAAAGAGATTTAGCGTTTTCTCCCTCTGGGGAAGAGAGAGAGAGAGAGAGAGAAAGGGTTTCAACCAAGCAAAATTCTGCCGGGGGGGGGGGGTGGGGGAAAATATAGTAATATAGCTGAGCGCTATCTACGTAGGAACACACAGCCTGGGAAGCAAGGGAAGGCTTTCGGGGTGATTTCACAAGGAACTGAAACAACACAACCCTGATGTGTTAACCGATCCTCGAGAGTCAGGAGTTTAAAAAGCCTACTTCGCCGCTGTCGGAAGCCTCCTTCCGCGCAGACGTCTGCAGGATGGCAAACTTAAACAACCCGGACGCAACAGCCACTCCAAGGGACCAATTCGTAGGGGCCTGGGACGGAATCCTGTTTGATTTATTAACTCCCGGTGTCTGCAACTCTCTCTCTCTCTCTCTCTCTCTCTCTCTCTCTCTCTCTCTCTCTCTCTCTCTCTCTCTCCTCCCTCTCTCTCCCTCCCTCTCCCTCTCCCTCTCTCTCCCTGCGTGAGTGCATCCCGTATTTCTTTCTTTCTTCTCTTTCTTCTTCTTCTTCTTCTCTTCTCTCTCTCTCTCTCTCTCTCTCTCTCTCTCTCTCTCTCTCTCTCTCTCTCTCTCTCTCTCTCTTTCTTTCTTTCTTTCTTTCTTTCTTTCTTTCTTTCTTCCTTCCTTCCTTCCTTCCTTCCTTCCTTTCTGCCTCTCGATCCCTTATTGCCAAAGGGATTCTCGCAGCCTCCGCTTTCCTACCCAGGTTTTCCGGGAAGAACAGCGTTGAATGAGAAGTCGTCGTCATCGAGTGTGTGTGTGTGTGTGTGTGTGTGTGTGTGTGTGTGTTACCTCGGCCATTCAGCCTTGCCTGAAGAGGAGGCTGAGGAGTTTGGTACGGTCCCCGGGGGGGGGGGGGGAGAGATTAAGAAACACCAGGTGCTCCCAACGGCAGCCTTAAGAGTTGTCCAAACGGCAGGCGCCTTTTCACTCCGGGGTGCGTGTGTGAGAGAGTGTGGGTGCCAGGAACAGTGGGGAAGAATTGCGTTTAATAAACACCACATCACTCTGGCACTTTCGTGTGGAGAAGCTCCTGGATGCGACGACCTCGTCGCCGCCAAGGGGTTGATTAATGAACTAAGATTTGGACCCAGGGTGGAAGGAGGCATCTAACAATGGAATTCGAGACTGATCTTGAACATTCCAAGATGCCTGCAGATGTATATTCTCTCCTTAACCCAGTTCTACTCTCCTGACCCCGCAACAATCGTGCCTGTTCCTCTCGCCCCATTCCCCCCCCCCGGAAAACCTTTGCTTTCTTACTCCAAAGCTGGTGTTTTCTCTGAAAACATCTGTAGCGGAGAAGGACCTTCCCGGCTTGTTATCTGACAGCTACAACTTAACTTGAGCAGGGCGGAGGGGTTTTGTGTGTTTCTTCCCCCTCTTTAGCACTCAGGAGAAAATTTTGTGATTTGGGGTTGTTGTTGTTGTTGTTTTTAAAAAATGTACCTTAAATTTCACTTTGAGGTGTGAGAAACAGTGCAATTCCCCTTGAACAGACAGACAGACACACATCTCTATCAAGTCAATTATACTCGAACACAGCAAAAAGAACCTAGATCAAATACCAAACGGCAGCATACACAAATCCAACGTTCCTATCCAAGGTCCCGATCTGGCTGCGATTCTGAGCACCAGTAAGTTTGCTTAGGATCGCAGCCAGATTCCTCTCTCTTCTTCCTCCCCATCCCCACCCCACCATCCCGCCTTAGGACTTGCTTTTAGAAGCGGCTCCCTTCCTTCTCTCTATCCCCTTCAAGAGTGCAATTCTTCAATCTATATACGTGAGTAGGAAAACACCCACGACTGCCGAATTTTACACCCTCTGACTTAAAGTACCCCCTATATAAGCGACTCTGACTGCCAAGTTAGTACGCAGCGAATATCCTGCAAACAACAGATTGCGGGCTGGCTACGGACTTCAAACTCAAGTCTTTCTCTACAGGATCGGACCGTCTATATAGACTATTAGGCGGCCCTTAAAGTCGCAAAGGAGTGGGATTTCCAAATGTAACTGTAGGGTGCCTGGAACTAGGGACAGAGAAGGGAAGGGAGGGTGTCCTTCTGGCTCCCAGAGGGTGAGATTCACCCCACCGGAGCCATTCCCATTGCTGGGGGGGGGGAGGGCAAGGCAATATTGACTCGGGGATAAATTGTTCCACGGAATTCTTTCAATTCAGCCAGCTTAGTCTCGGGGCTTCAAAGTACGCGCATGCCTTTGATTCCTGCCCTCCCGAGAACCGAATCTGGCTCTGGAAGAAAACAAAAAACCTCCGGGGAGTGTTTTCTTTCCAGATTCCCAGGAAAGAGGCCTCATCCAGCCTTTGGAAAACCAAGCAACTCGCTTCGGGGCAGAGGGAGGGAGGGAGGGAAGGAGGGAGGGACCGGACCGGACGGGGCGGCTGCGGTACCTGAGAGGTCTTCCCTGCCGTTTTGGTGCAGGTAGCTCTGCTCCAGCGAGTAGGAGGCCATTCCCGAGTGGATGCCGGCCGGGGCGGCGGCGGCGGCGGCGGGCGGCGGCGGCGGCGGCTGCAGGGCCTGCTGCTTGAGATAGGGCGAGGCGGCCGAGGCCGTCCAGTGTCCGGCAGGGCTGCCGTAGGGCGAGTGGCACTCGATGGCGCTGGCCATGGCGGGCGAGGAAGGCACGGGGCTGCTGCTGCTGTCCGGCCCGTAGTCCGGCCCGTTGGACGGGACCGGGCAGCTGGCCATGTACGTGGAGCCCGGGTTAGGCGACATGTGCGGGACGTGGTGGGCGTCGTAGGCGGCGCCGGCCTGCATCACGTCCAGGGGGTTGTAGCCGCCGGGGTGGCAGCCCAGGGGCGCGGCCGGCGGCGCCTGGAAGTCGAAGCCCTGCGGGAGGAAGCCGAGCCCGTTCACCATGCGGTGGTACATGGTGGGCTTGAGCGCCTGGCACTTCCTTCGGAAGCCCCGCGGGCGTCGTCGGAAGGAGCCTTCCTCGAACATGAACTCGCTGGCCGGGTCGATGGTCCAGTAGTGGCCCTTGCCCGGCCGGCCCAGCCCTTTGGGCAGCTTGATGAAGCACTCGTTGAGGGAGAGGTTGTGCCGCACCGAGTTCTTCCAGCCTTGGTAGGCGCCGCGGAAGAAGGGGAAGCGGGCCTGCAGGAACTGGTAGATCTCGCTCAGCGTCAGCCGCTTGGAAGGCGAGCTCTGGATGGCCATGACGATCAGCGCGATGTACGAGTAAGGCGGCTTCTCCGGCCGGCGCAGTCCCGAGCTGGCCTTCTTGGTTTTGGAGGGCGCGGACGCCGAAGCGCCGCCGCCACCGCCGCCGCCTCCTCCTCCTCCTCCTCCGCCGCCGGGGGTTGTAGAGGTGCTGCTGCCGGTGCTGGACGTCTCCAGGGCGGAGGGAGGCAGCGGCGGCGGCGGCTGGTTCATCAAGGCCGGGCTGCGAGGCACCGGGGCCCCGATCTCGGAGCTCATGGAGGCTGCTGCTCCTCCTGGGCCACCTCCTCAGCGGTCTGGCAGCGGCGCCCTGAACATCTCTGCCTCCTCCCTTGCGCAAGCTTTTCAGCCGCTCCCGGCCTCGCTCGCTCTTTCACACACAAGCCCAGCGCCCCTTCCCTCCCTCCTTCCTCTGCCTCTGCCGTCTGACCCCCCCTCCTTCTCTTTCTCCTCCTCCTCCTCCTCCTCCTCCTCCTCCTCCTCCTCCTCTCCCCCCCCCCCGGCTCAGCAGCCTTCAGTTCTCCCGGACTCCGCTCTCTGCCCCCTGCCTGGTGGCCTCCCGAAGCCTTTAAAGAAGAGGAAATCCATCAAACCCCTGCGCCGCTTTTGCGTTAAGGCGGCGCGGCCAAACAAAATCTGCGGAGGGCTATCGCCTGGGGAAAGGGGAGGGGGAGGGAGGTGGCGCAGGAGGAAAAGAGAGGGAGGGAAACCCCTTCTCCTTCCCCTCCCTTCCCCCCCTTCTCCTGCTCAGCTGAATTTATCCCACAACTCAAGCCGAAGGAAGAGGAGAGGCGAGGCGAGGAGAGGCGGGCGGTCTCGTCTCCACTCCAGCTGGCTTCTGTCCACCGCCCCCGCCTCCAGGCCTGCGGGCTCCCCGCGGAGGCTCCAGATCCCCTCTGGCTGCCATCTTCTGTACACGCAATTATGCCATCCATCAACTTGCCCTTTAGACACTTGCCGAGTCTCCCAGCCACACGCCTGGCACCGGGCTCCCACGGTAACGGCGTTTTGCCACCGCCTTTCCTTTCGCTTGGCATGAGGCGGTGCCAGCGTTGCGGAATTGTCTTGTTTGGCAGGAGGCTCCCAGGGGCTGAATTCGCTTTCCCGAGCGGGAACGTTTGTCCTCCTTTGGAGAGCGTCGCCCCTCCGGTCACCCGGCGCCTTTTCCGAGGCTTTGACAATGCAGTCTAAGCTTGGAGCGAAGGCACCCGGCAATCCAATCCGGTGGGGCTTCTTCTCAACTCTAGATCCTTGGCAATAAAACCTGACGCTTCTGGACGAGGTGCAGCGCTTAGACCCCTTTCAGAAGCCAAAGGGCAGGACGGTCGCCCTTAACTTTCAGCCAGGGGCAGATTTGCAGATGTGTAGCCCCCCCATCCTGAAGTGCTGGTACCTCTTAGCAGAAGGCAGAAATGAACCTGGAAAGCTTTCACCTTGGATACAAGTGGCCTCAGGTGTGACGGTCCACTTAAACCCCGCAGGTGCACTTAGCATCTGGGGCCGCCACTGATTCCGTGGATCGAAAGCAGTGAATCTATTTCGAGGGCAGGCCAGCCCTCGGAATAGATTCATTTCTTTTGAAAGGTTGGAAATACGGACCTTCCCCCCCCGCTAAACTCCCGCATTCCTTTTCTTTCAAGGCAAGAAACCCTGGCTCACCCGTTTCCCATTTCTGCTCGCCATTTATTTCCCCCATCGTTTTTCAAAGGCTGTGCACGTGCGCACACACATGTACACAGGGTTCAGCCATTCTAGGGCAAATCCTGGGAAGGCAAGACCACTACTTCAATTTCACAGATAGAAAACTGAGGCTTTCTAGTGAATTTGCCCTGAGCTGAAAAGGTTATTTAAAGGTCTTCTAGAATCCTGCATGCCTTCCGTGTTCTTGTTCCCTCTGCATAAAGCTAATATTAGAAATGGAGATTCAGTCCTTTTGTAGCTGGAGCTGGAAAGATTTGTAAGAGGGAAGGGCATTTCACAAATAATGGTTTTCTATGGAAGATCCACTTGAAAAGATTCTGGGGCATTTCATTGCGCTGAATCTGATATACCTAGAGCTCCATTTTACAATACAACACAACCCAGATTATGGTTTCCCTCATGGAATGAGTCCAAGGATGGATTTGAACTTTGATTTGAACATCTTCACGTCTCCCACCTCCAGACCAAATTCTCTCAGTTCTGACGACGAAGCCAAACCAAAGGAACCCAATCAGCTTTGAACCTGAAGATGAGATCCCAGCACTTTGAGCAACTCAAGTCTGGCCTTTCCAACCCTAGAAGTCAGGACCATGTAGGGTTGACAGTCTTCGATTTATTTCATCAAGTTGGGAACTGATTCCATCGCCAAAGCGCTTCGGTGTGGGCAATTGGGCTGGGTATTGACCCAGGACTGAGGAAAGCCAGGCTCCTACCAGCCACGGCAACTTACTGGATGGTCCTGAGGCCAACCATCCTCTTTGACAGGGATGTTGGGAAGAGGATAAAACGACTCTCCGGGCAATCCAAGATAGAAATCTCACCCACCAATGTTCCCACGGGTTAGAGAGGTTCCCAAACGTTGCTCCTTTCAGATGGGGACGGAGGCCCCAGAAAAGGAGCCGGCTCCCCTCTTGGCCTGCTTTCGGGTGAAGTTGCCAACCCACTCCTCAAGCGAGGAGGGGGCCAGGGACCCTTCAAATCTCCCGCGCTTGCACGCGTGCAGCTGAAGCTCCCGAGGCCAGCTGGCTCTCTGGGTGAGCCTTAAGCCGCCTCAGCGTTGGTGGTGCTGCTCCGAGCTGCTCCGGGGGGCGCGGGGAAGGGGGCGGGGAAGGCAAGGGAGGGGAGGGGCGGCGGTTGGTGCTGCCATTGCCGCTTTCAGACAGTGACCTGGAGGAGCTGAGTGGAAGCAGGCTTTTTCCATCATCGACCCTCCGCCGGGCTTATACCACCCACCGAGCCCAAGTGTCAGTTTACCGTCCTGAGCCGGGCTCCTTTCCCTAAGCTAGGCCGGTAATTAGACAAAGTAAAGTTAAATTAACTGAACAGGCGTCGACAGCTTCTTCCAGATCGCCCGCCCCCTCGGTCGCTAGGAAAAAAAAAAAAAGAGGGCCTGAAAATGGCTTGATTGTACCTACAAAACAAAACAAAACAATCAGCTAAGAAAATTACGACGAAGCTCAAGACAAAAGCAGGGAAGGAGGTAATTTGCCCGGGTGCGGATGCGCGCTCGCGTGGTGCCTGTCTCTGTATCCACTTGCTGGGGGCCCAGGCGGAATCTCCCACTAACCCCCCCTCCCCACACACACACAGCCACCCTGATCCTGGGAATTAATCTCTTCTGAAAGAATTCCGAGTGGGAAGCCACCGAGCCCGCGGAGGACCAAACGGTGGCTAGAAATCTCCGGGAAATATCCCAACCACCCAACCACCCATCACCCCCCCCCCAAAACGCCCCCATCCCCAATTTTAAACTCGCTCGCTGTCCCCGGGACTGGATTTCCCGGAGCCTCCTTCTCGAGGGGCGTCTGCGAGTCCTTCCTTCCTTCCTCTTCAGGTGACCTTTTTTTTTTTGCTGGCTTTCCACGGGGGGCCGCTTCCTTGGCAAAAAGGCGCCTTGCACTCCCGGCGAAGGTTCACGAGCAAAGAGGCATTCGCGCCCCCCCATCAAATATTTTTTCCAGACAATATATGTTATGCTCCGTGAAGTGGGTGGTGGTGGGGAAAGTAACGCGGAGCGACCGCCAGTTAAGGGCTGACTCTATGTGTGTGCGGGGTGTGTGTGTGCTTGTGTGTGTTTTCTCACACACAGTCAGAACGTCTATCGGTTCCTTCGATCTTCGGCCGCCCAGACTGGCAGCATAAAGAAGCCCGTCCCTTTCCCTGATTGAGTCCACTTTCGTGTCTAACCCACTCTCTGGGAATTGAATTCAAACGTTGTTTAACTCGGAGGACAAAGGCTTGCCGCCACTGACGGCTAGACTAGAGAAGATTTGGCCTCAAAAAAACGGGGGCGATCGGTAGGTGACAGCAAAGGGTTTTCGTTTTCTCTCTGCTGCCACCAAGCGGTCGTACCGACTTTTGGCTGCTCCGATTTGGTAGCCCTCACTTCTTATGCCCAAAGGTGTTTTTTTTTTTTTTTTCCAGGAGACAACTGGACTTTCTTGTTTTTCTCTGAAGACGTTTCGCTTCTCATCCAAGAAGCTTCTTCAACTCTGACTGGATGGTGGGGAAGGGAAGGATTTATACTCCTTGCAGACAGCTGGTCATTTGCATCCTTTAGACTTGCAGGGGTCCTCAGCCTTGGCAACTTTAAGACTTGTGGACTTCAACTCCCAGAATTCTGAGAGTTGAAGTCCACAAGTCTTAAAGTTGCCAAGGTTGAGGACCCCTGCTTTAGAGAGTCCTTGAGACCATTTGGAGGTTTACCTGTGTCCTCAGGGTCACCCGAGGAGTGCAAATGACCAGCTGTCTTCAAAGTGGTCCTCAAAGAAAAATAAGGAAGTCCAGTTGCCTCTTGAAAAAAAAAGCACCTTTGGGACAACCCTGACCTGGACGACTGAGACTCTCCACATAGACACTTACTTCTTATACTTTCCCCACGTGTTAATGGATCGCATCCTTTCTTTCCTTACATTGCGAATAAAATTAATTTATTCTGAGTCGAATCTTGGGGGTTTCGATCTTCAGCCCAAAGGATGGGATTGATACCCTCTGGGGTGCTTCTTTATCTCCCTCCTCGCTGCCTGCTCCCATACCTCATTCACCAAATGGGGAGCCCCTCGTATCGGTGTTCTTCCAGAGTGGAGGCAAGCAGAACCCCAGCACAACATCAGTCGTGAGAATGGGGCTAGCACCGTGTGGTGACCTAGATTTATCTATGTGCAGATCGATCCTAAATATGTCGAGATTAACAGTGGAAGGAAACTCTCTCTCTCCCCCCGCCCCCGCCGCAACTGGACTTCCTTGATTTTTCTTTGAAGACGTTTCGCTTCTCATCCAAGAAGCTTCTTCAGCTCTATGACCTGGATGACTGAGAATCTCCAGAGACAGCGGAATGAAACCAGTTTAAAGGTAGGGAATTTCAATTTCAGCTAATCAGGAGGACAGCTTTAGGAGAAACCCGAAGAGTGCGTTGTGCCCTCAAACGACTGCAATGCCTGTTCGGCCTGTGCAGTAAATTAGCTGTGCTTTATTACTTCTTGATAGCTGAAAAAGGACGGAAAGTAAGATTTTTCTTGTGTGTGTGTTTTTTTTTTCTTTCTTTATTACGGAGCCGAAATTTTTAAAACGTATTAACAGGTCTGGGCGGTTTATTCCAATTTAATTTAACCTGGAGGAAAAGACCTGGCCGTCGCCTTCTGAAGACTTCCGGATTTATCTCGATCAGAAGCACCTTAAACGTAGCCTAGTCGTTTGTCTTGCTACCGAGAAGTACAGTATATATTTGGGGGCATTTGTTGTCCGGCATGAGATTTAAGCCTGTACAATTTATATACGGGCGGGGAGATAGATGTTCTCTTCCCAGATGTAATTTTCTCTCAATCAAAGTGGTGGTGGTGGTGGTGGGGAAAATGTTAATCCCAGATCAGTGTGTGTTTCTTGGATTGCAGCCGAACCGGTTTACGGGGCACGAGGAAGGAAATCAGCCCTGCCAAAGAAGCGGAAAGGGCCTCGCTGCGGGAGAAATCCGGATTGGGATCGAGGCACTGTAGCCGACTGATCGCCAGCAAACTGCCCAAGGGCTGGGTCAGAACAGCCAAAAGCCGCAGCCTCCATCGCGTTTCCACCCGGCTGGGGCCTTTTAAACTCCCAATCTGCTGGCTTCGCCAGGCGGTCGGAGGATCCACTTCCTGGATTTCGCAAGAGCCAGGAGTCCCGCGAGTCTGCGGACCGCCGCGTCTATCAACGGCCCGGCTCGTTCCAGCCCTCCCCACAAGCGAGCGAGCGCGCTACAAAAAAACCTTCCTTTGCGGCTTCGTCACAGTCCCTGGCAAGCGAGGCCGACCTCGGCCACGGCCTCACCGCTCCGAGAAGAGTGAGAGAGAGGCCGTCTCCGCGGAGAGTTCGAGTTCAGCCTGTGCACCGGGCAGGGTTTCGGATCTCCCAACCCGGAACGCGATCCGGTCCGCAAAGGGCTTCGTTTTAACCAGAATGGGCTGTTTTGCTCACTCGGATAATGGTTAAGCTGGGCAACCCCTGAAGGTGATCTAGGAACTCGGTTGGTTGAGAGTTCGTGTGACTTGCCCCAGAAAATGCCCCTTTTCATCGTTCGGGGCTAACACAAAGGGAAACGGAAAGATGGAGATTAAACCGATGCTTTTAATATATATATATAATAGAAAGAGTTGACCCTGAGTGTTATACTAGAACTATCCTTCCTTCCTTCCTTCCTTCCTTCCTTCCTTCCTTCCTTCCTTCCTTCCTTCCTTCCTTCCTTCCTTCCTTCCTTCCTTCCTTCCTTCCTTCCTTCTCTTCCCCTTTCCCTCACTTTCACTCCAAATATATTTACTTCTCCCAACCACTCTCTTCCGATCCCACAGAAAGGAAGCGTTTTTTCAATTAAATTTCAGACTGAACTTGTAAACAAACTCCGTATTTCTAAAAGGAACGCCTCTCTTCAACCCCCTTGTAGCATCTTTTTTCTTTTTTTCTTTTTCCTTTTTTTTTTTTTTAAATCTGCCCCTTCCTGTCTGTTTCGGGACAAATAGAGTTGTGGGTCAAAGGAGACGAGAGAAAGTCCTCCTTCGTCCTGAATTAAAACTGGCTGTTATTCTCAGGAGCTCCATTCGGGAATTGAGCAGGAAAAGCGAAGCAGCGCATCACACACACATAAACGAGGTTGGGAGAGAGAGCGGCGTTTCTGGCAAAGAGAAACCCTGGCTTTATATAATCGCCGAGGGAAACGTGGCATCTTGCATTCGCACATAAGCACATAAACAGTTACACCTCATCGGACAGGTACGGTCGGTCGAGGAAGTCAACGCCTTCCGGGCTGAAAGAGCTGGGCGAATGAAGAAAGGGCAAATGCTGACAGGGATCCTGCACTTCGAATTAATCTCAGGCGAGCATAAATGTCCAGGGAGCGCCCTGGAAGGGGGAAATAATAATAACGCCCGAGCTCCGTTTTAGGAGGAAATCAGGGCTGTCTGTAGCACCTATTTGTACTAACACGCTTCATTAAAAGGCATATGCGCGCTTTTCTGAGCGCCTGGCGGAAGTGAGCTACAGCTAACGAAAGTCTAGAACAGTGTTTCTCAACCTTGACCATTTTAAGGCATGTGGACTTCAATTCCCAGAATTCCACAGCCAGCAATGCTGGCTGTGGAATTCTGGGAGTTGAAGTCCACATGCCTTAAAATGGTCAAGGTTGAGAAACACTGGTCTAGGTCTTTTAACGTCTGGAAAAGTGCCACCAGATTCCTGATTTTCGGCTTCCACAGACTGAGCACCGATCTCCTTCTATCTATATAGGCTTGGAAGGAAAGTATTCCCAGAAATACTTGTTTCAATCTGATGAATTTCAATCTGATGAACCTGAACCCTAACCCTAATCTTGCCATGCAGTCATTGAGGCGTCGGAGGTAAGAGAAAGGGGAGGCCCTCCACCTTCAACGAACTGCGGAAAAGTGGCGGAGTGGGAAGGGAGGGAAAGCGGTCGAGGCCACTTTGGGTGCCACAGCTGCTGCCTGGCGACCCTCCGGACTCCTTGCCTCCTGGCGCTTTGTTTATTCGGAGAATATTCCCGCTTTTTCAAAGGCTGGTGACCCAAAGGCTGCAGCTTTCTTACAACCGGGCCGGCCCCTTTCTGTGCACGGCACATAGCCCGCCAGACTACGCTGAGTCTCAGCGAATAAAGACATGTGTGTGTGTCTGTGTGTATTATCTGCTTCTGGTCCGGTGCAGGCTGAGGAGCTAGCTCCTTACTTCAATTGGCATGGTCCCACCCCACACCCCCACCCCACACCCCACCCCTGCGAACGAAAGGAATCCAGAGATGGGATGAACAACGGAGGTGCAGTTAAAGCTCGCCCTGCCTTGCGACCAGGTGATGCGAAGGTGATCCAAACTCCTCCGTTGGGTGATAGGGTTCGCTCTTGGGTCTCCCTTGTTGACTGCGGGGATCCACTTGGCCCTCCAGCCCACGGTTCCATTTACACAACCAAGCCACAGACTTAACCCAGTTTGCCCAATGCATCAGATCATAAACTAACCAGACAAACAGCCACAGCACATTAACCAAGCTCTGTTGGCTTTTGAAGAGGGCTGTGCGAACACAGATCTTACCTAGGTATAATAAGTGTGCAATGAGTCTCCTGGAAGAGTGTGTGAAGTCGTCTCCAGACCCCCCCCCCTTACTTGATGTCCATCTTCCTCTATTGGGTAAGATCTCAAGAGGAGTTTTTTGGGGGGCGCCACCTCCGTCTCCGCACAAGTCCTCCACTTTGTGAAGTTGCGAGGCCAGGATCAGCCCAAGTCATTGAGAAGAGGTAAGAACTGGCATCACGGTTTAGTCTTTTGCCTCCCTATGGGAAAGAAAAGGTCCTGTCCATAGAAAAAGACAGGAGAATCCTCCTCCTGTGGACTTTGATGCTCAAAGGAAGAAGGGGGGGGGGGGAAATCAAGACCCTTAAAAACAGATGAGAAGAGGCCGTTTCATGCAGTGGTTATATTCCCAGCTAGAAACGGGGAATGAAATTTTAATACCGCCCTAGGCACAAAGCCAAATGGTAACTTTGGACCAGTCACTTTCTCTCAACCCTAGGAAGCAAGCAATGGCAAGCCACTTTTGAAATCCTGCCAAGAAAACTGCAGGGACTTGTCCAGGTAGGCGCCAGGGGTCAACAGTGACTTAAAAGAAAATGGAGGGGACGTGAATGCGCCCTGGACAACTGCGCGCAAGTGGAAAGGTTTGGGCTGCTTTGGAGACCACGGAGGGCTGGCTGGAGCCTTCAGCCTTCCTGTTAGGTTTTCACAGTGCCAGTATTAAGGGACGATCGGAGTAGGGATGCAGCAAGACGTGTGGGATTTGGGGGTCTTCTCCTGTGGCTTTAAGGGTTGGGTCTTCCTCATGCAAACGTGGGTATCACTGGAAGCAGGAAGTGATTCCCAAAATCAAGGGCCTCCGCTGCTGCTTCTTTCCAGAAAAATAATCAGGTTTTAGAATGGCAGTATATACAGTGATGAGTTGCTCCAGATGCAGTAGCATACGTGTGGATGACTTCTTCACTTTGAAGAAGTCTAGTACAGGGAGGAAGGAAGGGAGGGAGGGAGGGAGGGAGGAAGGAAGGAAGGAAGGAAGGAAGGAAGGAAGGAAGGAAGGAAGGAAGGAAGGAAGGAAGGAAGGAAGGATTTTGACGATTAAAAAGAGCTGGATCTGTTGAGCTGTTTATTTTAAATATTATTTTTAAGAAGCCAATAAACTCAGGCAGGGAGGGAGTCCTGCTTACAAACATCTGAACTTGGACTGTTCTGATCCTCTTCACCTATACGGTGAACTCCGATTAATTCAACCCACTTGACTGATCCGGTGAGGCTTCTGGAAGTAAGCAGCACCTAGGAACTATTTCTTTTGGAGACAATCCTTGTTATTGTTATTGTACTGGGAACCATTCCATCACATGACCCTCCACCCGATCAACGTAATTCAGCCTTCCCCCCCCCCCGCCTCGAACCTGACAGGGCTCCGTAAATTTCATTCAGAAGCTGGATGTCAAACCAATTTCCTCGGGTCTCAGAATCCAATCGAACGGAACCGATTCCAGCTGTCAGATCGAAAGAGATCCCGCCGGATCTTTCTGGATTCCATGGAACCCAGTGCTGATTGGACGTTGCCACTGAAATGCCCGGTGCTTCCAAAACTGTGTACCAGATCTTTCGTGGGATCAGCAATTGCGAAATCCTGCCGTTCGGAAGGAAGGACGGAAGGACGGACCTAGATAAAATAACAATAACAAGGGGGGAAGCAAAAGGGTGAACAAATCTCCAAATAGTCGGAATGATTGCACAAAGAAGAGCAACTAAGATGATTAGGGGACTGGAGCCTAAAGTATATACGGAACGGCTGCTGGAATTGGGTATATCTAGTTTAATGAAGAGAAGGACGAGGGGGAACATGATAGCAGTGTTCCAATATCTCAGGGGCTGCCACAAAGAAGAGGGAGTGAAGCTATTTTCCAAGGCGCCCGAAGACAGGACAAGAAGCAACGGGTGGAAATTGATCAAAGAGAGAAACAACCTAGAACTAAGGAGAAACTTCCTGACAGTTAGAACAATTAACCAGCGGAACAACCTGCCTCCAGAAGTGGTGAATGCTCCAACACTGGAAGTTTTTAAGAAGAGACTGGACAGCCCTTTGTCCGAAATGGTATAGGGTTTCCTGCCTGAGCAGGGGGTTGGACTAGATGACCTCCAAGGTCCCTTCCAACTTTATTATTATTATTATTATTATTATTATTATTATTATTATTATTATTATTATTATTATTATTATCCCCTATTATTATTATTATTATTATTATCAATCATCGCACAGTCAGCCAGATGTTCAGACTGGATTTGGCATTTTGTCTACCTATCGAGTCCTTACCCAGGACCTGGGATAGGCAGAAGTAGATGTTTGATGGTATTATAGGTATCATCGCAGGATGGAAGCAGTTCCTAATAAGGCCGCCTTTTGCAATTGACTAATAGCAAATTTGTCAATGCCAATGGTGTTCAAGTGGTGTTCCAGTTGTTTTGGGATTGCGCCCAAGGAGCCTATGACTATTGGTACTAACCTTGCTTGCTTTTGCCACAGTCTTTCTATTTCTATTTGTAGGTCTTTGTATTTTGTTATCTTCTCCAGTTCTTTCTCTTCTATTCTGCTGTCTCCAGGCACTGCCACGTCCACTATCCAGACTTTTTTGTCTTTCTTATCGACAATTGTTAAATCTGGGGTGTTATGTTGCAGGTGCTTGTCTGTTTGAATTCTGAAGTCCCAGAGCAGTTTAATTTTATTTATTATTATTATTATTATCATCATCATCATCATCATCATCATTATTATTATCATTATTATTATTATTATTCTCGTAGCCAGACAGACATTCAGAAACAAAACAAAACAAAACAACAAAATGGTGGCTGGAGTGAAGAAGGGACAGGGACTCTATGGAAAATTTCCAAAATGGCCAGTCTGGAACTACTGCATTTTAGGCAGGAAGGATGGCACAGATTTAAGGCGCCAGTGGACAGAACTAGGCACGTGCAACGCAGAACGGAGACAATACTCCAGATTAATGAGGGAGAGAAACGGGGAATCTTAAAAACCACCTGGCAACAGTTCAGCGTCTCTCTTTATTAAATGCGAGTCTTTTACAGCCGGGAATGTCAAAAGTAGTCACCCTTGGGGGTCATCATGAGATGAACCTTGCGTTAGAGCAGGGGTTCTCAACCTTGACAACTTTAAGACTTGTGGACTTCAACTCCCAGAATTCCTCAGCCAGCAAAGCTGGCTGAGGAATTCTGGGAGTTGAAGTCCACAAGTCTTAAAGTTGCCAAGGTTGAGAACCCCTGCGTTAGAGTATCACTTAATTGTTTTCGAAGTTCCTGAAAGCGGCGAACCAAGGAAGGAACGAAGGCGGTCGCGATCCCGGAGAATTCCCTCCTCGGTCGAGTCCCCGGCGAGGTAGCGATCCAGTTTCACTGCCATGAGCCTCTTCGCACGCCTTGGCCCCAACAGAAACCAAGCCCCAAGACTGGGTGCCCTCCTGAGAGGTTGAACTACAGCTCCCATCGTCCCCGGCCAGCCATTACGGAGGGTACGGTGGCCCAACCAAATCAGGACCCTCCGTTTTCTCCGAGCGAAGGGGCCCTTTTCCTTTTGAGCCCTGGGACGGTCCCTTTCTCAGGCCGCGGCCGCCGAGACTCCCAGCTTCCGTTCGCCTTCCGACGACCTTGCCTATCGTTCCCACCCTTCCCCCCCCCCCGACACCCTGTTTTCACCCGGGGCAACTCCCCAGCGGCAGTTCAGTTTTCTCGGCTTCAAGCAAACGAAAGGCCGCCCAGCTGCCGAAAGAGGCCACTACTGAATGCAGGAAAGGAAGCTTTGGGGTATGTGTGTGTGTGTGTGGGGGGGGGGAACCACAGCGAGGAAAGGCAGGCAAAAGACAGAGCGCAAGGATGTGGCCACGTTGGCACCTGTGTCTAGTCCAGTGTTTCTCAACCTTGACAATTTTAAGGCATGTGGACTTCAACTCCCAGAATTCCACAGCCAGCATTGCTGGCTGTGGAATTCTGGGAGTTGAAGTCCACATGCCTTAAAATTGTCAAGGTTGAGAAACACTGGTCTAGTCAGATGAATACCCACTGATTAGATTATTTGGCCCTGTGGCTCCGAGATCCACGTGCAAAGTGCAAAGTGCTCTGGGTAAGACTGTCCTGTACGGGGGGGGGGTAGTTGAACAGGGAGAACGCATCGACATCTAGAAGTGATATGTGTCTATATAACTTCCCCATGTGAATGTGTCAACATCCACGGAGCATCAAAGGAAGAGAAAGCAACACCATCTTTCAGAGAACTGTTTCAGGTTCTTGTGGAGGGAGGGTGAAAGAGGATACTTCACAGCTGTGGCTGAATCTATAACGGACAGCCCCCCCCCCCCCGTCTATTCAGAAGTAACTGAGTCAAAAGGAACTTACTTTTGTAAGCTAAACCCACATTTCTTCAGGATGGAAAGCCCTCGGGACCACATCCACAAGTCACACAATTCTTGCTAGTTTTCAGGCCCCGCAGCAGCTCTCTCCTTTCAGAAATTTAGCAAGCAGGAAGTCCCCCAGCTCATTTCGTAATGTTTGAAATTTTCATACTATGCTAAGGTGGTTTGATTATTTGGGGCTAAGTGTTGAGTGACCTCAGCCTGTGGACTATAAAGGACGGTTTATGGTTGGCCAGTTGGGTGGCTGCAAGGAATTGTGGTTCGTTCAGGACAATGCATTTAAATGTGGCTTCGTGTAGTGTGCAAACACACAACCCCATTTCCCATCTTCTCACAGGGAAAATGCATTTCCCAAGCAAGGTCTTGGCCTGTTCATCTTCAAGTCTCATTATACGAGGTCAGTCTTAGTAATGGATAATATGTGCTTAGATCTACTGGACTAAAAAGACCCTAGCTCTGGAAAGCTGGCTGGGGCCCATGCTTTTCCAAAGAATTTAGTCTATATTTTCCTGCTTTTCTCCACGGCTATTTTTAGTTATGACTACGATTTTGCTCAGAAGAAGAACCTGTCAACCTCTCTTTCTGATGGCTTTGGATCTTCCTCAACATCCTTGACTTAGGTGGATGTTGGGCTTCCCCCCCCCACCTTGATTCTAACCACAGCAGAAGCAGACGAGATATTTCTCTCTTACATCCCCATAATGTCTTCATCTCATTCCCAGACCATAACTGTAGCCTTAAGTCATCCTTTAGCAGTTTCTGTTTTAGGCTCCAAAGGCTCTGTTAAAACGCTAATCATCCATTTCTTTGGTAATAGAAAGCTTTAATTGCATAACATTTGCAGCGTTTCTGCCAAGCGTCATTGTTCTGGTGTGACCTCTTTGCTAGCTGACTATTTGATGGCGCCATCCTGTTGAACAAAGTTACTGGATAAATTCTCTGGTTTTGCTGCTTTCTCCCTTTCTGAACATCACTACTGGTCCTGGAACCATCAGCCAATCGTGGCACTGGGGAGCTTCAACTGGTCCAAAACACAGTAGCACTGATAGCAATAGGCATGCTTCAAGTATGCCTCTATGACACCCAAGCTTTGTGACCTTGCAACAGTTGCTCGTTTGTCACTTTGCCTCCTGATGCAATTCCAGATGCTAGTTATGACCTATAAAGCCCTAGATGTCATAGCCCTAGTTACTTGAAGGAGTATTTTTTTTCCTGTACTGCTGGTCCATTGGATCCAATCTGAGAAGATGGGTGTACTCCAGGTTCCTTCAGTTAAGCAGGGACAACTACTGGATCCCTGGAAGGCTGCCTTCTTGTTACAGCGCTTGTTCTCTGGAATGAAGTTCCCCTTAAATACCTGTGTGATTTCTAACTCCGATGGCAGAAAATGCGCATAAGTGGCACACAGCAGACCCCTCCGTAATTCACATGGATCTCAGAAAGGAAGGTGGCACAGCATCATCAGAGCTACAGGCTTCTCTTATTAGAGTCATTCTTGATAAAACTAGTCTTGGTCTTCCTGTGAAATTGACTGTTGCTTTGGTATACCTAGAGGGGATGATACCAATTTATGATGTTTTGTTATTTTTGACTGAATTTGTTTCCTATATTGATTGTATGTTTGTTATTTCATTGCTGTGAACTGGCCAGAATCAATTTGGTGACAGATGAAATCTAAACTGAATGAATGAATGAATGAATGAAGGAAGGTAGGAAGGAAGGAAGGAAAGAAAGGAAAGAAGGGTGGAAGGAATGATTTTGAGAAATGGCTTGATTTACAGGATTTAACCATCTATCAAACACTGGGATCTCCCTAAGTCCAACTGATTACTTACTTTAAGGCTTATTTTAAGTGCACGTTGAAAGGTGCTTTTCCCACTGCACCAGTGTTCTCACTCCCAATTATCTCCTTAACTTTGTGGCTGGGTGAGAAGAGCTTGCAAATCCCAGATATGGCACTCTTCCTCTACCAGAAGCTGCCTCCAAAGCACCACAGATTTTGGATATAGAGAGGCTTGTTGTAAGAAGATGGGAAACCCCATTTTAATCTCATTTCAGTTACAGGCAAAGCTAGGCAGCCTCACAGATGGGATGGGAAGGAGATGAAAGCAATCTTCAGAAGACAGGCCCTTAAAGAATGATTAGCGGAGGCATCTTTGAGCCTTTGAAGGCCATTTGCTCTCCTGTCCTAAAAGCTTTAGCTTGGAAAACCAACTGTGTGGTTCAGTGGGTACAAAGAACTGATAGTATAAGCCAGTGGTGGGATGCAGCCGGTTCGCACCACTTCGGCAGAACCAGTAGCTAATGGCTACTGAATGGACTTCCTGAAGCGGCATCCCAGACAGAGAACCGCTTGTTCCCATATTTTAATCCGACCACTGGTATAGGCCCCAAAGAAAAGTTAGTGGCTCCCAAATAAAAATGCATCCTAACTTGCATTTATTTTGGTAGCATGTTTTTTTTCTACTTAAGAGCTTTCACGTAAAAACTGTGTAAAATCTTAAATCTTACTGATATCAATGAAGTTTATGTTCAGATAAGTGAAATATAGAATTTTAGTCCAATTTTAGGTCATGGCCAATTTGATTATATTGTAGTCCTAAACTTAATTTACTTGGAGGAAACCTGTATAGCTTTTAAGTCAATGTAGCTTTGATTGAGGGTTTTTTTTTTTTTAAAAAAAAAGTTATTCTGTTACTTTTTATTTACACAGGCAAAGGATGCCCGAACAAAAGCTCACCCCACCCCCGCCACGTCAAGTTATATTTTCGGAAGGGTTACGTTTCCTTTACAAGGGCAGCTTTATATCCTGACCACTGTAGGGGGTCTATTTTGATGCTCCAGAAAGTTCATATAGAACCATGCAGATTGCAGACTTGAAAAGATTGCTGGGAAAGTGGGGGTGGGGGAGGGAACCTGTTTGAAGCCACACACAAATGGGTTGAGAAGAGAGAGAAGGTGGGGGGGAGAGAAGCAGATAAAGCTGCCAACTTCTAGGATCAGAGCAATTTATGGAATGCAATTTTTTGGGGGGAAAAAAATCAAAATCTTGAATAACCGTTGCAGTTTGCAGCCTTTGTTTTCTTTTCAGTTCAAATCTTTGTTCCTTGAATTGAAATAACTGTATACTCGCACTTAATAACTCTTACCAAAACATTTCCAATGACTACCCTGTAGGTTGAGGTTGCTCTTTGTACAAAACTGAACAAACGTTAACTGGGAGGATGTATTGATATCCTTTCACACAGTTAGACCCAATAGGATTCTACATTTGACTGAATCATATTCAATCCAAATAATTCTAAGTTTTAGATTCCAAAGTTAGTAGTTTTTAATCAGTAATCGCAATAGCACTTAAACTTGTATACCGCTCCATAGTGCTTTTCAGCACTCTCTGAGCAGTTTACAAATGTCATCATGCCCCCCAACCATCTGGGTCCTCATTTTACTGGCCTTGGAAGGATGGAAGGCTGAGTCAACTTTGAGCTGGTCAGGACTGAACTCTTGACTGTGGGCAGACTCAGCCTGCAATATTGCATTCTAACCATTGCAGCACTCAGTAAGTCATTGTCTTTGCCACCTTCACCTCTCAGATGCTTTTTATATCCTCCTTCTGGATCCTATGAGAATTTTGAGAATGGCTTTTCACTGATACCATATCTTTCTTTCAAATAGATTTGACATGATGTTGATTCTTCTCAAACTCCTCCTGGATTGTCAAGACAGCCTATGAGGTGATCTATGGTTGGGTCCTTGTAATGGTGACATTGCCTCTTGAAGGAGGAGATGGTCTTACTGACCCTGAAGGAAGCAACAATGTGCCTCCATCTCAAGAGGCTATCACTGGATCCTTTCATTCGGGACAGTAATTGTCCAGTCTCCAACTTTTGGGAGGGTCAAACTTTGGGGGAAAGGCTATTGAGAGGGTAGTTGGAGAGCAATTACAGAAGATCTTGGAGACAGTGGATTGTCTAGACCAGGTGTGGTCAACCTTGGCTCTTTTATGACTCATGGACTTCAACTCCCAGAATTCCTGAGCCAGCCATGCTGGCTCAGTAATTCTGGGAGTTGAAGTCCATGAGTCATAAAAGAGCCAAGGTTGACTACCCCTGGTCTAGACCTGTTTCAGTCACATTTTAGGCCAGATTACAGAATGGAGATGCTTGCTGATGACTTGTGATAGAGCCAGAATGGAGGTGATGCAGCTATCCTTGTGCTCCTTGATCTTTCAATAGATTTTGATACTACCAACCACAGTATCCTTCTATATCACTTATGGAGGTTGAGGGTGGGGGGATACTGTGCTGCAGTAGGATATTGTGGTTGCCTTTGTGTCTGGTCCAGAAACATCAGTTGGTACAAAACCTGGTAGCTAGATTGGTCTCAGGAAGAATGTAAAGAGATTGTATTAAAAACCTTAGAGCACTAGTTTTGGTACCATTATGTGTCTAGGTCAATCCAGTTGACTTGAGAGGATGCCTCTTTTAAAAGGAACCTTCATGCTCACTGAGATCATCTCAAGAGTTGTTATGGGCGTATCTAAAGGGGACCCCAAACCTTTGCAATCCATTCTTTGAAAAATTGAACATCATCATCATCATCATCATCAAGTTGGAAGGGACCTTGGAGGTCATCTAGTCCAACCCCCTGTTCAGGCAGGAAACCTTATACCATTTCGGACAAATGGCTGTCCAGTCTCTTTTTAAAAACTTCCAGTATTGGAGCATTCACTGCTTCTGGAGGCAGGTTGTTCCACTGGTTAATTGTTCTAACTGTCAGGAAGTTTCTCCTTAGTTATAGGTTGCTTCCCTCCTTGATTAATTTCCATCCGTTGCTTCTTGTCCAGCCTTAAGGCACTTTGGAGAATAGCTTGACTTCCTCTTCTTTGTGGCAACCCTTGAGATATTGGAACACTGCTATCATGTCCCCCCTCATCCCTCTCTTCATTAAACTAGACATACCCAATTCCAGTAACCGATCCTTATATGTTTTAGCCTTCAGTCCCCTAATCATCTTTGTTGATCTTCTCTGTACTCTTTCTAGAGTCTTTTCTTAAAGGCCCTTAAGATACATTCCTTTTGGAAAAGGCTTTCAACTGGTGATTGAATGGTCCATTTTAACATTTAATTTGCTTAGTTTGTTTTCCCCATGGCTGACTAGGGAATTCTGGGAGCTGAAATCCACGCTGAGGTTGAGAAATACTGCGATAAAGACTTAGTTTCAACATTCACCCTCTCAGCTGAGTTGCAATTCTATGAAGTAATCCAGAGATACCCAACGTTCCGGGGAGGTATTGGAGGCTAGTTAATCTAATAATAATAATAATAGTAGTAGTAAAGTTGGAAGGGACCTTGGAGGTCATCTAGTCCAACCCCCTGCTCAGGCAGGAAACCCTACACCATTTCGGACAAATGGCTGTCCAGTCTCTTCTTAAAAACTTCCAGTGTTGGAGCATTTACCGCTTCTGGAGGCAGGCTGTTCCACTGATTAATTGTTCTCACTGTCAGGAAGTTTCTCCTTAGTTCTAGGTTGTTTCTCTCCTTGATTAGTTTCCACCAGTTGCTTCTTGTCCTGCCTTCAGGTGCTTTGGAAAATAGCTTGATTCCCTCTTCTTTATGGCAGCCCCTGAGATATTGGAACACTGCTATCATGTCCACCACCAAGTTGGTTGCAAAATTCTAATTACAATACCCCCCCTGCTCCCAGTATGTCAGCTATTCACTTCTTTGAAGGAGAGATCAGAGGAGATATCCCAAATAATCTTTTATGATTGTCTTGAATCCATCCTCCTTTGGCAATAGGGAATCTGGTCGTGATAGGGAAAATTTCTGTGTATTTCTGCATTTCCATGCAGAACTATCAATTGAACAATCCAGAAAGTTGATCTCAATCCTTGATGGTGTAAAACCCATTGCTGTTTTATTCTGTTCATATGAACTCATCCTCAACCGGATGATGGTGGTCACTGCAGGTAGATGAATTCAGATTCAAAGAGAACAATTGGCTTAGTGTATGGAAAGCTTTGTACTTTTTGCAGCTGCCCACAAGCTTGGTTTGGAAATGTGCTAACAGTCAGGAGAGGGGCTGAGTCCTTCCTCTCCGTTTTTTTTCCACTGTTCATGAAAAAGTTTCATTTAATTTTGTCTTTTAAAAGTTGAGACCCATAAAACTGAACAATCTCTGCTCAAAGGTGGTGATGGTGGTGTGGAAAAGTTAGCAAAAGTTGGACTATTATATGCTCATCAAATCCCTTTAAAGCAGTGGTTCTCAATTTTTTTAATGCCGCGACCCCCAACCGGTCGTAAGTTGAGGACTACTCAACCGGTCGTAAGTCGAGGACTACTCAACTGGTACAGCACCGTTTGCAGAATGGGACTTTTGGCAGGCTCAGCAGGGCAGAGACAGCCTGGACAATTCCTATTGGCTTTTGAAAGCCAATAGAATTAGACTCTTTCAAGAGAGTCTATTCTATTGGCTTTCAAAAGCCAATAGAATAAAAGGGAGTAGCACAGCTAATGGTGGACTGCGTTGTTTGGCGACCCCCGTGAAATGGTCGTTCGACCCCAAATGGGGTCCCGACCCACAGGTTGAGAACCACTGCTTTAAAGTGCTTGTTTGTTTTTTATCCTATCTATCTATCTATCTATCTATCTATCTATCTATCTATCTATCTATCTATCTATCTATCTATCTATCTCATCTAATCTACTACTCAGAGTCACTTTATTTATATATTTATCTGGAATTTTAAAGCATGGTAAATCTTAAGCAGGAGGCCAATTTATGGAATTGGAGCATTGTTCATGGATGGCTCCATTATTTTCGCCAGGCCTTAGTTGAGGAATTCAGAGCAGAGTCTCTGATGACAAATGAAGCAAGAAAGTAATATGGGAGAACCTCTCCACTGATTGGACCTCACTTATTACAGTGGAACATGCTTCTATGTAATCAGGATCCAGAATGCATCTTAAAATCATCAATGCAGACATGGAGGAATTGAAAAATACAACAGTTTAACTCAGAGATGGCCAACCTTGATAAATTTTAAGACTTGTGGACTTAATTCCCCAGCCAGCCATGAGGATAGCAAAACAAGCAAATTAATAGTTAAAATGGACTGGGGTGGCTAGGAGTTCAAGTTCACGAGTCTTAAAGTTGCCAAGGTTGGGCACCCCTGGTTTAACTGAACGGCAGATTAAATTATATTAAACTAATGCAGAGAAGAAGCTTCGAACAACATCATTCACTGAAAACTTTCTGCATTAATAATGGCTTCGGATATCCTAATACGGTTTGCTTTGCCCACAATTCCTTTGAAAAATTCTCAGGGACTGGGGATATGCATCCAGTTAGCCACAGACCATAGTTTCTAAATCCCAGTGGCACACTTCATACATCTTACTCCTGATAGAGTGTAGACCAGGGGTCTGCAACCTTGCCAACTTTAAGACTTGTAGACTTCAGCTCCCAGAATTCCTCATCCAGTTATACTGGCTGAGGAATTCTGGGAGCTGAAGTCCACAAGTCTTAAAGTTGGCAAGGTTGCAGACCCCTGTCTAGACAATAGGCCAAACAGGCTGGATGAATCCAGCTTAAATGAAGAAATGGGGCCTGTAGCAAGATGGTTTCTTGTTTAAGGACCACTGACACTGTCTTCCTCACCATACCACACTAGACCATCATTCCACTTTCTACAACTACAGGTTAGTCCTTGACTTATGACCACAATTGAGTCCAAAATGTATGTCACTAAGTGAAACATTGGTTAAGTGAATTTTGTAATGCTGCCAAGAAACCTACTTTGTTATATTCATGAAGCACCAGGAATTGAGTTTGACCTGAAGATTTGTAGCTTGATTAACCCTGGGATTCCTTCAGGGCTGTTGATACCACTCTCCCAAGACTCAGGGATACTGCAAATTGGTAACAGAAGAATGCTTCAACACTGGAGGTTTTTAAGAAGAGATTGGAAAGCCATTTGTCTGAAATGATATAGGGTTTCCTGCCTGAGCAGGGGGTTGGACTAGATGACCTCCAAGGTATTATTATTATTATTATTATTATTATTATTATTATTATTATTGATCATTGCACAGTCAGCCAAATATTCAGACTGGATTTGGCATTTTGTCTACCTATTGAATCCTTACCCAGGACCTGGGATAGCCAGATGTGGATGTTTGATGGTATTACAGATATCATCGCAGGATGGAAGCAGTTCCTAATAAGGCCGCCTTTTGCAATTGACTAATAGTGAATTTGTCAATGCCAATGGTGTTCAAGTGGTGCTCCAGTCATTTTGGGATTGCACCCAAGGCGCCTATTACTATTGGTACTACCCTTGCTTGCTTTTGCCACAGTCTTTCTATTTCTATTTGTAGATCTTTGTATTTTGTTATCTTCTCCAGTTCTTTCTTGTCTATTCTGCTGTCTCCAGGCACTGCCCCAGGTCCACTATCCAGACTTTTTTGTCTTTTTTATCGACAATTGTTAAGTCCGGGGTGTTATGTTGCAGGTGCTTGTCTGTTTGAATTCTGAAGTCCCAGAGCAGTTTAATTTTATCATTTTCTATGACTTTCTCTGTTTTATGATCCCACCAGTTTTTGCTTACAGGCAAATGATATTTCTTGCAGATCTTCCAATGCACCATTGTTGCTATTTTGTTATGCCGCTGCTTGTAGATGTTTGATGGCATTACAGATATCGTTGTTGTTGTTGTTGTTATTATTATTATTAAATGCTTGTATTCCTGCCTATTGGGTCATCCTGAGCCAGCTAAATCCTTGCATCGCCAAGCTATTTCCCCTCTGATTTCTACCATCTGATAGCACCACCAACATAGCCCCATTCCTCCTAGACCGATCTGTTCAATCTCGGGAAACCTCATCTAGTCAAGGGCAATCCCAGCACAAAGGAAGCAAAGCAAAAATCGCAGGCGACAGGTCTAGGCAGGGCGACCGAATGAGTTGGGCACGAAGCATTTCCCAGTGCGGCAAGACAACGCTCGTTTCTGTGCTTACCTTTCCCGCAAGGGGGCGCTGCCCTCGCGCGGAAAAGCCCGCTGCGGCCCCCTCGGCTGTCCCCGCATCTACTCCGTGGGCTCCTCCTTCTCCCCTCTCTTCACACGTCTCTCCCACGGACCCAACTTAAATCTTCTGAAGCAAGCGGGCGGGCGGGCGGGCGGCGGCAAGACTCCGCGAAGAACACGCCGGCGCCTAGGCAACGTTCCTTCAGTTTCTGATACGTGTAAAATGCAACCCAGCCCCATCGCTTACTCTCTCCCTTGAACCGGTCATATGCCTGCATGAGTTGCGTGAGGTCAAAAAAGTCAAGATGGACGACGCAACGGGGCGATCTGCTTTTTTTTTTTTTAAAAAATCTTGTATATAACGGGCAGAGCTTTATTCACATCTTTACAGGCGCCATCTTAAAGTTTTATTGTCCGTATGCCTTTTTTAAATCTGTAAACCACCCAGAATCACTTTGATAGTGAGATCAAAGTAAAAATCCCAACGAAACTCCTGGTTAAGTTGGCGGGATTCACTGCTAACTGCTTAATATCCATAGAAACTGGCCTTCCTTCGGTTATCAAACTGCAGCTTCAGCCACCACTGCTGTGTGTGTGTGTGTGTGTGTGTGTGTGTGTGTGTGTGTGTGTGACTATATCATATCTCATATCATAGAATAGAACAATAACTTTATTGTCACTTTGAATGTACGCTAATCGGCATACATTAAAATGAAATTTTGTTGCATACAGCTCTCAAAGAGTTACCACCTCCAATATACACTACATAAATATGACAAAAATAAATACAGAATTATGCATATACCCACATACATCATATCATCTTATCATATATATCTTATATCATATATATATCATATATCATATCATATACTGTCTCTTATCTATCTGCATAGTACAATATATAATATACATAATATATAAAGTTGGCGCATTGTATAAAACTACGAGAAATCGCTATTTTTAGGATAAACGGGAAGGAGCTATTAGCCAACCTGACTGGGCAACCTTTTGCCTTCAGGGATAGTTACTGCGAAGCAAGAAATCAGGTACCCACCGTAAGGCAGATCAGGCTATCTGGTTTCCATGACGCTCTGTCTTCAGAACAGCGTATCTCGAAACACTGATTCCTGTGATCTTGAGGACTAGTTACATGGATTTGTTTTCGGAAACGGTCATATAACCTTAGAATCCGATCAAGCCCGTGTTGCGTTGATGCGTGCATAGAGGGCTCTGTGGTTTGCTGGAAGTGTTATTGTTTCATTGAGCAAGCATTAAAAGCCCTAGCCGCTGGATGCTTTTACTAGCTCAAAAATAATAAAGAGCATTTGGAACAGCTAAAACCGGAAGGGAGGGAGTCTTTCAAAAAATAAAAATAAAAAAAAATTAAAACTTGGCCTTAGAACGAATTACTGTTTTTCACAAAATCAAAATGTACAAAACAAGTTTTAAAAGTTTATTCGTTCTCTTCCTCCCCCCCCCCCCCTTCCTTCATTCTCGCCTAATTTAAAAACGTGCCTCATTCAGGTCCATGTGATTTATGCTCAAATGCTTTGGCAGAGAATTAAACGACGCAGCTGCAGTCCGAAGTACATTTGTTAAAAAATGGACGATCGATCGCCTTTTCCCCACTGGCAGCTAACCCTGGCCCGTTCCGGTGTGGGTCTGGCATATTGTGTAGTGGGGGAGATTAGCTGTTTCTGATCCGACTGGGTTGCGAGTTTCCCCGCCAAGCGAGGCCTCAACCCCGGAAATGACTAGGCACCAGGGGATTGTGGATCCAGTTCTTTTTGTAGAAGACCTCTTCCCTATCCTCGACGCTCGCGTGGGAATGGAAGACCGGGAGGGCGTCAAACTCGACGGGAAAATGCGCCAGCTTTCACGCATAACTGCTAGCGTCGTGGAAACGGTATAACAAAAGTTACAGATTTTACGACGTAACTGACAAGGTAGCGACAGTCACTGCCAAACCGGGGGCGGGGGGGGAAGAGGGACGCTCTGCTACTCCCCCCCCCAAGGAGGCAAGAACTAGTGCTTTTCAGAATCAAAATTCAGAATCAGAATAGAGCTGGAAGGGACCTTAGAGGTCTTCTAGTCCAGCCCCGAGAACCTATTCCATTTCAGACAAGTGGCTGTACCCAGTCTCTCCTTAAAAACCTCCAGTGATGAAGCACCCACAACTTCTGAAGGCAAAAAAATGCTCCACTGGTTCAATTGTTCTCACTGTTAGGAAGTTTCTCCTGAATTCCAGCTTGCTTCTCTCCTTGGATTAGTTTCCATTCGTTGTTTCCCGTCCTGCCCTCTGGGGCTTTGGAAAATAAGTTGATCCCCTCCTCCTTGTAAGAGTCTTTCAGCTGTATGAGACTTCCCCGGGTGCTAAAAATCAATTTATATGCGCCACTGAATCCGGATCAGGGCTTTCCCCGGGGGAGTTAGATCCAGGGCGCTTTCCACCGATATTTTGGGTTGAAGGGCCCTGAGAACAAGGGGTAACTCCCTCCACCGCCCTTCTCCTCCTTTAGAGAACCCCTTGAAGTTTGGGGTAATGGTTTTCTCGGTCTGTTTTTGAGAGAATTGGGAAGTTCCCGGAGATCTGAACTGAAATGAGCAAACTCGGCCCCAACGGGGGGGGGGGTGAAGTTCACCTGTCATCTGAAGCCACAAGGTGGTTTGTTTGGTTCCGGCTTGCGCTGGGAGGAGGGGGGGGGAGCCCGACGGTTGGGGTTCGTAGGCTGTGTTGGAGAACTTAGCCTATTTACCTCCATGCAGCCAACTGTGGTTGAGTCACTAAACCACGGTTAAATAAACGATGGCTTAGCGGGATTTCTGAGTCTAGTTAAAATAACTGTCCTTTTCTCCTTTCGGTTTGGAATGATCTCGTCAGGGCAGGTTTTATTTATTTTTTAATGCACTACTTTGGATCCAGGTTTTTGGAAGTGCTTTCTTAAAATCTCCTTTTCAATTCATTTCTTGCACATTTACCTGATAAGGGAACCTTGCCGGACACAAAAAGGCTTCTGGCTGAGTGAGGATGCGTGGGCTTGGAGGAGATTGATCTTGTTATCTTTGTGAGTACACTAAACTATTGCAAATCCCTATAAACCCTCAGTTAATTTGTTCTTGTCATTTTCTTATGTGCAGTCACAGCCTCGGATCCCCTCCAAAGTAGATCCTTTTGATTTCAAAACGAATTGATATAATTTCCATTGAAGAAATTGTCCAAATTGTTATTTTTTGTCTTGACCATTGCATTTGCCAGTTGTTGGATGGGATAATTGCAATTTCCAGCATTTTCAAGAACTAGAAACTGGAATGTTTCTTTGGGAAGGCAGCCTACTTGCTCAGCTAGGGAAAAGCAAAGTCTGTTTAGATTACCCCAAGGAAATCCACACCCTTGAGGAATTTTCCTGCTTACTTTTGGTGCTGTGAGAAACCCACCAGGCAAACTCAAACATACCACCTGGCATCAGAGAAGGCTAAGATCCAGGTGGCTGGACTGGAGCCCCTCTCACCATGCAAGAAGCAGTTCAGCACAGCTATAACAAGTTCTGCTATGCTGGTAAAGCCTGGTTAATTAGTACCTGCATCAATTTCATTGCTTGCACCGTCAACTTAGGGACATATTAGTATCAAGCGATGAAATATTTAAATTGAATTAACTTAAACATTTCTGTGTAGTGTTATAGATAACCTTTTCATGTTGCCTCGCATCAGCTTGATGCATATCAGTCATATCAGCTCAGATATTCAGCTAGTTGCCAGGCTACCAAAGTTGGGGATTTTAACTATATATCCTTGTGAGAAAAACTACCAAACAGAGCCTTGTCTGGTTCCCCCCCCCCTCTCTTTCCACTGTTATCCTTTCCATTTCAAAAACTGCACTGTGAGAGTTGATTTACAACCTCTTTGGAATCAAGATGAGATTTATGCATATACTTAATTTCACCCATTAATGCAGATTGCATATTTCCCTAGAGCAGGGGTAGGCAACCTTGGCTCTTTTATGACTCGTGGACTTCAACTCCCAGAATTCCTGAGCCAGCATAGCTCAGGAATTCTGGGAGTTGAAGTCCACGAGTCATAAAGGAGCCAAGGTTGCCTACCCCTGCCTAGAGGCAACCACTGTTTACCATTCATCCTGAAAGAAAATACAAATAGTCTTCATTTAGTTGGGACTGGCAGCTTGGTTGTTAAACAAAACAGTTACTAAGTGTTTATGATGTGATTTTAGTGATCCTTTTACAAACTTGTGAAGGTCATAAATGCAAGCATTGGTCACAAGGTTACGTTTTCATCACTGTCATAGTGGTTGCTAAATCAGGTAGTTGCTAAAAGAAGATTAGCATGCATGCAACTGGAAAAAAAACCATAATAATTTTTCAATTGTATATCAGTAGGTGCAAATATTGAAAAGACACGGTGATGCTACTACCACTTTGGATAAATACATTCACAGAAGAAGAAAGGGATGCAACAATGTGATGTTGTAATGAATGTAACAATGGGGGCTCAGTGTTATCTCTTGAGTTAGCAAGCATGATACGGGAGTCCTTGAGTTAAGAATGTAAATAAGCCCCTCAATTAGGGTCACAAATTGTGATGGTTATAAAGCAGGTCATCACATGACTGGATCCAATTTTACAACTTTTTTTTGTGGTGGCCATTACGAGAATACGGCAATTGTAAATCAAATTGGGTTACCGTTAAGGGAACTCGTTGTTTGCTATAGGGCTGGTTGTGCCAGAAAATGAAAATAAGTGACGGTTTACGTAGTAAATCACAGTCACATGACTGTGAGGCACTGCAAATGGATGTAAATGCGATCCAATTGCCAAGTCCCCAAAGTGCAATCCTGTGACAGTGGAGGAATGGGGAGGGGAAGGCGATGTCAGAACTTTGAAATGGGGTCCGAAGTAGCTTTGGGGCCATTCATTGTAACTTCAAATGATCACTAAGTGATTGGTTATAAGTCAAGGATTAATGTAATGAGGGATCATAGTTGAGAGTCCCATATCCTATTTATGAACCCCGCAGAGGCATCTGGACTGTCAGGAACAGCTGTAGCCTCCACTTGATTCCTTTAGGTCAGTGCTTCTCAATTATTTTCTGTCATGCCCCCCTAGGAAGAAGAAAACATTTCGCGCCCCCCGCGCGACTGTAAAAATTTTTTTTCTGTACAGAGGACCGATTTCCGGGTCTAAAAGTCACATGGGCGGGTTTGGCCAATCAGGATAAAGCATCATGTCTATCCAATCAGGTCCTTTGCATGTGTCACGTGCGTTGGCGGTCATGTTGTCCTCCGCGTCGGGCTGCCGCTTGCGAGTGAGTCGGATGATCCGATCTAGAAATCCAATATGACAGTATTTGCCGAGGTCAAACGAGCCCCCCTTTACGGAGCCTCGTGCCCCCCCTGGGGGGCGCGCCCCACTATTTGAGAAGCACTGCTTTAGGTCAAGAGTGTCCAACCTTAATAACAGGGGTCTTCAAACTTGGCCCTTTTATAACTTGTGGACTTCAACGCCCAGAATTCCTCAGCCAGGCTTGCCTGGCTGAGGAATTCTGGGAGTTGAAGTCCACAAGTCATAAAAGGGCCAAGTTTGAGGATCCCTGGTTTGAGACTTGTGGACTTTCACTCTCAGAATTCACCAGCCAACCATGGGAATTCTGGGAGTTGAAGTCCGTAGGTTTTAAAGTTGCCAAAGTTGGATGCTTTTTAACTATTTTTATGTTTTTATCATGGCTGTGGCTGACATACAATGTGCCCTTGTGCAGAATTCCACATAGTACTCTCACCCCCGCTTAAAATATTCAAAATGTTTTTATCTTTTCTCAGGTGTTCTCTTTCCCGATAGCTATGCCACATAGCTTTTGAATTTTTTTTTTTTTAAAAAAATGTACAACTGGTTCTCCGATCTCTTCATCTGGTGCCCTTATGCAGCATGCAGTTTGCGCACCGGGTGGCAGCCCTGGTTCTTACAGTCATCGAATAACAGAAAACATCTTTCAGAAATATATCCAAGCATTTGGTTATCCAAATATTGAGATCCACTGGCATATGGATCTTCCCCATCTAATATCAGTTTACATGTATTGACGTGGTCCAAGTTCTACATAGTTTAGAAATGCCATGATGATTTATTTCCCTCAGCCATGGGTTGGCAAACGAGACCTCGGCATGTTTTAAAGACACCTTTTTACCTATCACATTTCAGCAGAATGTTCCAGTTATTCTTAAAATTCTGAAAGTTTATTTCAGTAACCATTTCCTTGTTTACAGTTTTACAAGGTTCTAAATATTCCATGTGCATAATGAAATCTGACATCACATGGCAGAAACACTTAGCCTTGCCGGATAAATTTATTAGCAGATGTTGCTGGAGGCAAAACACCTTTTTTGATGCCCAAGTTTCTCTAAAAGTCATATAATGCAAATGTTTTGCTGATTTTTTTCCCCCCCTTCTCCTCCACAGGCTTTTGGTGTGCATGCACAAGTGTGTGTGTATATACACACACACACTTCTTCTCCAACTTGAAGTGATTCTGGACAGCTGACAATTGGATAGAAGCAGAAAAATCAAAGAAATTTAAAAAAATGAAACTCAGGACCCAGAATCAACAAAAGGAATCACACAATAACAAAATGAATGGAATAATTAAGGTTAATCGTTTTGATGATCCATCAAAAATATTTCATTCTGAATGGGTGAATCTTACTCTGTGGTCCAGAATCTGGGGGAAGAATTGGGCTTTTAGGGCCTTTTGGAAGACCGTGAATGTTAGGACCATCCAAACCTTGGGGATGCTCTAGTGCAGAGATCCCCACTTTATGACTTGTGGACCTCAACTCCCAGAATTCCTTAGCCAGCCATGAAATAAAGGCATTTTTTAAATATTTCAATCCCGTCCTCCACTTCTGCCATTATGATAGCATAGATAGATGTTCTATCTATCTCAGCGGTTCTCAATCTGTGGGTCGCGACCCCATTTGGGGTCGAACGACCATTTCTCGGGGGTCGCCAAACAACGCAGTCCGCCATTTTTCCCCCTTTTCCTTAGCTGTGCTACTCCCTTTTATTCTATTGGCTTTCAAAAGCCAATAGGAATTGTCCAGGCTGTCTCTGCCCTGCTGAGCCCGCCAAAAGTTCCATTCTGCAAATGGTGCTGCAAGTTGTCTGCAGTGAAGGCGAGCTGTCTGGAAGTTTCCACTCCTCCCTGCTGAGCAACTACTAAAAATGTAAGTAAAAGAGGGCCAGGGGTGGGAGGTGGGAGGCCGGTGGGCGCAGGGAGGGTTGCTGGCGCACATGGGGCCCGGCGGGTGCCTTACCTCCCTTGGGCTGGGCCAGCTGGTGGCCCAGCCGGTGGTCGCTCTGTGCCGTCGCTGCCCCTTGCCAGCTATGCCTCAGCTGGCGCAGGGGGTGGCACCATGCATGTGCAGCGCTCCCGGGCAGGGAAAGTCCTCGACTTATGACCAGTTGGGTAGTCCTCGACTTGCGACCGGTTGGGTAGTCCTCGACTTACGACCGGTTGGGGGTCGCGGCATTAAAAAGGTTGAGAACCACTGATCTATCTGGATTAGGTTTACTGTGACCCTCATTGGTACATTCCCTTGCTTGGAAAGAAGGAAGGGGAAGAGGAAGAAAGGAAGGGAAAGAAAAGGAAAGGATAGGAAAGGACGGGAAACGAAAGGACAGGAAAGGGAAGGGAAGGAAAAGAAAGGAAAAAAGAAGGGAATAAATTCTTTTCAACTTCATCTGATCTAACAAAGTGAACAGGTTTCTTCATTTATTGTCCGCTCAGAAAAAATTGTTTTAAAAAGCTCAACCTTTCACTGTTGCTCTAACGCAGTGTTTCCCAAACTTGACAATTTTAAGGCATGTGGACTTCAACTCCCAGAATTCCACAGCCAGCAATGCTGGCTGTGGAATTCTGGGAGTTGAAGTCCACATGCCTTAAAATTGTCAAGTTTGGGAAACACTGCTCTAATGAAAAGCAAATGGCTGCGAAAAGCAGTGATCTGTGCCTGAAGAGGAGGCCGCATTTCTGACAGGGAACAGAATCGTCCTTTCCAAACGGAGAAGTTTGCCTCCAATGAAGTGCAGCAGGTGAATTGGAACATTCTGCTTCAGAACTTCTGGTCAGGAAAGACAACTCCGGACACATGGCAGAAAAGGATGAATGGAGGTTGCCTTCCAGGTGGGCTGGGGCAGGCAAAGGATGGTATTGTGGCTTTCCTGTCCTAGAGAAATCATCAGTGGCTGGTACTCCTGCTAGAGCCAGCTGGTCACGTGGGCCAGCACTTAGACCTGGCTGTTCAATATTCAGGCTTGCAGCATTTTTTGCTTTGCCAAAGGTTTCTGTTATAGGGATCTCTCCCTCCCTCCTTCCCTCAAATGAGGAGGGAGAAATATTAATTTTTATGGTCTTGCCTTTGCTGTTTGGTTGATGTTGGCTGGGCAGGAAATCCCAATCACAAGGTTAATAGTGTGAAAGACTACTTCACACTAAAATCAACCAACCTAGTGTCCTTCAAATGCTCAGGCCACAACATCCATCATCTCTAAATGCTGCTATTGGCTGGCATTGTTGAGCTGGAGGTCAGTAGATGGGCAGAGAAAGACTGGATGTGCCTTCAAAGAGGTTGGCCACTGCATTTTGGCAGTTCCCTCTCACCTCCCCCTCCCATCCCCATTTAATATAACTCTGCACTAGAAAAAAAAAAAAGAAAGCTGGTGTGGTGTAGCGAATAAGGCATCAGCCTAGAAACTGGGAGACTGTGAGCTCTAGTCTGGCCTTGGGCCTGAAACCAGGTGGATGACCGTGGGCCAGTTAATTTCTCTTAGCCCTAGGAAGGGGACAGTGGTAAACCATTTCTGAAAAATCCTGCCAAGAAAATTTCAGTGGCTTGTTCAGACGATCTCTGATTATCAGACTCAATTTAAAAAAAAAAAAGGGGGGGTGGAGGAGAAAGGAAATGGTCATTAATGCAGTGGGAAACATGGGTAGTCTTCTTTAAGGTCAGACAAGATTTTTACACCTCTGCAGCAAGTGGCTGCTTCGTGACAAGGGGCAGAATAACCTTTGTCTCAAAAGATTAATTAAAACAGCCACAAGGCTGATCTGCAGCAAAATAACAAGCAACTACTCTTCTATAGGAGGTAACGTTTGGTTATCGTTACTGATAAATTTAATGTTAACAAGCACATGGTTAACGAATATCTTTAGATAAGTTAGCAAGAGCCGTGGTGGTGCAGTGATTGGAATGCAGTACTGCAGGCTAATTCTGCCAAACGCCAGCAGTTCGATCCTGACTGGCTGAGGGTTGACTCAGTCTTCCATCCTTCCGAGGTTAGTAAAATTAGGACCCAGATTGTTGGGGCCAATATGCTGAAATTTGTAAATTACTCATGAGTGCTGTAAAGTACTATGGAGGAGTACATAAGTCTAAGTGCCATTGTTATTGCTATTGCTATATAACAACTTCCCCCAACCTGGTGATCTCTCTTATTATGGAGCCACACAACCAGTCAATTGTCCAAGGAGTTACCAGGAGGGAAAAAGTTGACGTACAGTAAGATCAGTTAATCTGGTAGATTCAATGACCTTTTAAATCATTGGTTTACCTTCCGATTACCCAAAGAGGCAGGCATTCTTTATTGGGATTCACTTTTTTTCCCTTTTTGGCTGACTGTGTAAAGTGCTTAGCGAGGGTTGTAAAGCACTATGAAGCAATATATAAGTCTAAGAGCGATTGTTATTGCTAATTACTGGTATACAGCTGCAAATGATCTCATGGAGCGGAAGGCCTTCACTTTCAGTCTTGGTGATACTGGTGATTTTCATCAGTTCAGCCTGTCTGGAAAGCCCTAGGCTGGGGAAAACTGCATAGCAACTATACATACACACAACAGAGGAGCATTCTCCAATCTGGGGTGCCATCAGATACATCACACACCCATAAACTGTATTCCCATAAAAGTCCAATGCAACTGTTTGGAGGAAGCTAATTTTGTTCTTTTCCACAACATTGCTCAGACCTTTAGACATCAAAGGCCAATGACAATAACAATTCATTCAGAAAGCAGAAGCACATAACAATAGCTTTATGTTCCGGTCATGAAATAACAGCATGGCCCTCACCCTCTTAAGTCTTTAGAAATCTCTTTAAAAGCCGGTTCTTCTCCCAAGGCATTCGGACGGAGGCGTAAGTGACCCCCACATGTAGTTTGAAAGTTGTTTTCAGCAAGATCTGTCCACCGTAGATTATTTTATGGTTTCTCTAGATGAGTGGCTATATAAATTAAACAAACATACACATAATTTGGTAAAAAAGGGACCGTATGTTTCAAATGGCTTATCTCTGAGGGAGTTGCAAAATGAAGTAGGATAGACCTAAGGACGTGTCCATTCCTAACAAACCTGATAAATTTTATATAACTGAGTTGCTTCTGTACTTTATGGATAAAAAAAAATTGCTGAAATAGGAGTCAGAAGTAGGAGTTTTTCAACTAACTTTTGTTGCCTTTGTTCTACCCACAAAGCACTGACACTTTCATTGTTACTCAGGAGGCTATCTGGAGGTCAGGAGGCGACAGGGTTTGTTTGGATTTCCTAAAATTGTGCCTCCCTTTAAGCCTTGTTAAAAACATTGTTTTTAAAGTGTCTGTGAACTTTCTGATACTCAAAGTTGCTGCTATTTTTACTCCTCACCCCTGCCCCTGGAGCTTCCAGTGTTTTCAAAGACTATGAGTCTGTCACACTTGAAATATTCCTTGCAATATGAACCTCAGATTTCTCTAAGTGCGTCAGCCTAGGACAGTGGTGGTGAACATGTGTCACGGGTGCCAGAGGCGGCACTCAGAGCCCTTTCTGTGGGCACGCACACCGTCGCTCCAGTCCTAGGTCTTCAGCTGGGTTTTATAAAACCTTTTTGCTTTAGGCCTCTACTGCCATGTGCAAAAAAAAAAAAAAAAAAAAGGTTCAATCAATCAATTTCAACTTCTTGCGGGGAGGGGGTGGAAGATCTCGCAGAGTTGGAACTGATTGATTGAACTTTTTACTCCCACACAGTCTGCTGTTACCACAGCAGACACGCCCACCCAATGGGCCACACCCACCCAATGGGCCACACTCACCCGGCACCCGACGATGTATAAGTGGGTTTTGGGTTGCAGTGTGGGCACTCGGTCTCTAAAAGGTTCGCCATCACTGGCCTAGGACTTGAGAACCCGAAGGGATAGTAATCAAATATTCAGATCTGTTTGCTGAAAATACACAACTTTTGTTCTGGCTCTTCATGTATAACTGGATAGGATGTTTGAAACGATAAATGGATCCATCTAACACTGTATACAGGTACTGTAGTCCTCGACGTATGCCCACAATTGAGCCCAAAATTTATGTCGCTAAGTGAGAAATTTGTTAAGCGAGTTTTGCTCCATTTTACGACTTTTATTGCCACATTTGTTAAGTGAATCACTGCAGCTGTTAAGTTAGTAACACAGTTGTTAAGCGATTCTGGCTTTCCCATTGACTGAATTGGTACCTATTAATCTACTTGCATTTGCATGCTTTTGAACTGCTAGATGGGCAGGAGCTGGGGCAAGGAATGGGAGCTCATCCCATTGCACGGCGCTCGGGTCTTGAACAAGCTCAGCGTCTTTAACTGCTGAGCCATCCCGACTCCTTATTGTGCTATTACTAATATGCAAATTGCTGATTGTGGAAAGGTTTATAAGAATGGTGGAACCATGTGAGAAAACACACCCTGAAAGATATGTTATTCCTCAGGGCTGATTAGGGATTTGAGTTAAAGAGCAACCGACATCTTGATCTATGTCTAGAAAGTGCAGCACAAATAAAGAATTCTGAGCTCGGTTCAGATATGGCAAAATCTGTTGCTTAGATTAGAATATGAACATGTTACATCCTTCCTGAAGACATTTGTGGAAGGAAATCTGAATGGAATTGGAAACTCTATTCCAGGAGTGTCAAACTCAATTTCATTGAGGGCCGCATCAGCATTGCAGTTGCCCTCAGGGGGCTGGGTGGGTGTGGCCAGGGTGTGTGGCCTACTGGGTGGGCGTGGATGGAGTGGGTGTGGCCTACTGGGTGGGCGTGGTCAGCTCTACATTGTTCACGTCAAGGGTGCCTGTGGGGGCCTGGGCAGGAGTGGGACAGATATGAGAGTCTCTGGCAGAAGGGGGTGGGACCAGGGCAAGTGCCAAGGCATGGTCCACTGGAGGAGCCTCACTGTTCCTTTCAGGCCATGCAGGGGGGGGGGGGTGTTGGATGGTGCTGCGGGCTGCCCGGAACCATGGGCAGCAAAGGTCAAATGCCCAGCCTGGCCCTCGAGCACCCACAGCACTAAGCCCAGCCCCACTTCCCCAAGGGGGCGCCCAGCTGCACTTACCTCCTCAAGGCTGCTGCTGCTGTGCTTGCTCTCCTTACCCAGATTGCTCATGATGGGTACAAGGGCAAAGTCAGAGGGAGGCCTATTCCCTTTCCATGGGAGGAGACCCGGCTTTGTATCCAAAGCTTCCATAGCAATAGACCCCCAGGATAGGCCAGAAGGAGGGGGGATGGTGAAAAGGCAGCAGGGCAGGACTAAGGTAGGACTTCCCTCAGACACTCCCTCTCCTTTCCTTCTTTCCTTCCTAAGTACAGAGTGGTGGGAAAATATTTGAGATGAGGGAAGAAGAAAAACAGGCAAGAAATGCAGCTGGGGAGGTGTCACCCTTCGTGAGAAATGAAGAAATGTACCATCGCCTGGAAGTGGCCAGAGTGATGGTGCATTTCTTGATTCCTCACAAAGGTGACACCTCCCCAGCATGCACTCAGGGGGTGGGGCTGATGTGGCAGGGGCTGGTTCCTCACTGTTATGGCCACCATAAAATTGTACATTAGCTCCCAGCCAGCCTGGGCCAGGGCCAAGGCAATGGGGGCCGTTCCCTCACTGTTTCCAGGATGGCTTTGCGGGCCACATGAAACCACTTTGCGGGCTGCATCCGGCCCCTGGGCCTTGTGTTTGACATGTCTGCTCTATTCAGTACTTGCCTCAAAGAGTGTTGATCAAGATTGAATTTTAGTATTCTTTCATTGGATATTTGTGATCAGAATGTCCTGTGTTCTTCGTCAGGTTTACTGATTTCTCCACTCCCTGTGCTCTGTGATTTCATTGTGGATTTATTTTAAAAGCTTTTCTAACAAGGAACAAAATGTTTTTGACTTTTCTGTTACTCAGTGTTTATTCTTTATTCATCTGTGCAAGTTTCAAGAGACAGAGCTGTATACTGTAAGACTTTTGCAATGAAGGCCAAGGGGAGGAGGGAAAAAAGTTTTATGGGATCTTCAAGGTGAACCATTTGTATTTTGAGCATCTTCATCCATTTTATCAGGCATGGTTTGGTGGACATCTGGTGAAATGCTTTCCAATCCACAAAGGTTGATGTGACAATAAAGTTGATTCATCCTCAGTGTGTAGCAAGATCCTCTCCCACCTTTATTGAAGTGTAGGAAAGTTATCTCACGCTCCTGTTCTTAAACAGAGAAATGATATGTTATCTTTAGAATTACCTGCAGGCTGCAGTGTTGCATTGATTTTCTACACACCTGTGGGAAACAAGTTTTGTTTGTGCTTTTCAGTATGCAGAGCCAATGCCTGTTCAGTTTTAACAGATGGACGAAGCAAATGCTAGAAGTGGCACCAGACACTAAAACATGCCATGAAAAGCAGGGGGATTCTGTCAAGATCAAATGGCCATGGAATAACGATTTACAGTGCAATCAATCAGACAGCTATTGTATATTGATCTCTGGGTTCATTCTCAGGTAAGTGTAATCTTATTGTCTTAAAATTGCATTTTTATTTGCTCAAAATTGGGCGGGGGGGGGGGGAGGAGAAGCACAGCTCTTTTACTAACCACTGATCATTGTTTTAGTAATCAACAAGAGTATTTCTCTGAAGATACACTGAGGAAAATAATTCAATCTATTATAAATACACAATAATTTTCTAAATCAGCAGAAGAAAACTGGAGGTCCTCCAGATGGTGCTGAGCTCAAATTCCCACCAGCCCCGGGAAACAACAATCATGGTTGAATAAATTTGTGGCTTGGCATTATCTTGAAAGCTGTGCATGCTGTACCTGCTCCATACATAAATAAGTTGTCAATACATTTTAAAATCTTGCTAGCCATCTTGCATTTCGGATGGAACCGAAATTAAGACTTTGTTATATATTTCTCTCAGTGAAATGCAAGCTGAGGTTTCCCCCTTGCAATCAGTTCCAGATTAATGAAGGGAGAAGAGTTGAGCAGCGCTTGGAGGATAAAATGTGCTCACGCAGCATGGAATTTATCTTTGCATCTGAATTTTGAAACGCATGTTTTTGTGGGTGTGTAAAAGGGCCTGACATCTTTCAATCAAATGATCCCATTAAATGAAATTATTCAGCAGAGACCTCAGCTTTATAGAAATGATAAGCATCTGCATTTCTTGCTAAAATCTGGATCAGTTGTACAAATTGCTTCAGCTGCTCCAGATTTCCATAGAAAGCCTTTTTTTTTTTGTTTGATTATAACTTGGGAGGGACTCTTCATCAAAGAAGTAATAAAGACAATGCTAGCTTGCCACTTATGTTTATAATGACTCATTAGCCAGCAATTTAATTAGTCTCTTTGGGGAACATGTACTGAATATCACCACCATGAGACACTGCATACTAGGCAAACACAACATGTCTCAACCTTATATACCTTATGCAATAGGTATCACACACAGGGACTTTTCTGTGCAATGACAAGGGGTAGTTTTTCAATGGAGAGCAAAAGCACTTGATTCTACCTTGCCATTGATTTAACAAGAATTCCACACCTCTGTTATGGAAATGGACTTGCTTGCTGATAATCCATAATAAAAGTGCTTTCTGCACATCTTTCAGTTGTGAAAGTACATAAAGCATCTTAAACCAAAATTTCTAAGACACCAGATAATCATTTTGAACTCTGCAGTATTCCCTGGCCCAGCGGCTAAGGCTTGCCTATAAGGATTTCTCTTGACATATTTGTTATTGAAGCTAAGGGGTAGACAAATCACACACTACACTGTTATCACTTCTCATTTCTCAGAACATTAGTTTCTGAAAGAGAAATCATTCAAAGTTTTCGATACTTGTAGGGCCAGAATGAATTCTTTTAGAAAAGTGATACCAAAGAATGCTAAGGGTTGATACCAACTTAATGGTACATAATCAAAAAGAGCGACAAACATGTTTAAAACAGCAACCAGGAAGATGTGGGTTCAAATTCACGAGCTGACTTTGGACTATCACGCTTTTCAGTGAAGACTACCTCACAGGGCTGTCTGTGTCAGGATAAAATATAAGCTGTCTTAAGCTCCTACAGCAGGGGTAGGCAACCTTGGCTCTTTTATGATTTGTGGAGTTCAACTCCCAGAATTCCTGAGCCAGCCAAGCTGGCTCAGGAATTCTGGGAGTTGAAGTCTAGGAGTCATAAAAGAGCCAAGGTTGCCTAACCCTGTCCTAGAGAAACAGGGAAATATAAATGGAACTCTAACCTCAGTAAATACATAAACAAAGGAACTCTTAAAAGAATTACAGATGGTATAATACTCTTTCCACACCATACTTAACCACATTAAAACTGTGGTTTCATCACTTAGCTGAGCAGGATACAATTAAACATACTGTATATGACAGTCATGTGATGCAATTAATTCACTTTGCAAAAAAAGTATTTCAGGAACTGTAAGATGTATGCTACTCTTAATTGTTGCTCTGAAGATTTTTATTTTTTTTTTGAATGAACTGGTAGTTCTTTGCCTTCAAGCTCCAAATTTAATGATAACCGCATCAAAACAGAAACAGATGTTTTTTTCTGAGAAATTGGATGAAAAAAATTGTGGCATATTTTATTACCAGAAAGTTTTCCCCACTATGGAAGATGTCCCAAGGAAAACTGAAAGTTGACATGATTATTGAGATGTAGCTCCCATTTTTCTTACAGCTGCAAAACAAAACAAAACAAAAAAAACTATCAGGCTCCAGCAATTTTGGAAGAATTCACTATGAAGATGACATAAAATAAATATCAAGAATCAAATACCGGAATAGACAACAACAAAACAACTGTGTGTCTAATAGTCTAGACTATCTTATTAATTTCTTTTTCTTTTAGTATTTACATAACACTTGTTATCGTGTGTTGTTACAGGTTAATTTGTAAATATTTTTTTTTAAATACAGGTAGTCCTTGACTTACAACAGTTAGTGACCATACAAAGTTACAACGGCACTGAAAAAAAAGTGATTTATGACATTTTTTCACAGGTACAACCATTGTAGCATCCCCAGGATCATGCGATCCAACTTCAGACGCCTGGCAACTGACTCATATTTATGACGGTTGCAGTGTCGCATGTGATCATTTTTTGCAACTCTCTGACAAGCGAAGTCAGTGGGGAACAACCACATTACTAGCTTAACCAACTGCAGTGATTCACTTAACAACTCTGGCAAGAAAGATCGTAAAATGGGACAAAACTCACTCAATTGTGATCGTAAATCAAGGACTATCTGTAGCGCCCTACATACTTCTTCCCAGTCAATATATTTCTCAAAAGGGACACAGTGTATGCTTTACTTTCACACATCACCAAGTTCTGACAGTATTTCTTATTGAACATGGCTGAATCCTTAGTTGCCTGGCCAACAGCCATAACATTATTTTAAGGTGTTCCCCAAAGTATGCAAAGACCGAAAAAAAAAAAAAAATTAAAAGTCTGAATGTAACAGATGTACATGGCTAAGCATATGTTTTATTACACAAATTCTTGTCAGGCAGCTGAGATTACACCTCAGCCTGTTCCGAGCATGTCCTGTTAAGTATACAATGGATGGCAGGCCTAGAGTTGCGTCTGAGTAATCCAATGGCTTGTAACTTTGACAGCTTTAGTCACTCATTAAAGATTCCTGTTTTTCAAATATTGTTTTAAAGAATTATTTCCTCAATGGGGGGGGAGGGAGGAACCCCCCAAGATTGTTTTCAGTGCCTTTCAAGAATGTATTTTTTCAAAAAACAATGTTGTGAGTTTCTTTAAAAAAAAATAATGCTTTGGTTCAATATTAGCTACTCTCCAACACACTATGAATGTAATCTAGATAAATTCACAACACACACGTTACTTTCTTTCCATCTTGTATGTGCAAGGAAAAAATCCAGCAATGGATGTTAGGCAGGGCTGCTGGGAAGTCATCTGAACTAACTTCTTTCCTGAAAGAAAGACGAAAACCTGAGAGGAAGAAGGAAGTCACAAGGCTTTCATCTTCTACAGAACAGGTACTGTAGTCCTTGACTTACATCAGTTCGTTTAGTGACTGTTCCAAGTTACAACTTATGACCAAATTTCATGCTTACGACCATTGCAACATCCCCCATGGTCACGTGATCATAACTCAGACACTTGGCAGCTGACTCATATTTATGACGGTTGCAGTGTCCCGGGGTCACCTTTTGCAACCTTCTAACAAGCAAAATCAATAGGGAAGCCAAATTTACTTAAGAACTGTGTCACTAACTTAACAACTGCAGTCACCCACTTAACAACTTTGGCAAGAAAGGTCAGAAAATGGGGCAAAATTCACTTAACAAATGTCTCACTTAGCAACAGAAATTTTGGACTCAGTTGTGGTCATAAGTTGAGGACTACCTGTACCAGCTTCAATTTAATGATGACACTGACTTGTCTATGACATGTGCAATTGGCAGTGGTTTAAAACTTAGTGTTTAACTTGTTACTCTCTTTGTACAACAATTTTAATACATTTACCGCATTAAACATTTTCTGGATTTGCACGAATTAAATTAAACAAATGGTCTTTGTGCAACATGCTAAATTGAAAGGAAAAAAGAACCAAGATTAAAGTTAACCAAGTTTAGTAGATTAGGCAAATGTCTGTTACGTCTTTATCCAATCCGATTAAGCATGTTCTGCAAACATAGCTGCAGCTTAGCCCACGTAATGCAGTGGAGAGTTCTGTCCCCATGAAATGGAAAACAGGATTTAAATAAATGTGACAGGATTTTTTTAAAAATCCAACATGCTTTTCCAAGGCATATTTTACAAACAGCTTCCCTTTGGATATTGTACTTTCTCTTGCTACATTTCCTATTGAGTTTGGGATCTTTAAACCAGTGTGTTTCTCAACTTTGGCAACTTTAAGATGTGTGGACTTCAATTCCTAAAATTCCCCAGCCAGCATGCTGAATTCTGGGAATTGAAATCCACACATCTTAAAGTTTCAAAGGTTAAGAAAGACTGCTCTGAACTATTTCCCCCAAGTTTTTGCTTGATAGCATCAGTTTCTCAGCTTCTTTTCTATTCTTTCAGATTTGGAAGTTTACTTCAAGATAATGGCTGCAGGATAGCTATGATTTGGTTCATCTGTTCCAGCAGTCTCCAGGATATGTAGAGGAAACTATGACCCTTTCCACACAATTAAGTTCATGTACTATTTACTCTCTGGGTTGGAAGGCCAAAAGGTATTATGGAAGAAGACAATAGTAAACAATCCTTTTTTATTTCCACGGAAAGTACATGGGTTTATCTTGTCAGTGAAGTTATGTGAAGCTAAGGGCTACTTAAAGGAAGTGCTCCCTTCCTTCCTTCCTTCCTTCCTTCCTTCCTTCCTTCCTTCCTTCCTTCCTTCCTTCCTTCCTTTTTTTCTTGCTGGACAATACTAGATAACCTGGATGCTCTGTCTTCTGACAATAACAGTAGTAGTAATTTTATTTATAAGTATAGAAATGGGGAAAAAATGCTGTCCCATGCTCTTTTAATTTTAATTTTAATTTATAGCAGTCAGTTTAATATGGCTGTCCATTCTGAAAGGCTTTGGCGGCTTACAAAATCCATAAAAAGAATAAAACATTTAAAACTCACAAAAACAGATAGCCCAGACTACAAAGACTACATCAAAACATACAAAACCAATACCATACAGGTTCAGTCTATAAATCGTATCTGTGTTAACCCTTAGTCTACATGCTACAACTGTATTAATGTAAATAAAAAAGAATCAATTGTAAAATTATCAGAGCCCATAACATATAATAATAACAATACTTATGCATTCAGACTGATTAATTATATACTGTATTGGAGATTTATAGCTGGAAAGGAGAAGGAACTTGCTTTTTCCAATCTTCTATCTAACATTAAAATTACAAACCAGTTGCATAGCTGATACAGTAGTTTCCCAGTTCAGTTCAGTTTAGTGAACTCAGTAGAATTACTTTGGATGAAGAACAGGAGCTGAACAGGCTTCACTCTGGTGTCCATGTAGGCAGCCACATCAGATTTGCTCCAGAGACTCAGAAGAGACAGCAAAGCCACCATATAGCTTGACTGTTGGCTCTTGGCTTAGCTCAGCCACTGATTAAATCATAATTAATCATCCTGAAGCAGGCCAATTAAGCATATAGGAAACCTATTTTAAGATCACTGTGCCTGCCAAAAATTTCATTCAAGCAGGGCTCAAATCCTGTCCAGTTCCACATAAGCCAACCTGACCACATGGTTGGATTAAAAATAAGTGGTGTTTATTATCATAAGCACCTACTTCTTGAAAGTAATGTATAGATGACTCTGGGTATAAATCACTGTGAATATGAATATTTCTCACCTTCACTTGTACCCTCCCAATCAGCAGTCCTAAGTCAGTCAGTCTCTCTCTCTCTCTCTCTCTCTCTCTCTCTCTCTCTCTCTCTCTCTATATATATATATATATATATATATATATATATATATATATATATATATATATATATATATCAATCACACACACACACACAGTTGCTGATATTAATGAGGATCTACTTCAATGAACCAGACCCACTCAATCACCCAAAGGGAAATTCAGCTGACTTCTGAACTTACCTCAAGGCTGCACCCTACAGTAAAACTGATTCCCTTGTCCATCTCCCCTGGCTAGGTGGCATCATTGGCTATTGTGGCCAAGAATGGTGGAAGCTATGGTCCAAGGCTTAAGGATGATAGCCAGCTGAACCCAAGGAAGCCTGTGTCTGAAACCCTATCTAAATAAATGTTTGATCCAATGGATCACTTCTTTCCAAAGAATCCATAGCTATGAATTTGGCACCAGGTGGTCAGGGTAAATTGGAATTTTTAATTAAAACCTTTCTTACATTTTTTTTTAAAAAATAAGGAAACAAAGTACTGCAGTTTTGTCCATCTGAATAAATGTGCTGCTTTGAACGGGTAGGAGCCAATAATGGAGAACTAGAAAAATGTAATGAATTGTGGTTGTTTGTGCTAATTCAGCAGTTTAGAGTTGTGACATTTGATACCCTTCATTATTAAATAAGGCCTCCTGGGTGAAAGCATGAAAGCCTAACATAGTACAAATGGTGCTTTTGTACTTTTTTAGTTTCTGCCAGCAAACACCCAATCTGATGCCCCCATGTGCTGGATTTTGATTGCTAGAATTGCCAGCCAGCAATGGACTTTGTGCCTAATGGCTCAGGATGATGGGAATAAGAGTCCATCATATTTGAAAGACAGGAGGAAAGGATGAAGGCATGGAAGGTCACTAGGAAATTAGGGAGTGAGGATTCAGAACCTAGTCAAGACTGTCAAAACCTTGAGGGGTTTGTCAAAGCACACTTGCAGAGAGCTGAAGAAGATCCCAAATCAGAATTTTTCATGCAAGAAAAATATCATTTGAAGGGTCCTTGGTGCACTCCAAGCTTGCTAGTTTTCTTGCAGACGTTTCATTGCACGAACCGAGGTAACATCAATGCTAGTAAGGAGTAAGTAATTTCTTACTAGCACCAATGATGTTACCTAGTTTGGGTAGTAAAACCTCTGCAAGAAAACAAGCAAGCTCAGAGAACACCAAAACCCCCTCATTTCAATCCTGAGCTACAAATATTCTCCTTTATTGGTAAAACATAATTTAGTGCATGTCTGTCTTTCATGTAGCTGCAGTTAAGATCGCTGCAGCTTTCGGCAGAACTATGGGTGGGCTAGTCACTGATAAGTATCATGGACAACCTAGAAAGTCCATTTTAAGTAAGATGCTCACTGGCTCGTGCATAGATCGTAAGAGGGCTAAAGAGGGTTAGGAGGCAGTTTTACAAGGCCACCATCCGCAAACGGCGTCTAAACTCTAACTGGCTTTTAAAAACCTTTTCCTGGAATCGGATCACGTTTAAGCAGGGCAACCATCAAATCGATTACTCTGGTTTAATTTTTTTTTAAAGTGGATATTCTAGATTACCGGTAAGAGGGAGGATGTCCTTTGGGGTGTCCCACACGACCCTTTTGTGGGAAGTCCCGAGGAAGACTCTTAAAGAAAGAGCTGAAGAAGCTTCTTGGATGAGAAGCGAATCGTCTTCAAAGAAAAAATAAGGAAGTCCAGTTGCCTCTTGAAAAAAAGCACATTTGAGACAACCATGACCTGGATGACTGAGAATCTCCATAGATACTCTTAAAGAAAAACGTAATCCAGACAGGATCCGTCCCTACGTCCTGCTTTGAAGTTTTGTAAATTTAAATGGTAATTTGCAATTTTATGGGGGTGGCCACAGGAGGGGGAGGGCAACTGTATTGGCTATGGTTAAAAAAAAAAAAGTAAAAATATCGGGCCCTACGATTTTAAATTGTGCCGTCACGAGCGCCATTTGACTCTTTTGACCGTACCCTGAAGACATACTTGGGGCATGAGGAACTTGTTTCGCACTTGCTGAAACTGTGTAAACTGCGGAATGGAAAAAGTCGTCAATCAAACCAAAGAGACTGAAAATATCCCAAGTGGAAGAAGCGGGTCAATTTTATCTCTGGGCCTAGAAGCGGAAGGCTAACTTTCCCATGAGCCCTTGAGGAGATGCTTCGTTGCTTGAATTTAGCTCTCGTGCAAACGGCTGCCCTATTAAACGTTTTTCTCTGTTTGTATAGTGTGTATGTATATATTGGGGTGGGGCGTGTTGGGGTTGGGAGGGGGGGAAATCCTCCCAACCGATAAAGCGTATCAGGCGATCGAGCGTTTCCCAACTTTAAAGAGATTAAATTCACGCAACCCGCTAAGCCTTCGCGGGCGTCGTTTCGTTTGGTTTAGAGAGCGAGGTACGAATTCTGTCTCCATTTCTGGCTGCAAACTTAAAACCGGTCTGTTAAATAGGGAGAGGCAAGAGTGCCAATGGAGTCCCCGATATAAACTGAGAAATATGGGATGTGTGTGTGTTCCTTAGGTCACTTTTGATTTGCATGGATTTACAAAGAAAAGCATTGTAGAACTCTGAAGTTACTTGCAGGGGGGGGGGTTGGTACGAGAAATCGGGAGCTGCTGAGCAAAATTGTTATCTTCAGATTCTTCTTTTAAAAGAAATAAAACTCAACTCTGAACGATGGAATTATATCCGTGGGATGCAGGGGAGTGGTTTTGAACTGGGAGGCCCAGGTTAAAATTCCTCTCTGCAAGAAAAGTTCCCCTCATCCCAGTCTATTTCACCTGGCCAGGAATATCATGTAAAGCCATCATGTACTCCTGGTAGAGGCAGCATATACATTTAACAAGCTAGCAAGATTCCTAATTAGCTTTCCAGTTAAACTTCAGTTTCTTGCTTTTATTGGGCCAGGTCTGAGGAGAAGAAATTAAATTGGTGGTAACACTTATCTTCATTCTGATGCCACTGTGCATTGCTATATTTGTTAAAATCCACTTATTTTCAAGGGAGCTTGATTTGAGGAGTTGCCTTCTTGTTTCATCCAAAAAGCTCAAAATATACTAGATTTAAGCTTGGGAAATCAATAAATGAAACTAGACAAGGCTTTCTGAGTGTGAGAGAGTTTGCACTGCTACTCTTTCCTTTTCGAGCTTCATTCAATTAACTTCATCCTAATTCCTACTCGGATTTAATTAACAAAGTCATTTGTAAAATAGTGATTCCCTAAGCTCATAACAATGTAGTTCCAAGGTGGAGGAATTGATAATGGGTCCTGGGAATAACTCAGTCCACTAAAAAGCACGTGCTGTTGAGCTTAAAGTCTTGTATATTTTGTGTGTGTGGGTGGTCCTAGCCCAAATCCCTTTAAAAAGTATTTCTCAAGGCAGTTGTGAAATAGTTCCATGGAGAACTGAGATTTATACCAGGGAAGTGAAAAGGAACATGGCTAATCTCTCCTTTTCCCTTGGGTGCCATAATAATTGGTTTAAAATCTGATTTTTCCATCTGAGAATCGGTTAAGTTAGGTTTTTTTCTAAATTTAGACTTAGGTGAAGCAGGAAAACATTCTGTGTTTTAGGTACTTGCCCTGCTGCCTCAACTGCATTCTTGCGAAGACAAATGTTTTTCTCCTTTTAATTTGTTAAAACTGTCCCCTGACAATCTTTCAGAAGAATCTGGGAGGAAGTAAGAGGAGGGGATTGTGTTTCAACCAGGTTTACTCCTTGCAAAATATTTCCTCTCCCTTTCATCCATTGCTATAGCAAGTCCTACTGAGTGCAGTGTCACTTTTTAATTCAAAACCTTAGCACGTTTAGAGCATTCTGTTTCTCTTTTGAGGTTCTGATTGCTGGCTTTGAATTAGAGCAATGGCTGAAAAGTTTGGACTGCAAAGTTCCTATCCAGAAAAATGTTTGGAAGTGCCATGCCCAACAGCCCCCTCCCACTTGCTCTGTGAGACTTGCAAGGCATTAGAAGAAGAGAACTGATTGGTGGGAAGCTACTTGCTGTCCTCCAAATGTGTTGGACTTCAACTCACATCAGCCCTCAGCCAGCAATCCCATAGCAAAGGGTTGTGGGAATTGTAGTTCAAAGCATAGTTCAAATTAACAATGTGCCAGAGAAAATGTGGTAGCCTTTTGCCTTTAACAGAAGTATTTCCCAATCAAAGCTGCAGGTTGATTAGCATTGATTAAAAAGGAGAGAATTCCAAATGTGCAGCAAAGTCCCGCATTCCTTCAGCTCTGCATTATTACTATTGAGAAGCAGAAATGCAACAGGTATGATTCTTAAATCTTTTGCAACCCATTACTGTATTTTTGAAATGGGATTGTCATTCCTCCAACTCTCCGCAATTTGATTTAGCATCGCTAGAAGACTAAGATATGATCCATTTTTTTTGTTCCTTTTGTACAATCAGGGTGAGGAATTTTACCAGATTGGAATATAGAATCTCAAACTCTCAGCTGCCCCAGATAGCATAGCCAGTGAAGGATGCTGGGTGAGAGTTGTAATTCAGCAATCCAGAGAGGAATATAGGTTTTCCATGTCTAAAGAGTAAAACTAAGGGATGTATTTTTAATACCGTAGTATAAGGCCAAATTTGGAAAAAAAGGGGTGGGAGAATCTTTTTTATTCTCATGATTCAAGAGGTCTCCCCCCTTTGCATTTTGTAAAATTTGCTAACCTAGACAAAACTTACACAGCAAAGTCCTATCAAACAGTCTATTCAGAAGGAGCTTTCACTGAATATTCCCAAACCAGAGGACACAGGATTGGGAACCCAGTAATTCCAATGGGATTTATTCTATTATAGGCGTTGTACCCCAGCCCTGTGCCCAACTGGCTTGGTGAGTCTTATTAAACAGTACAGTATTGTTCCACTTATTTCCAAGGGAAAGAAATGACAAGTAACAACCAATTTCCTTTAGATGGTGTTCCTGGTTAGTTTCAAGGAGCCTCCTCCCAAATCTTGCATGGATGTCAATCACTTGTCCTTCTCCGGGTTTTTCCCCCCTTTCATATACAGGTACAGAGTTATTTTTGCCCCTGTTCATTCTGTCTCTTCCCCAGCTTCATTTCTTCTGATACTGCCCACTTTGAAAGCAGGGACCCTTGGAATAAACACAGGCAACTCCAAATTCAAGACTTTTTTTTTTAAAAAAATCATCTTTTATTTCAAAATTATCTTGATCCCGATTTTCATGAACCCATGCAGACATACAAAGATTTTGCAACAGGCAGTTTCTGAAAGTATTCTCCCTTTTCAGGGCAACACATTTGGTTATTCCTACTTAGTCCTCCTCCTGCTTTGGAAGAGTCTGACTGGACCCCAGCCGATGCAGTTATCAGGATATAACCAACAGAGCATTTGTTTCATGGATGGGAGTGAAGGGAAAGGACAATGAACTAGGTTTAGCAAACAAGCTCACATCAATGTGGTGGGGAATCATATTTATTTTTTAAAAAATATATGTATATTTGCATTGAAATAAAAAAATGAGAAAAAAGATAGCCTGCATTTATTTAAACATCAGAGTTTTGCAGGTTATAAATAACTTAATCCCTACAGTTCATAGGGAGAGGTATGTGCAACAAGAACCCCAAGTTCAGTGAAAACTTGGCACTTTTCCTGTTCAATCCAGAAGTGAAATGCCAACAAAGCATTCTTAAACAAAACCCTGATTCCATTAATTCAGTGTTTAAAGTCATGATTCTCATCCAGTTACTCCTCTGCCTCGAGCCTGCTGTAAATCAGTTTAAGACTGCAGTACTAGAGCAGAGTTTACCCCAGAATACATGTGATGAAATTCAGTAGACTAACATCTATAAAATCACTCCTTTTTCTCCTTCCCAGCTCTCTGGACCCCAAGGCAAACTTCTCAATATCCACCCCCTCCAACATTAGTCACCATTTAAAGAGCTAGTGCTTATATTCAAGGGAAAGGGACTTGCTGATGCCTGACGTTCTTGGAGAGGGAAAGAGAAGCTATCCCAGTCAGTTGCATTTGTATTAGCACTGTTGGATATGGGCGGCAGAACTCTGGAAGGCTAATAGATGGCAGTAAAGACTTAGAATGTTCCACATCTATTTGGCTGCCATCTAGTGGCAGCCCTAGCCAGTCTCTACTGGGACCGGCTGCTGTAGATGCCAGTCCTGGAAAAGACTGCAACCATGGTTTACCATCACCCCCCCTTTTAGACTGAAGCCTAGCTAGGGCCCATTATACTTATTGGCCCCAAGGTCGCCAACTCCATTCCTTGGCTATTTGTGTGCCATACTGCTCCCTCCTCTAACACTTGTTTTTCTGTAAGCTAGCACACTCTGCCTTGGAGTCCAGCATTACAGGAGTTTCCTTGCTGGAAGGGCACTGCCTGACATGACATTTGAGGATCTCCCAAATGACAGATATAAGGGCTGCTCAAGTCGATTGACTGGCCTTGCTTCCACTGCATAGGCCTGTTTCAGAGTGACCTCACTTTTTCAGAGGGATCTCATTTTCTCCCAGCTGCACTGCAATTAGGCTGTCCTTGAGCCACCTTACTACGGAACTGAAAAATGCTTACTGACCTAAGTAATGCATGCCCAGATGCTAATCTTCTTGCTTGGCCTAAAGCTGCTCTGGGAGTTTAGGTCCCTTTGCGTTCCCGAGGGTTTGCTCCAAGCTGAAGGGTGCGTAGGATTCAGCCTTGATTCTGTTTAGATTGGAAACCTGGCATGTTCCATATATTTGGATTTTAAATCCCATGCGCCCCAGGTATAACCCAGGGGAATGGCTGAATTAACTCAGGTAGTTTATACCTGACTTAATATAGTCAAGTATAAACTACCTGAGTTAATTCAGCCAGTTGAGGCTTTTGAAATTTCAGTTTTTCACTGGCCAAATATCTTCAGCTTTGATAGCATCCCTCCCTGTTGTTCAGGATTCAGGATCACCCTTAATAAATGTTAACATCCTTATCTAGGTTGGCTCCAATGCTATGAACAGATATCTGGGAATAGCCCAAATTAATTTGATGGGACTTACTTCAGGATCAGTGTATGCTTTATTTACAACCTTGGAGAAAAGATCCCAGCCTCCGATGCCCCTCTCCAGATTCTCTTTAAGAAGCAGGGCACCTGCAGCCTCATGGATGCCCCCACCAGCCATCAAACAACCAAGCATCGGCAGGAAACGGTTTCCCTTCAGCCAATCAGAAAGAAGCTTTGCTGTCCATTTTAGAGTCCAATCTTTTTTTAAAAAATATCTGAACAGCTTTTTGGTTTTGGTCTCGAGGGGAAAAACGGCGTTTTTAAGGCACAGTCTTTCTACCGAGTCTGGATTTTTTTTCCTTTTTCCTTTTTAAAGTGCGTCAAGAGACACTTCTCGTCTGTCCCCACGTTACCCCAGCCTTTCATAGGGGTCTTAGCCCGTTCGATCATTATACCGATAGAGTCTCTGATGTATTATAAGGCCGGTAGGTGTTGTGACTGGCGGCTACCTGCTGCAATGAGCTGGGCAGCCGGAGGGGGCAGTAGAGCTGAGAAAAGCCCAGCGTCTGTAACTGCGCCGAAGAAAGCCGGGGAGAGCAGAAAGACGAGGGTCTCGCGTGGAAGGGCTGGTGCGGATGGCGGTCACTCAAAGCCTTGCCCTTGGAGGACTCTAGCAGCAGAGGATCGGGGAGGCTGTAGTGGTAAACGGCGGAGGCCGCCGCCAGAGGGAAAGTAGGGACGACGCCATAAGAGACGGCCGGATGAGCAAGGAGCCGGGAATAGCTTGGGGGGGCGGCCCACGCCACCGCCCGTTCTCCCACTGGCCTCGCGGGGGGCCGCGGCTGCTGTTCGGAAGGCTGGTACGGTCGGCTCAGGATGCTCTCGATGGCGAAGGGGCTGGAGAATTTCGTGCCGACGGCCGAGGCGCCACCGACGAGTCCCACGCCCGATTCCCCCGACAGAGTCTTCTGATCGGCACTCGGGGAAGCGGGCGGGGGGGACGGCTGAGCCGAGGGGGAGCCCCCGGCGGCCGGAGGGAGCCCCGGACGGTTGAGCCGCTTCCTCCTCCTGCGGAAGACGCCGTCGGCGAAAGTGTACTCCGAGTTAGGGTTGAGCATCCAGTAGTTGTCCTTGCCCCACGGCCGGGCCGGGTCTCGCAGCACCTTGACGAAACAGTCATTGAGCGACAGGTTGTGACGCACCGAGTTGCGCCAGCCCGTGTAGGCGCCGCGAAAGAAAGGGAAGCGACCCATCAGATATTCATTGATCTCCGCCAGGGTCAAGCGGCCCCCGGCCGAATCCCGGATGGCCATGGCGATCAAAGCGATATAAGAGTAGGGAGGCTTTGGGCGGCGCGTGTACGGCTTTCCAGACAGTCCTGCGGCCGCTTTACACTCGCCTCCCGGGGAAGGCGAAGGCTCGGGGCCCTGCCGGGGAGAGCTTGCGCAACCACTGGCCGGACTAAGCGCCGCGCAATCCCCGTCGGAGCCCAGCTCGCTCTCGGCGGCCCGCGGGGAAGCTTCGCTGCTGCCTTCCTGGTCGCTGACGCTGTTGCCGCTGAGCTTTTCCTCGTATCGTGGGGCGAAGATCTCCAGCTTCATGGTTGCGCCCCCAACTCTGCTATCCTCTGCCCCTCCCCAGGCAGCCCTTGCCTCCTTCCTCGGGGGAGCTTCTGTCGACCCAAGCTTTGATCCCCGGGAGACGGAGTCAGCAGTTGGCGTACATGTCTACCCGGTCTAAAGTCTCGCAATGGGAGTGGGTGGCTGGGTGGGAAGAATAGTCTCTGCTTTGGGATTCCTGGAAAGGTAAGGCGTGGTTCCAAAGCGCTGGCAGGTGGGCTTTCTTTTTCCCTCTGCAAACTCTCCCAAAAAGGAACCCGAACTCAGCTCATTCCCGCCAAAGTTAGAGTTTGGAGAAAGGTTGCTGATGTCTGTTAAGCTTTAAAAAAAAGAAGAAGAATGTATCGGGCGGGGAGGTGGGGGCGATTTTTGAGACGCGTCTCAAGTGCGGTGTTGTTTTCCCGGCGACGGTCGCTTTCTTAAAAAGCAAGATCAGCGCGTATCACTCACTCCTGGCAGAGGCGTTCGGGTGAACTTTATTTCTGGCTCTGGCTTCTTCCACCATCGGGGCAGGGTTTTAACAAATTTGAACTCTTTTCCCCTAAAAGGTGTCTGACCAGGGCAGGGATGCTTTGCCGTCGCTCCCTCCCTCTCCCTTCCTCGTTTGTCTGCTTCAAGCGGTGAAGCGGAGAGCAACAGGTGGCTGAGAAGTTGGAAGCAACTTCAAATCGTTTCCCTCCGCCAAGCGATTCTTGAGTGTTTTTTTTCTTTCCCCGCAGAAGCTCAAATCCTTCCCGACTGGGATGAAAAAAACCACAGCAGCAAACCACGCAATAAAACCGGCAGTCCCGTTTCCTCCTCCGATCGCGTTCTGGAGCGTTCCCGGCTCCCGAAGGACGCGCCAGTCGGACCCTCTTCTCAGTCCCACGCGGGCGAGCTGCCTTGCTGGCGGGTGCAACAACACTCGAGCTACCGCCGCTGTCATTAGTGGTATATATTGTCATTATCTCTCTCCGGGACTGTCGGGCCAGCCCATTCGAACGCTGGGCGAGAGGGGGAGGAGTTTCCTCCACACTTCCTCCCTCCCCCGAGAGGTTACTGGGTGGGGATGCGAGGTGGTGGCTCGGCCAAGGTGGGCACCGACCAAGCCGCCACCACCGCCGCCAGCGAGCCTTCGCTGGGAAGCCGTTGGTTCCTCTTCTGGCCAAGCCCCGCCTTCTCTCGCTTCTCTCCGTCCAATGAAAGCGCCGCCACGGGTCAGCTCCACCCCTCCGTTCCTTTCTCTTTTGCGGAGCGGGAGCCTCGTCTCAGGTGCGCAGGGCGAGGTGCCGTACAGGTGGCGGTATCCGACCGGCCTCCTACCTACTTTGTTGCCCTTCCACGGCAAAATCGACCTCGGCCCTTCGCAGAATTTTTGCAGGTCCCTCCGGCGGGCCGATCAGTACGCGAGGCCTTAACTTTTCCTTGCTGCTGATTACAGTGAGCAGCGCTCAGCTTGGGGAGGTTAAAAATCCCACACTGGTGCCCCGCCAAAGGGCATCGATCCTCGACCTACCTAGCCTGTTTCTTGGAGTAAAACCCGGGAAGAAATCGGGGTGCTGTTTGAGCTAGATTAGATCCAATAACCACATTTACAACAGAGTGCTGTGTGTATACTTGTAGCGTCAGGCGGCTTAGATCTGGGCAATGCTTGCCAGCCTCCCGGCTGAAAACCTCAGGGCGATTCTTTAAGTCTTTCAGACCTAAGAAAGGAGAGTCATTTCTGAGATGGTCAACAGACTATGCAGTACCTTCCCCAGGGAGCTGTAATAGAATAACAGAGTTGGAAGGGACCTTGGAGGTCTTCTAGTCCAACCCCCCTGCTCAGGCAGGAAACTCTACATCCTATATTCCCCACTACTGCAAACCCTAATCCATTTCAGACAAATGGTTGTCAGATCTCTGTGATTGGCATCAGCACAGCATTTTTGGTACCCCATCAAAACCCTCTCTGTTTGGCTCAAGCATTTTCAGCTGCTTTATTTTTAATTTGGCTAATGTATGTATTTCCTGCCCTTTATTGTTGCAGTAGTCAGGAATTGGTTTACCATTCTGATGTACCACAAAGGCAGCTGTGAAAGAAGTAAAACAAAGAATGAAGTTGTAAAATGCATAATATTCCCAGCCAAATGTTATAATCTTCAATGGGAGAATAATGTCAGCTACTGAATTTCCAGTAGTTGGGATGTTCTAGAAAACAGTAGCCTTTGCTGTGTGAATGTGCCTATTTTTTATATATATTAAAGTGATTATGAAAGCCACAAATTTGTCTGGATTATCTGGAGGGCTTTTTTTTTATTACATTGCCAGGCTTATAAATAAAAACTGCTTGAACTTCAGAATTATTGTTCCATCACTTTGCCCTGGGAAGAAATTGCAGAATTTTATAGGTAAATTAAAAGAATGAATGCTAAGATTCATTTTAATCACACTTCATTTTCTAAATATGTCCAAAGTAGTTTTGGAATATTATATATGTAATATTTCTGAATCTGCAGAAGTGAAATTATATAATAGTAAGCACATGTAGCATGATCTGAAATGCTTGAATTCCATTTTCACTTCTGTTGCTTTTCAAAATTTATATTGAGACAATATGGAAAGTTAAAAAGTTTATGACTTTAAAAATAAATAAATATTGATCTAATAATTGGATTGTCTCATTATTAACAAGCCTGTTTCTGTCTTTTACTGATTTTCAGTGGGACTGAAATGTTGAATGGCTTGTATGCAGAATTTGAAAACTGAATTTTATGGAATATTTCAAGTAAGGAATATGCCAGAGCAAAGTGAAACCTTTATAAATCCTAATTGTTTATATGGAAAAGATGTAAACCTTTAATTACCTCTTCCATTGATCAGTGAGTCTCACAAATAATCATACTGAAAAAAGGTTGATAGGATCATGCCATATGTATTTAAGCTTGCAGTGTTTAATTAAACTGGAGATATTAACATATTTCTTAATGTGCCCTGGAATATTTTACCTAGCTAAAGATTGCTATCTGCAGTTTGATGTGTTACAATTACAAAATGTTGGTGATAGCTGAATTAAAGGAATTGAGAATGTGTGTGTACACACACAGACACAGACACAGACACACACATGGATTGTCTCTCTATCTTCTCTTTCTTTCTGTCTCTCTCTCTGCCAGTCAAACTAGTTTTGTGGCCCAAATGCAAGTTCTCTAACACTATCCTGCTAACTACACTTGGAGGTAGTTTTTTTTTCAAATAAATGTCCTTTCAAGCCTTCCCTCATTATATGCATGGTTTCTCATGCTACTGGATTTTAAAGAATGTTCTCAATTCTCAAAATAAGGTATCAATGTAGGACTGCATTTGTGTGTTGCATATAAATGACAACAACTACCCCGGACAACAATAAGTTATGGCCTAATATAATAAAAGTGCAATGTAATCAATTACATATTGTCGTATACTCAATGCATCATGAATTTAATTTATCTTCAGCTGTGCATACTAAGATATACATATAGCAAGAATTTGTTGCCAGTTTTAACTATCTGAATTAACACCTTATGAGTGGTGTATTGGATAAGGGATTAGAAGTAGGAAGATCCAGGTTCTACTCCTTTGTCAGGCGTAGAAGCCAGATGGGTGATTTTGTGCCAGCCTTCTTCTCTCAGCCTTAGATAGGAACCAACTGGAGCAGCATAGTAGATAAGAGTCTTTAATCTTCAGTGAAGAGACCTTATATACAACACATTTCTTATAGCTACTATGAGATAACGAGTGCCTGGAGCTCTCTGAGCGTTGTAGCTTGCAGATGTTTTGTAAGGAAATGTCTACAAGCAAACAACCAAGCTCAGATAACAACAAGGACTCTACAATTCAATCCTGAGCTACGTATATTCTCTTCAATTGGTACTGTGAATTAAGCATGTTTTTGGAAGAGCTGTTTTCACCTGAAACTAATCCATTGTTTTTCAGGAGGATAATTATATCAGTCTGTTGCAGCACGCTTTGGTAAACTAAGGTCCACTTCATCATATATACTGTATAAGATATCATCTGAGATTGACAAATAATGTGTGGGTGTCTTCCAAGATAATTGTAGGAGACAGCAGGTTATATATAGTGTATAACATGTAGTTATCTGTTCAAACAATTGTATAATTTATACAACATTTTCTAAGTCATGTAGAAGTCTAGATGACACAATCTGTAATATTAGTGTTTATTTTAATAGTTGTAAAGTACCAAAACAGATGTTCTTTTTAACAGTACCACTGCTTTTAAAAATCGTTCTGCTAGAAGCCATTCAAAGTTTGAACAGAAGGGAATGAATAAATCCCTTCCTTTCTTCCTCCATGATCACCAAACATGATTCCAAATGCTTTCTAAAACAATGTTTCAATTTCCCTAAGATTAATTCATCTGTATGGTATATCTGGTTGTATTAAGAAAATATCTTCCAAACACAATATTAGATGTGTTTGGAAGTTTCATTTTGAGATAACGTTGCAACCATTTTAATTTATTTCCACCTAAAACAGTTACATATAAAGCTGTTAAATACAAAACATCTGACTAAGAAAATAAGAAACAGCTCTATATATTGGTTCAAGCACCATTGACCATAGTGGAAATTACTTTTACAAATACATGCATATGGCCTCTCATGTTTATCTAAGAACTAGGAAATTAAGATACATATCACTCTATAACCTACTCCTTGGTAAACTAGAAAAAGGTTGAATAGACAACAACAACACCAGATGGATCTGTAGCTGGCTGACAAACTGTACTCAAGGTGTAGTCCTCAATGGCACTACATCCACATGGAGAGAAGTAAGCAGTGGGGTACCACAAGGTTTTTAGGCTCAGTATTCTTCAATATCCTCATAAATGACTTAGATGAGGGAATTGAAGGGGAACTCATCAAATTTGCAGATGATACCAAACTGGCAGGAGTATCCAACACCCAAGAAGACAAACTCAGGATTCAAAAAGATCTTGACAAACTTGAACAATGGGCCCTAGCCAACAAAATGAGTTTCAATATGGAGAAAAGCAATGTTTTACATTTAGGCAGGAAAAAATCAAAGGTACAAGTACAGATTGGGTGAGACTTGGCTTAAAAACAGTAACTGTGAGAGGGACCTTAGAGTTGTACTCCTAATAAAAAAAGCTAATATAATCCTGGGTTGTATAAACAGAGGCATAGAAACAAGATCATGCAAATTATTAGTACCGCTTTATAAAACCCTAGTAAGACCACACCTAGAATACTGCAGCCAATTTTGGTCACCATATCACAAAAAAGATGTTGAGAGTTTAGAAAAAAATTCAGACAAGAGTAACCAAGATGATCAAAGGCCTGGAGACTAAAACATATGAAGAATGGCTGCAGGACTGGAGTTTGGCTAGTCTAAAGAAAAGAAGAAATAGGGGAAATATGATAGCAGTATTCCAGTATTTGAGGGGCTGCCACAAAGAAGAGAGGGTCACGTTATTCACCAAAGCACCAGAGGGCAGGACAAAAAACAATGGTTGGAAACTGATCAAAGAGAGAAGCAATTTGGAATTAAGGATAAACTTCCTGACAGTGAGGACAATTAACCATTGGAATAGTTTGCCCCCAGGAATCGTGGTCGCTCCATCACTGGAGATTTTTAAAAAGAGGCTAGACAATCACCTGTTTGAGATGATATAGATTCTCCTGCTTGAGCAGGGGGCTGGACTAGAAGACCTCCAAGGTCCCTTCCAGATTCTATTCTATTCTATTCTATTCTATTCTATTCTATTCTATTCTATTCTATTCTGGAAATAATTACACAAAATCTTCACTATAACGTATTTTATGTTCACTTGTTTTGTTGAAGTTGTTAAAATATGAATGATATACTTGATGAACATCTAATATCAGACTTATTTAGTAGCCGTTGATAAATTAATTTGTAATGAATTTCTCTGAATTAAACTATCAATGCCTACTAAATATGACGGACTACAAAGTGTTTCGAGAATCAGAGGAACCTAGCCTCTGGATGCTGAGAAGACTATCAGAAGAATTCTATAACCTTCTCTGGTGGTCTTTTGTGGAAAATGAGATATTGACTAGAGTTAGCTTTTCCACCAGGATTCTTGGTGAATATAATGGATTGTAGAGAAATCTGAATCATCCAGGAGAACGAGCCTGTGCAAGAAATGAAAGCAAACCCTGGCTTTGAGAAAACATGAAAAAGAAATATTACAGTGGTACAGATAGTCCTCAACTTATGAACACAATTGAGTCCAACATTTCTGTTGTTAAGTGAGTTTGCTTTTGATGACCTTTCTTGGCACAATTGTTAAGTGAATCACTGCAGTTGATCAGTTAATAACCTGGTAAGTGAATCTTGCTTGTTAGAAGGTGATAAACATGAATTTGGAACACAGCAAGTGTCATAAATATAAACTGGTTGCCAAGCATCTGAATTTTGATCACATGATCATGGGGATGCTCCAAAGGTCATAAGTGTGAAAATTGGTGGTAAGTCATTCTTTTCAGTTCCGTAATTTTGAACGGTCACTAAATGAATTGTTGTAAGTTGAGGATGACCTATACTCTGTATTGGAATACTAAAGCAAAAGCTAAAGAGTCATTAGGAATTGTGATAAAGATTGGAAGTCCTTTCTTTATATATATTTCCTTTCTCTATTATATTTTTATCTTTTCTTCCCCCCCTTGCATTTGTACTCCTCTCTATTTTTTCTTTAAGATTAATATGATGGATTTTATCATTATAACCAGTATTCTTAATAAAAAGTTATTATTTTTTTAAAATAAATTAGCACAATTGGGAAGTCTTTTAAACAAGCTTAAGGAACTTCAAATAGTGGCCGTTTATGCTTTTTTTTTTTTTGGCAGCTTGGGTTATTTCCATGTCAAAGTAAAATGCTTAATCACAGTTAATGAAATGAACATGTTCTATGTCTTGGGGACCAGACTGAAGAAAAGAGAGATTACTTTTCATTTTGTCAAAACAAAATCAAGAACCACATTGCCAAGATTGACTCAAGACATCTTGGTTGAACCAATAGACGCGCTGATCAAGCATTTTGGCAACTCAAAAAGCACTTCTTATCTTTTGGTTAATAAAAACTCAACAAGAACAAATCAAGAAAGAAACATTTTACTTGTTATTTCATGAAAATCAAAATTATCTGCTGGACCTGCACTTCTCGACACAAATGGTAAGATTTGAGATTTCTAAAACAATATGAGCATTTCAGATCTTGTCAGATCTATTATTCTACCTAATTCTGTTTTGTGCTTCTGACAGCATCTTTCTGAAGTATAGGGCCTGTGGTCTTTCTCTTGATAAAAATAAAAATTCTTCAAATCAGAGACCAAGTTGCGCTCCAAATTGCTGCTGAACTATATAGCTCCTACTGATTGCAACTAACAGGGCCAATAGTAGGTATGCTGCAAGTTGCATTTAAGCAATATCCCATAGCAGAGTCAATTTGAAACAATCTTAGCTATTCCAGTTTTAAAATAATGTTTCCCCTCTTCTCAATTTTCGCCACTGGTGTGATCTACAATGCTTTCTAGTCTATACAATTGACCGCACAGTCAAGATTTGAGATCTGCCCATGTCCTATTGGCCACTTTCGGAATTATGGGCATTTCCCTTTTCCCCACCAGTCATTGGGGATTTCAGAGTCATTTTGGCTTGGATTGCTAGAAAGACAAGAGAGCTGGTTTCTGTGGAAGCATCTGACTACATATGGTTCTTCCTACTCATGGGTTTGATGCTTTTTTCTGAAAGAACAGTAAACTTTAAAAACATACACACACACACACATTTTAAAATAACGGAATACTGGTTTTGTCTGTCCAGTCCCTGAAGCTTTTACATGAATTGATTGCTTTCGCAAAAAAAAAAAGGAAAAAATGGAAAAGGTAATAGAAAAACTATCAAACTTTCTAATACGTGTAACGTTGAAAGATTCCAGTTCTGGGGCAAGAAACCCATGAAAGTGAAACAGTTCCTGTTTGTCTATTGACAGGAAGGAAGCTACGCATTTTGTTCACCATTTCAAGTCTATGAGAAGTCACTCATGTGTTTGAATTTGAATTGCTATATCTTAGGCTTCTGTATTGGAAAGCAACTTTTGTTCTCTGGGGTGTAGTGATGAATGTGTACATGATTTTTTTCTTAATTCAGGAAAAAGCAACCACTTTTTTCAGGGATCCAAATGAATGGGAACTGAATTAATCTTAAGATAAACCATTTTTTAAAATTTCAAAATGAAACCAAAGTAAAAGCAAAGCCACCAGTCTCACTTCCCCTGGTTCAGCTGGGCATGTTTTGCCTCACCAGTAAGTGTTGCTAGGTCACTGTCACGTAACTACATCAACTTGAGTCCATCCTTCCCCTACAGACATGGACTGGAATGGATGCTCAAATTTAGATTTACAGTACAAATGGGATGTTTAATATCATGACTTGCTGATCTCTCTGCTTTGCATAATTAGTACTTTGTCAGAGATTATTCTGGAATAGTCTTTTCTGTGGAACTTAATACTTTTACAGGAACTCAAGGATCTGGCTACTGATGCAGATGCCAGCAGCTTCTACTTCAGGCAAGTTATTTAGGTTTGTGTGTGTGTGTGTGTGTGCGCGCGCGCACGCCTGTGACCCAGTGTTCAAATTATGAGCTGTCTGTCGTACCTTTCCAACACACTGCAGGCAGTCCATTCCGCACCAATGCTTTTTCAAGGTGGTATTAAAAGGGACTCCATTGTTTATCTTTCTGATTGGCCAAAATGGCAGCCAAACACAAATCTGAAGGGGATTATCAGGTTCACATATAACCCTGCTTGATGATAATGTAAATAATTATAATTCCATTGATGTTTAAATAGATATTAGGGATTATGAGAGACAGAGACAGAGAGAGACAGAGAAAGAGAGGGAGGCTGTAGGGTTGCTGAGTGGGAGGGTACAAGTGAAGCTGGGAAATGTTCATATTTTAGGGTGTATGTATCTAAAGTACAACTTATTTGCGAGTTTGAAATTATATTTATAACTAAAATGTATACAAAATATATTTGTGAGTGGGTGTATTCAGTGAAAGAGTGTAAATCAATAGTAAAGAAAATGGCTTTCATGCTTCTGGAATGGAAATTACACAAAAACATACAAATTACTGAAATGTGCGCCAAAAATATAATTATTATGAGGAAATGGGTGGGAAAATGAAGACAGCTTTTTGTGGAAATAAAAAACCCATGAAAAAAAAAGAGAGAGTTGGTCTAAAATGAACTTTAAAGGTGGAAAAATGAAAAAAAAATAGTGAAACCAAGAAGCTTGTCTCTTGCTTGACTATGTTAATTCCAGAAGTAATGGTATTGCAACATATATTGGACACATATGTCCTAATGTAGCAATTCTGAACATTTTATTCTATGCAGATCACTATATTTTCATTGAAGATTATCATATAACTCAGTGGCTAGGAATGTGGCAATTCCAGGTACTGTTATATAATATTTTCTTAATTTCTGCCATATGATTTCCATGGGACTCAACATTACATAAAACAATACATAAAACTGACTGAAATTCCCTGAAATAAATCAAATCTCACAAGTTTTTAATAGTTTAATATTGCCCCTTAATGCTTGTGATATTTTGATCAAGAAAGTCAATATCTCATGATATATTTTTTTATTTTAGTGCCCAGACTAGCTCCTGTACGTTGAAATCTATTGTCCTAAATCAAGAGGTGGAGAATTTGGGATCCTTGTTAGATTGCCAACATCTCTGACCATTGGACCTATTAACTGGAGCTAAGGGAATTGGGATCCAAAAAATATTTTTAGAGAGTTTCTACCCTTGAACAATTTTTCTTTGTGACAACTTAACTGAGATAGATTTGGAAGACTGGTGCTTGCCCATAAAGAAAACTTAAGCCTGACTTCATCCTTGGAGAAAGTGATATCTGACACTTTGCAAAACAACTCTGGAGAAGGGCATTCTGCTTTCAAGAAGGGATTGAAAGAAAGGAGATGTTTTGTCCATTGCCTGGAGCACTTTTCCTTCCATGCTTTTATCTCACAAGTTCATTTGTGATATAAACATAACTTTAGAATGCTGGCAGCAGTGAAGTATTGGTAGAACCTGACAAGTTTGAAAAGTAATGAATTCAGAGCAAAATTCTTTTCCTTCCTACAATTTTTCCTTTATGTTGGATCTCATCTGGGGGGGGGGGGGCTTGGATGATATGCCACATGTTATTTACCTCTCTATGACTTGTAGCCTTTCAAGAAAGTTTCCCAAACAGAGAGCTGAAACCGTTCCATGAAAACTTTTCCCTTAGAAGTACTTATGTTTGTGTTCGAGTTATGGGGAATGGCTTCCGGTTCCCAATCTTGTGTGCTCAAATTCTGCAGAATCTGGGTTGAGAAAATTTCCTTTGCCTTCCTGCTTTTGTTAGAAGTGGCAGTGGAGAAGCTGGTAGTCCACATTTTGATGTTTATTTTATTACCTTTCCACCATTTGTGTCTAAAATATACACTGTTCTTTTTTGCTTGTTTGTTTGTCTTCTTAGCGTTGTACAAAGGAGCTAATGTCAGTGTTATGCTATCGGCAAGCCAACAGATCCCACCCCCTTTTTCCTCTGTGCAGGGCCATTTCTATTCCATTATTGTACACTTGATAGTTGATCTGCAATAAAAAGCAAAGACTCTCACAAGTTGAACCCGACTCCTAATGACTCCATATTGACAGCAGTATGGAAGTGTGGGTCTTCACAATCAAGCAGAAATCTTTCTCTTCCCTTGCTTCCATGGACTGAAACTTACATTTTCTGCTTCATCCTTTACCTATTGACCCTCAAGGAGGATTACAGGGGATTTAACTAGATCTCTAGCTTCTTAATTTCGCTCAGTGTTCAATAAATATTTTCAAATCTACTTTTCTATTGCAATGGAAGACAGCTGAGAAAGTCTCAGTCATTTTGGAATGTGTGCTACACGTACTGTCCTGTACTATTAATGGTACATATGGTTACATTAGCTTTTGTTTACTATTGGTTATTGTCCTATTTATGGGGTTTGGATTCTAGATTATACCGTGGATATTTTAATTGTATTGTTTATTCTGTGTAAGCCACAGAAGTCTCTTGGATCATGACAGGATAGAAACATAAGTAAGGTTTTTGAACGGACAAGGCTAAGTCTCAACGATATACCATAATATCTTTGTTAGCAATCCAAATTTTATAATATAAATGATGTCACAGTTGTGACTGCTGCCTGTGGATGGCTCTAGTTTGAGCTGATACAAGGCAAAAGATTTCTTTCTCCCATATTTGGGTCGACAGGGTGCATCAAAAAGCACTCAAGGTAATTCCTCCCCCTGTCTCTTCCCTCCCTGACACAGCTGACAAAGTGAGAAAGAGCCTGTGGCCTAGAGGTTAACACAGCTGCTTAACATGCAGACAGTCCAGGTTCGAATCTCAGAAGGGTATGTCTGGTTGACGAGAACTAAAAAGTTCGAAATAGCTATTCCATTCTCCCTTAATTCTTTGTTAGCAATCTAAATTTTATAATATATATATACTTAATGTGAAGCTCAGTGGGCATCAATTGCTCTCAAACAATTTGAATGAAAGAGGATTTTCATGAACTGTGCCCATTTTTTTTCAGCCGCAGTGAAAATGTTTTACAGGGTTAGTTGCTACTCTACTATCCAATCTTCCTCCTTACTCACCTGGTCCTGGGACTAGCAATGGCAGAATTATTATAGCATTAAGTCACTGTTTTATAGATACAAAGCAGAGGAAAATATTTGAAGTAACTACTTTCCCCCCATAATATAGCAAAAAATTGCAGCAAGCTTTGTAGATGATCGTTCTATGGGTCTTCCTGCTATAGTTTAAATAGACAAATTCAATGCCGTCGCCTCTATGAGGTTTAGTACAATCATCGGAAAAAGCTGAGTTTGTTAAATAAACTTCACATCAAAAGCACTTTGATGTCTTACTTTATGGTACAAGTATTTTTCTTTTCTTTTTTCAAAGAATGCATTAAAAAAAATCCTGCTGCAGTGAATAAGCTCGGTTCTTTTAAGGAAAGTTGCCTCACATTTTCCAAAAATCTTAAGCCAGACATTTTTAATTAATTCATTTCATACCACTCAATATGCTACTAGTTATTTACAAAAGTGAATAAATTGAACCATTCACATTACATGAGTCCTACAATTAAAAGGACCATGGCAACTAACGTAATAATATAAAAATTAATCTTATTAAATAGCAATAACATTTATTTATTTAGGCTTATTTGGTGCTCCAATGAAAAACTATTCTGAGCAATATGCAACTCCAGGTCCAGTATACAGATTGAGAAAAATACTGTAACAAAATAGAACAATTATAAAATAATAAAATTGTAAACTACAGTTGGTAAAATATACCACCAGGATACCCAATCCTCTTCACTCCATACATTTTTCTTCAGGAAATATCAATACTTATCCCAAAAGAGACCCTGCTGAAAAAAAAAGTCTTAGTGACCTTACAGAATGCTTTCTCCTGATTCTTTGGTTTGCGAAAGCTGCTTCTATTCTTATCAGTTGAATGTAAGATTATTCTTCCTGTTGTAAGATACAGGTAGTCCTCGACTTACGACCACAATTGACAAAACATTTCTGTTGCTAAGTAAGAAATTAAGAAAGTTAAGTCATTTTACGACTTTTCTTGCCACATTTGTTAAGTGAATCACTGCGGTGGTTAAGTTAGTAACCCGGTGGTTAAGTGAATCTGGCTTCCCCATTGACTTTGCTTGTCAGAAGGTCTCAAAAGGTGATCATGTGACCCCAGGACACTGCAACCGTCATAAATATGAGCCAGTTGCTAAGCATCCGGATGTAGATCACATGACCCTGGGGATGCTGCAACGGTCATAAGCGTGAAAAATGGCCTTAAGTCACTTTTTTCAGTGTCGTTGTAACTTCAAACAGTTACTAAATGAACTGTTGTAAGTCGAGGACTACCTATATAGCCTATTATAATAAATACAACGGAGATGTGACGGATGAGTGGAATATAATAATTGAGAAGCTACCATTTGTTGAAAAGGTACCAGAAGCAAGAGAAAGGGAGGAAGAGCAGCCTTGCATAGTTCTACTTGACTTTCAGTTTACAATTTATTTTATTCAGTGTTTGGTGCCTACAGAGGTCATGCAATCACTGAGGTACAACATTAATACAACTCATTACACATGCAAACACACATATAACTTTAAATAAAACATCAGCAAATATAAATATATAAAGTATGTGGGCAGCACAATGTACAAAATTAAATATTAAATTAAGATAAAATCACCATAATACGGCGCCATAGAATTGCAATAGGATAGATGTTATAATTTGATATCTACTAAGAAGCTAACCGCTTCTGGTCTGGCTGTGATAAGATCATCACAGTTTACAATGGGACCATCATGCTATAGGCAACCTCCATTTTCCTCCTCCTTGCATGAAACTGGCCTCATTTCATTCTCAGTCCATGAATGAAATAGCCTTAAATTGTCACTAAGTATAACAATACACTTCCGATACGCTAAATCAGAATTTCCCCTCTTAAGTTGACACTCTTCTACCACTCAATGCTTAGTCACCCATTCTCTTCAAGGTAATATTAGATGGCCAGTTGTGAGGGTGATTGGAAGAGTTTGGGGAAGGCTGGAGGGTGTGCACATGCCCCTCTTCTCAGTAAGAGTTTGCTCTTTCCATTATCAAACTGCATTCTACCTTTCACACCAGTCACCTCCTTTCTTTTTTTTAAACCTACTATTTTTAAAATCAACTTCTTTCAGGTTTACAATAAAGCAGAAGAAAGCAACTCTTCAGTAGAGCCGTGGTGATGCAGTGGTTAGAATGCAGTACTGCAGGCTACTTCTGCTGAGTGCCAACTGCCAGCAGTTCGAGTCTCACCTGCTCAAGGTTGACTCAGCCTTCCATCCTTCCAAGGTCAATAAAATAAGGAGCCAGATTGTTGGGGGCAATATATGCTGACACTGTAAATCGCTTCGAGAGGGGCTGTAAAGCACTGTGAAGCGGTAGATAAGTCTATTGCTATGTTATATTTTATATATAAGCTACAGCTTATATTGCTATAGCTATATAAGCTTTTGCTATTTTAGCAGAGAAGAAAAATGGCCTCTTTAGCAGTATTCTGAGATGCATCTTTACATTTCAGTACAGCAGCTGAATTCTTCCTCATTGCTAGGTCCAAAGAGTAACAAGGAGCACTCAATGGGAGGTTTGTTGCTTGTATTACCAGTTTCACTACAGATCAATCACTTCTTCCCTGGCTCCCTCCTTCCACAAGCTCCTCACATTGTTTTAACTTGTCTGATGTCCAGACTGTGAGAAGTTGAACACAGGAGCCTAGAGAAGCTCAGGGAACAGAACATGAACACAAGTTCTTTTTAATTTGTCTTGCAGTGTCTCTACTGATCAACGTTTTCCCTGCTGTCTGATAACCTGTTGAAAGAGCATGGTAGCAAAGACCTTCTTCTTTATATAACAATAATTTAATAAATACTACTTTAACTAATAGTACTACAAAGCAACAGTACTTCATCATGGTGCAGGGGTATGTATGCCTTAGTGATGCTAATTGCTCTACTGGACAGGTACAACTATATCAGCTATCTCTTGGCTGACGATTCTGATTAAATTTGTTTCCAAACCCCCATTCAGTATGGCAATAATATGAATTTCATGCTGTATTGATGGTCACAAAAGTTATATTGGATCCTTTAGCTCCTAGACATTCACTGAAAAATGTGCTACAGGACTCAGCTCCCTCTGCTAGGTAAACCATAGTATGGACTGGCTACTGGAAAGCAATTAAAAGTAAAGAATTGGGAACAAAGCTTCCAAATTATGGAATATTTCTATCAATTGGACCATCAAAATGTGGATTTCAAAAGCAAATGTATCAGCTTTAGAAAGAAAAGCATCTGGCTTTAGAGATTAATGAACAGAGATTTATGAATCAAAGTGTGCAGTAATTTTGAAATGTAAGTTCTTTGCCAATGCTGAACTAGAAGCAATTTATTTATTTATTTATGAGACTTATATACCGCTTTAAGTGCAAGCACTCTCTAAGCGGTGTACACCAGTAAGCAATGTATATATATTTACATTGCCCCCAACAATCTGGGTCCTCATTTTACCTACCCCGGAAGGATGGAAGGCTGAGTCAACCTTGAGCCGGTGAGATTTGAACCGCTGACCTGCTGAACACAGTCAGCTAAAGTGGCCTGCAGTACTGCACTCTAATAATACCAATTTGCAGTGAAAAAAAGAATATTAGACTATTGACACTGTTGATGTTAATGAAGAACAAGAAAAAGAACCCGAATTTGCTCAAGAACTGCAAGCACTATCAGTTATTTGAAAAGAAATTATTTACTCCCTGTAGAACAAAAAGAAAAAAATGTTTCAATAAAGTTTTGGTGAATAAAACTGATGGCCAATGGGGAAGAGTTAGGAAAAGTCAAAATCAAACATGGAGTTTTCCAAACTGACCTATCTTTACTCTTTATATTATCAAGGGCCGCACTGGCAACAATTTTAAATAAGAAAACAGGATATAAATTGGTCAAAAAAGGAGTAAAATTTTTGCATTTATTCTATATTGATAATTTAAAGTTATTTGGAAAAATGAAGGCTTATAGACTCACTATAATAAAAGCAGAAAAGAATTCAGTAAAGATATTGGCCTTGACAAGTATGCAACCATAACCATAAAGGTAGGCAAAGTGGTTGAAGATGATGGAATACAGCTTAACAGTGAAGATTTAATAAAAGCAGTAGCACCAGAAGAAGCTACAAATATTTGGGAATTTTGGAAGCTTCAAATTTATAACAGAATCAAATCAAAGAAAATACTTCTACCAAATTTATCAAATGAGTTAAAAAAAATTGAAATCAAAATTGAAATGAGTTAAAAAAAATTGAAATTAAATTGGTGGAAATATCATTAAAGCAATCATTAATACCTGGTCAGTCCTTGTTATTTAGTATATAACAGGACCCAGATGGAACTTGATGACTTGCATCGCAAGACAAGAAAACTAACAACAATGCACATATTTTGCACCCAAAAACTGATATTAATCAGCTGCATTTGCCAAGAGCAGAGGAGCGTAGAGGAATCCTACAGATGAAAGAAATTGTGCAGGAAGAAAAGCATGTCCTGAATGATTAAATTTAGAAAAGCCAAGAATTCTTGCTAAAGGAAGTCAATCAAAGAAAGCTCTTGAAAACAATAAAGATGAAGGTTGTATATAGAAAAGAAACAACTGAAAAGCAATTTGTTAATTGAAAGAATAAGTCAATGCCTGGTCAATACCTGAAAGCTATAGAAGGAAAAGCTTATAAAAACCTCATATGGTGTTGGTTAAGATCAGGAGGTTTAATGAAAGAAATTGAAGGCTTTATTTTAGCAGTCAGGAACACGCTTTGCCAACTAACTGCATGACACCAAAATTCAACATGTAACAAACAACAGCAAATGTTGCCTTTGTAGTGAAAAGGGTAAAACAATCAACTATTTATTCAGTGGCGGCAGCAAAATTTCATAAATTGTCTACAAGTAGTGTCATGACTGAGTTGCCAAAATTATTCATTTTTTTACACAATCATTTTTACTCAGCACTGCATATAAGAGTAAACAAAGTGAATAGAAAGCCAATATATACATTCTGGAATAGATAAAAATAAAAACATCCCTGTGTGATTGCAGCATATGAAAAAACAGCACCACATATCAACTACTAGAGATGTTTTTTTCATAAAACTTACATTCAGCATGAGCAGTCAAATGTTGAGCAATACAGTGATGTTTATAAATGGTGAAACACCCCAGCGTGACCTAAATAAGCTATTAAACTGACCAAATTCTGCTAGTTGCTCAGTGGGTCAGCTTTGAAATGGAGAGAAATGGAGGGAAACAGGGCAGAAATGGAAGAAAGAAAGATAGAATAAAAATGCACCAATGTAGAGGAATAGAATTTTTATTAATAAGAACCCATGGCCTATAGCAGAGGTCCCCAACCTTTTGGGCACCAGGGACCGGTTACGTGGAGAGAGGTTTTTCCGCAGATTGGAGGGTGCTTGGTTTTGTGTGCTGCCTGCATCCAGCAAATGGGGCTTTCCTTGTTTGTGTGGACCGGTTACTAACATGCCGCGTCCCAGTACTAGTCCACAGATCAGGGGTTGTTGGGGACCCTTGGCCTATAAGCTACTTGTGCCTTAGAAGAATCCTAAGATTATGTCATCTAAAGTTACGGGCAAAAATGGATGAGAGCAAGAGGTTATAGGAGATAAACTGGTCTCAAATGAAGTTTTAAAGCCATCCCAGGATTTAAAAGCAGTCTGAACTTGTGCCATAGAAGTTCAACTTGCTAATCACAATCTGGGCCAGGAAATTAAAATGGGATTTTTGGAAATGTCCTGCTCCCATTTCCATTTTTAACATCCCTCCAAAAGTAAACCCCCCCCCCAACTATCTACCTTTTCCCAATGATATCATCACATCATTAGAAAGCTCTTGCTGCTCTCCAGCAGATTAAAAGAGCTAGGGTTCTCCTAGATCAACAACATATTTCCATCTCTGCATTACAGCCAGACTAATACAATTAATTAATCTTACCTCTTTAATTATGCATTATATGTCCAGGAAGTCCAACAAGCTCAATGCAAATAGAAAGCATATGTTTCGATTCTGTTATTGTAATTAATTTTTAAAATAACAAACTTGGTTCCTATTTGTGTAACAGTCGACCTGATAAGGAAGGGAAAAAAAGGCTGCAATAATGAATAATTTTAAATCAACACTTCAAAGACTGACCTTGTTTTTTTAAAAAAATAAAAGACGTGGAGTGACATATTATCCTTGATCCAGTTATCTGCCAACAAGTGTAGTGAATTGCAATGTATTTGAAGGCACAGTTGTGAAACCATGTTTCTTGCTGTACACATATTTTGCTAAATTAAATTACAGCAAGATTTCTGACCGGGGTAGCAATACTGAGGTGTTATATCTGAGAATGATTCTGTTCTGGAAACAGTCATTTCAAAATAGAGCTCCACTGAAGCCATAAGATTTTGTTCATGCAAATGCCAAAGGGAACAGCAACATGAAGCGCTATGCATTCTTGAAGCTTTTTCTGGCTTAAAATAATCAGAAATATGTTGTCCTATTGGCTTCCTTCTTGCCTCCTAAAAGAGGAGCAGGGAGACGTCTACTGTTGTACGGCCTAGTTAGTACATCTTTTCTTTGTGAGACTTTGGAAGGCCTAGATATTTGTGGTTGGATTCCTATAACACTAAACCAACATTTGGGTTTGTCAGGCCTACAAATCATAAAAACAAACCAGGTTCAGCCTGGTAGGTCTTGCTTTAGCAATTCTGGGTGTGTTTCTCCTGCTTTCGAAAGCTGCTTTGCCTCATACTTCCAAGGATTGGTTAAAGTAAAGCAGGAAATCACAGATGAACTTCCTATCTCAGTATGCCCATTGCAATCAGCAACATACCAAGACATTATTGTTTTTCACACTATGTTTGTGCTCGGCCCAAAAGGATACCCTCCCACCCCATCCAGTTATGGCTTAGAGCAGGGGTTGACAACCTTGACTCTTTTATGACTCATGGACTTCAACTCCCAGAATTCCTGAGCCAGCTTGGCATGGCTGGTTCAGGAATTCTGGGAGTTGAAGTCCACGAGTCATAAAAGAGCCAAGGTTGCCTACGTCTGGCTTACAGTAATGAGTGAATCCAGTTCAAAGGTGCTGAACAACAGCTAGAGGTGGATACATATCCCTCTCCCTCAATTCTTTGCAATTGGTATTTGGAAACATAACTCAGAAGCAGTGTCAATTGTAATAGTCCTTGATGGGCCTGTCCTTCATGAATGCTTCTATTCCCTTTTGAAGCCATCTAAGGTAGTCGTAACCAGCACATTTTGTGTCATTGTAATGAATTCCACAGATTAATGATGTGCAGAATGAAAAATAGTATTTTCTTTTATCTGTTGTAAATCTCAGTCTGGATCTTTGGTTTTGAGCGAGTGAGAAATTTTTTTCCCCTGTGCACTTTCTTCATGCTAAGTATGGAACTGTCTTTTTTTCCCCCAACCCCAGCAGGCTCAAGATTCTGGTATTTTCTTGTAAAGAAAGTATTTAAATCCCCAAACATTTTGTCTGCTTTCTTTTGCATCCCCCCCCCCATTTTGCAATGTCTTGTTTCAAGTCTAAGGAACAAAACTGACTTTTGAATTTGCATGACAGATATGCCTTCAATCAAATGGTGGATCTGATAAAGATGCCAATTGCCTTCATGATGTAAACAAGGTGTTACTATATTGGTATGTTTCATTTCCATCCCTTTTCTAATAATGCTTAACATAAAATTTGCGTTTTTAACAGTTGCTTCACACCGAGTTAACCTCCTCATTAAACTGTCATCTAAGACCAAAAGTGTTTTTTCCTCTCTTGAATAGTTTCAGGCAGCTGAGGCACCATTAGTGTGGGTGTGGAGATGTGTGAAGTAAAGTGGTTTTGCATCAATGTATATCACTCTACATTTACTTAGATTGAATTGCATTTGCCATTTGACTGTTTGCTCCATTTAAAGTGAATCTTCTGGAGATCTTCACGTTTACATTTGGTTCTTACTATGCAGAAAAGTTTAGCATTAGCTCCAAAAATGTCAGTTCGCTGATTCCAAGACCTTCTCCAAGGCTACTTTCAATTTCCTATTTTGGTATACAGCTAATCAGCATTACCTGGGGCCTGTAATTGCAAATATAAAATTGACATTTGATTTTTAGTCAAATCAGATTTCCATGGAGGACATATGTACCCATTTCATCTGTGGTCCAAACAGATAAATATTACCTAACTGACTATTGTAGTATTCTGTGCTATATAAAGCTGAGTCAATATTATAGAAACTCAGACAGTTTTTTTTCTTTTTTATCTTCTCCTCTCTCCTCCCCTTCTCTAATACCCCATCCCATCCCACCCCACCCCACCATACCCTTCCCTTCCCTTCCCTACCCTACCCACCCTACCCTACCATGTCCTGTCCTATCCTATCCTATCCTATCCTATCCTATCCTATCCTAACCTAACCTAACCTAACCTACCCAATCCATCTTTTTTCTTTTCTTTCAAACGGCTATGCACTATTGACTCAACATAAGACTATGAATTGTTTTTATTAATAGTAGAATTCCTGCTTGACCTTTATGTAATGAGGGTGCTTCCACAAGTAGCTCATAATCTATTTACTGATAGCTGTATTCTTAGCAACTTAAACAGTATTTGTGTTCATTGTGTAAACAGGTGAATGGGTGGAGATCTGACATCAGTGAGTCATTGTTGGAGCAAAGAGAAATATGAAATTAGAATTTTTAGAGATTTGAGTTGTTAGGCTTGTTTTTGGATCTTCAAAGAAGGAAGTAACCAATTCTTTGCACTGGTTATTTTTTTTTCCTTGGGTTATTTTGCAATTCTTATTTCAAGCTTGGTTCAAGAGAACCACAAGAAACTGCATTTCACAAATGTGCCATATAATTTCAAGAGTATTCTAAAGTCCAGCGTTTTAGAAATAGAATGTGGGATTAAAAATATAAAGGTTGTATCAGACTTTCCTTCTGACTTGATAGTATATCCTTTTTCTCCAGAAAAATCAACCTCACATTTAATAGTTTGTTAATATAGAAGCTTCACAGACTTGAGTTGTCTAGACAGGTTGCTTTATTGTAGACAATAAATCATATAACATTCGCCTACTGAAGAACAAAGAATTCTGTTTATCTGCTTGCCTGCCTGCCTGCTCAAAATTTAAATTATTGACTTTTCATCCCATTTTTTTTAAAGTAAATAAAATGTTGGTAATTTTCTTTTTGGCCTTGACAGTTGGGGAAATTGACATAATGTTTCCCTAACAGTCCTTTCTGGACTGTTTCATTGATTCTAGATTCATAAGCTTGAATCCTTAAAGGCTAAAATGTGACAATACAGAAATGTGTTTATACATGTAAAAGGGGATAATCAGGTGGAAGTTATCATTAGGCAGATACACGCACTTTTGAAAAGTATTATATAACTATGTCACTTGCATGGAGTGGGTGAGCAGTATTGGGCAGAGCATGGTCTTAAGAAGGAAAGAAGAAAAATAGAAGAGTTTAGCACAGATCAGAGAGTAAATTACTATTTGCAGTTTTAAATCTATTTGCTATCTGACAATGATTCTGTAATGTGACACTCTATATCTATCTACAGTATCTATCTATCTATCTATCTATCTGTCTGTCTGTCTGTCTGTCTGTCTGTCTGTCTGTCTGTCTATCAGCAGTTTGCTTAAAACAAAGCCCTACTCTGATTCTCTCAATACAAGTATTTAACTGCCAGCTACCCTTTATGTATTACACTAGCTAAACATCTGTTGCATCTGACAAGTAGAAAAGTGGTAAAGGTGAATGTGTAGTAATGCCTTGTGCCACACCCAAAGAGGAGACTAGAGAATACACCTAAATTAAGGCATGTTTATAGTTTATAGTGAGGCAGCCTACTTTAAACCTACATCCCCCCCCCCGTGTTTTGTTCCTTCACTTAATTCCTAAATCTTTCCATCACTTCTCCCTAGAAACTCGGCCCTTCATCCCAATTTTTTTTACTGTGCTTACAACATGTCAGATTTGACATGAATGATATATTGCTTAATACGTTAGTGCTATAGACAAACAGGTTGTTGTTGTAAAATTACAAAAGATACATAATAAATATGGTAGACTTCCTTCTATTACTAAATTTTGGAATAGGCACATAAAACACCTGCACTTAAGTGGGTGGGTTATGGAATCTATAGAAATGGGATGCTAGGACTACAGACCACACCAGTCCAAATACTACCTACTTGATTAATCCATAATGTCCTATTGCAGTCTGAAGTCAGTTGCTGGGTAGGCAATAGAGAGAGAAAATATCCTCCTCAGAGAAGCATAATTATTCTGGGCAATTCCATCTTTGCTATATAAGAACAATTTGATCCAAGTTGAGCAATGATTCCATGGTACTACATTACCATTAATCCATTAACTTTTGAGTTTAATTTCTCTAGTTTTAACTATCTTTAAGGATCTTCACGTATCTTTTGGATTTTTAAAGATATTAAAAGCTAGGGAATAGTTTGCTAAATGAGAGAGGTTGTATTGCAACATAGTTTATATAAACATTTGTAGGTTTCAAGCACAGAATCCTGGATGGAAACATTAACTTATTACTAATTGATCATTTCCATGTCAAATGACTAATAATGGTATGGTTTATAAGCACTTAGAGATTTGTGTGTGAATGTAAAATAACAATAAAGCTTACATTTTATTACAGATTCTCTTAAAAATTTTCCATTTTCCCCTAACTTGGTGTCCACTTAATGTTCTGGACTATCATCCATAATCAGCATGATCACCCACTGGAGATGATGGGAGTTAAGGTCAAATTCACTTGGAGGGCATCAATTTGTGAATACTTTGTTATATATTCTCAAGATTTTGATTAGTTCCATAGTAATTTCTCTTGGTAAATCCAATATTTTTGGCTGCTTGATGATAGAAAGTTGCAATTTTCATTGAAGAATGAGCTAGATGGTTTATATGTGTGAGAAATTTAATCTGAAGCATCATCCCAGGTAACTTTTATGTGCAATTTGTCTTCAGTACTACAGTTGCCTTCTCTGCTTTCCTTCTCCTCCTCCTTGGTTAAATGATAATATAAAGTTTCTTCATACCCGCTTTGCATCTGACTCAAGCTTGAGGTCATCATACACCGACAACATTTTTCAAGGGCTTTCCATGAACCTCAAAGAACATTGCAATTTGCATGAGCCAGGAAAAAGGTATGTGTGCTACCAGTTGCCTCACTGAATTAATAGCGATTGTTTTGGTTTCCACTGAACAGGTACTAAAACACTGGAATTTGATTGAACTAGTCAGTAGTGGGGATTCCAAATGTAATGATAGACAGATGCAACATGCTCTAGTTGACTTCTTAACTTTTTTTTATATATTGGTAATAAGACCTGACATGGAAATTTGGAAAACCTGTCTCTTCATGTTTACTAGAGTTACCATTACAGTTTGTCTACAGTGAAATAAGGAAGGATATTTGGGCAGAGTTCAGGTGTTCCCTGATAGACCAAAATAGAGAAAAATTAAAAGAACACAATTGTAGGCAGAAAGTATCATTTGTGTATTTTAAAGTTGCTTAGAGGAGCTTCTGTTTTCTCTTTTCACATATCCAGTAAGTTTAAAGAGCTGCACTATGGTGATACTCTGAATGGTCTTGGACAGGGGTCTTCAAACTTGGTCCTTTTATGACTTGTGGACTTCAACTCCCAGAATTCCTCAGCCAGCATGCTTGGCTGAGGAATTCTGGGAGTTGAAGTCCACAAGTCATAAAATGGCCAAGTGTGAAGACCACTAGTCTTGGAAAACAACTGGCAGAAGCTTTTCCTCCCACCATAGCCCTGGGTCTGCTCCCCATGATTTTCTAAATGGTATTTTTTGTTCCTTGCCTGCTTGCAAGCTGACTGCTTCTCTGCATAGCTGTTGTGGTGGGAGACAAAAATTATTGTACAGATAATCATGAATTGACCCTCTGCGTAATATAACAGAGCCAGTTACGGTAGCACTATAACAATACTACTTATGATGGGTACAGTCAGTTGATTTTGTTAGTCACCTATTCCCTTCTAGGAACTGAATGGGTCTTCTCCTCCAACTGGTATGGTGAAGTGAGAGACTTTTCAGAGGCTGGATGGCACTTGCATGTCTATAATAAGTAATATAAAAGAAACGTGTGAAATTGTTGGGGCCTGCCTTGTATCAAATGAGGAGCAGAGCTTTACGGCAGACTACATACTCAACACCTAAGCCAGGGGTCTTCAAACCTGGCCCTTATATGACTCATGGACTTCAACTCCCAGAATTCCTCAGCCAGAATTCCTGCCCCATATATGGCTTTAGAGGTGATGACTAGCACCTTGAATTGCACCTAGAAGGACATGGGAAGTGCAGATTGCAAGAGAGATGTTATATGGACAAACTTAGGGGCACCCATCATAGTACATGCTATTGTGTTCTGGCCTTGGTTTTTGGATAGTCTCTAAGGCAGTGGTTCTCAACCTTTTTAATCCTGTGACCCCCAAGTGGTCGTAAGTCGAGGACTACCCAACTGATCATAAGTCGAGGACTACCCAACCGGTCGTAACTCGAGGACTACCCAACCAGTCGTAACTCGAGGACTTTCGCTGCCCAGGAGCGCCACACATGCATGGTGCTGCCCCCTGCGCCGGCCGAGGCGTAGCTGGCAAGCAGCAGAGACGGAGCAGGCCGACCACTGGCGGGCCACCAGCTGGCCCAGCCCAAGGGAGGTAAGGCACCTGCCGGGCCCCACGCGCACCAGCAACCCTCCCTGCGCCCGCTGGCCTCCCACCTCCCACCCCTGGCCCTCTTTTACTTACATTTTTAGTAGTTACTCAGCAGGGAGGGGTGGAAACTTCCAGACAGCTTGCCTTCGCCGCAGACAACTTGCAGCACCGTTTGCAGAACGGGACTTTTGGTGGGCTCAGCAGGGCAGAGACAGCCTGGACAATTCCTATTGGCTTTTGAAAGCCAATAGAATTAGACTCTATTCAAGAGAGTCTATTCTATTGGCTTTCAAAAGCCAATAGAATAAAAGGGAGTAGCACAGCTAAGGAAAAGGGGAAAAAAATGGCAGACTGCGTTCTTTGGCAAGCCCTGTGAAATGGTTGCTTGACCCCAAATGGGGTCGCGATGCACAGGTTAAGAACCGCTGCCCTAAGGCAACGCCATCTAGAGTGCATGTAGTAATCCAAATAGGAAGTGACCAAGGCATGAGTGCTGTGAGCAAGGTCTCCAATGCAGGAAAGGGGCAATTGGCACAGTAGGTGAATTTGTGCAAAGCTCCCCCCCCCACAGCTGCCACCTACTCTTTGAGCAGGAGCTGTAAGTTCAGAAGGACCCCCACGTTGCATACCAGCTCAGTCTGGAGAGGTGCGACTAGGTGCAAAGTTAACAATGAAATATCATCTGGACCCAGAAGGCCAAAAACCTAGAGCCACTCCATCTTGCCAGGGTTGAGTTAATGCTAGTCCTCCCCATCCAGACCTTTACAGGTTTCAGACACTCGCCAATTGTCCTGTATGCATGTTTTTTCTCATCTTACCATGTCAGATCTGGTAGACCTAAAGTCTAAGCAGAGTAGGGTTCCTAATGGCTGCTAAAGAAGGCGTGGTTATGCTCATTAGTATCCACAAGAACTCTGAACAGGAAAGAGAATTCTGTTAATATGACAAGCTATCAGATCCTCAGTCTGTACACTGTATGGATATAACTTTTTTTTCTTTTTTTAAAAAACTTGCAAAAGACAAGTTTCACAACTCCCTGTCCATTCCTAGTATTTTAAATGTTTTGTTTGTTTAATTTTTGGTAGATTCTCTGGGAGGGGCTATTTTTTTCCCTCACAGAAACTACAGCAGATTTGTTCCATGGTCAGTCACAGGTTGGCAGCTTTTGATTTAATTTCAGTCTATATTGGCATTATGAATAGCAAGTAACACTACCCTTGTTGCCTATTAGCCCTTGATGTGCTCTTCTATCTATTAAAGCTGAATAGTTCATGGAAGCTAACAAATTGGTTTCTATAGAGTTCTCCCTGAGTTTGGTTGTTTTCTTGCTGATGTTTCATTACCCAACTAGATCACATATTTAGTGCTAGAATGGAATGGGTTTATTCTCTATTTATATGTATCTCTATCTATATATCTCTATATCAGTGGTTCTCAACCTTTTTAATGCCGTGATCCCCAACCGGTTGTAAGTCGAGGACTACTCAACCGGTCGTAAGTCGAGGACTACTCAACTGGTGCAGCACCGTTTGCAGAATGGGACTTTTGACGGGCTCAGCAGGGCAGAGACAGCCTGGACAATTCCTATTGGCTTTTGAAAGCCAATAGAATTAGACTCTATTCAAGAGAGTCTATTCTATTGGCTTTCAAAGCCAATAGAATAAAAGGGAGTAGCACAGCTAAGGAAAAGGGGGAAAAAATGGCGGACTGCATTGTTTGGCGACCCCCGTGAAATGGTTGTTCGACCCCAAATGGGGTCCCGACCCACAGGTTGAGAACCACTGCTCTATATAGATATATCTCTCATCTGTATCTCTCTATGTCAAACATGCTGCATCACGTGACATGTTGCGATGTATTGTGACTTTTTTTGCATTGCCGGAGCTGGGGTGAGCGTGACCTCCACATGATGCAACTGGCCTGTGGGCCAGCAGTTTGACATCCCTGCTCTATATCTATATATATATCTACTGTAGCTTATCTTGTCAGTGCTAGTGACAAGATTGGGTTGTTGTTTACTGTTTGTTTGCCTGGTGTTAATTCCTGCTTATTTGGGTGTTGAGTGCTAGTCTTTTTGTTTCCTTTTTAGGTTTTTAATTGTCTCTTTTGAATGGAGTGTAACTGTGGTTTATCTCTATGTGCTTATTGATGGCTGATTTGGCTGAGTGCCAAGCTTCAGGAATTCCCTTGGCTTCTTGTATTTAGCTTGGTCTAAGATGCTCATAGTTTTCCAGTTGTAACAAATAGTTAAGTCTGTCCATGGTTTGTGAAATTAAGGCATTGAAATTTTGCTCATGTCTTCTGGCTGCTGGTTGGCGTTCATGGATGCACTTTGCTAGTCTTCTGTCTGTTTGTCTTATATATTGGCTTTTCAGTCCTTACATGGTATGTTGTAGATGACTCCTGGTTTTTTTTCCCCCTTTTTGAGCTACTGGGTCTTTTGGTTTACTTAAGATATTTCAGAGGGCTTTACATCAATTGGTTGATGTGCTAGACTAAGTGATGCCATGTGGCAGGTAAAAATGGATCATATTTCTAATTCTTTATATTATGTGCTCACTCAGATTTGCTTTTCCGACTCAGCAGTTTCACTGGATTAGTGATTGTCACTTGATGACTAAATTAGCAAATTATGTAAGAACTGAAATATTTTTTTAAAAAAGAAACACAATTCATGGGATCTTAATTATTCTACTTCTACGGCTTCATTTCTTAGAAATGATGAGTTTTTAACACAAAAGAAGATAAATGAGAATTCATAGACTTTAAAAGTGGCATTTCCTTTTATCGATATCATTATTTTCAGCAGAAATATTTTTAGTTTAAAGATATCTATTCTAACAGAAGTGTTTAAAAATATTTTTCAGTTGTTTTAAAACACTGGATTGGATCCAGACACATAGAACATTTTTAGAAATTAAGAAGAATGAGAAAAATTAACTTGTTTCAATGATCTGAAACTTACAATTAAACCTGAATTTAACTTCTAGGTGGAGTAACAAATCCAGAAAGGCTGTGCAAAAAGTGTTATCATTTTCTGAAGAGTTTAAAGAATAATCCTTCCTAAGGGTTGCACAATCTGCAGAAAGTTCCACTGCAAGGAAATCATAATACAAATTTACAGCTAAATTAGGTCCATATTGATATATAATCCAGGTCACAAGGGATGGTCAGGATGAGCAAAAAAAGTATTGAAACTACTGAGTTCAAGATTTAAATGAGGATCTCTATGCTTGCTTAGCATTGATTTCAAATTGATTATCATTGGTAAGAGCTTATTACTCCATCACTTTATTAGTCTGAAATGTTGAAACAATATTTTGTCATCTATTGTAGTTGCTAAGTTATAATCAGTACAGATCTGGTCAATGATAGCTGTGTGAAGTGGAAATTCTGCAGATAAACATCGTACCTTTTCTTGACTTACTGACCCAATTTTATGACAAATTTTATAGCTGTTGTTAAGCAAATCACATGATCACTAAGCAAATCCAGCTTCCCCAATGGGTGGTTTGTTTTTTTTTTTTGTGTTTTTTTGCTGGAAATTGGCAAAAAAAGATCGCAAATTGCAACCATATGACTCAGGATGCTACAACCATACATGCGAACCGGTTACCAAATGCTTGAATTGTGATCACGTGACTTCGGAGGCAGTGAAATCATCGTAAGTGAGAATACAGGTAATAAGTCACTTTTTCTGAGACGGTTGAAACTTTGAACAGTTGTTAATGAAAAGTTGTCAGTTCCTTTCTTTGCACGTAGGTTGTAAGTTAAAGACTACCTGTATTAAGGCTGACTTACCTATTCAAAAAAAGGATACATGGTAAATTCCTACCATCAAAACTGACTGAGTGACCTACTCTGGATCAAAGCTTTCCTTTAAGTTCCTTTAGGTAAGACTACTTGTATAAGAAGTTAAGATAATGAATTGTGCAAGCATTATCCTCTATCTTACTGATTTATCTTTGGTATGAAAAAGATGCAAGATAAAGCAGTTTGTTGATCACAGAGATGCCAGTTTGAACATCTCTGTGATGCAACTGGAACAGTTTTGTACACTAAAGCCTTTGTGTGGCTTTTCTTCATTAGTCTTCTCTTATTTTAATTTAAACTGTATCACTGAACACTCAGATTGATATCACAAAATGTAACTCAGTAATACCTTCATGGAGATTATATCAATAAATTAATACATCTAGGGCACAATGGAAAATCAGCAAGCCTGTAATAGAGAGTTCATAATCAAACTAAAGTCCACATAAAAGACTTGCAATCCTTTGAAGTCAATATAGTTATCCTGGTTGTAAGGATCTTTAATAGTTGTCTCCCTGGCACATAAGTACTTCTTACTAATCAAAATATCTTATTCCATTGTGCTATATGATTCTGACAAGCACAGGAGCCTTTGTTTAGAAAGGAATCAATCACTTTAATTAACATGGTAGTCAGCAAGCTGGAAATCCTTGAGAACAAGGATAAAAAGAAGACCAGGATGTTCTTCCATTCTATACAAGATATTCCAAACTCTGACTCACTCACAATGCTTTTGTCTACACAAGAACAAGTGAATTTTCCCCTCCCCTTTTAAAAATCTTTCTTCTTGCCACAGTTGTTAAGTGAATCATTACAGTTGATAAGTTTAGGAATACCCAGTGGTGGGATTCAGCCGGTTCAGTAAAACCGTTAGCTAATTTTTTGTTGACTTCAATGAACTGGCTGATGCCCTTGCCCTTTTTCACAAGGCCCAGAATGGACCACCGGAAGTATGTGAATGCCACTTCCGGAAGTCCATTCTAAGCCTCAGAGGCCCCCCAGGCCCAAAACAGCCCACCGAAAGTAGCGTCCATGCAGAGAACCGGTTGTTCAGGTATTTGAATCCCACCACTGGTAACACCGTTGTTAAGTGAACCTGGCTTCCCCATTGACTTTGCTTGTCAGAAGGTCACAAAAGGAGATCACATGACCCCAGGACACTGCAACAGTCATAAATATGAACCAGTTGCCAAGCGTCCGAATGTTGTTCGTGTGATAATGGGGATGCTGCAACGGTCATAAGTGTGAAAATGTCATAAGTCTTTTTTTTTTTCAGGGCGATTGTAACTTTGAATATGTAGAACTGTTCTAAGTTGAGGACTACCTACATGTACATTTTCCTATACAGGTTTTACTGCCACGTATCTAATGGGAAAATTTACTTTAGCTCCCTCTGCTGAATTCAAACTACTAATTATAATGTGGTAATACAATTCTTTCTATCTTTGGTATGATCTTCCAAGTTCTCCCAAGTCTTAATCAAGTTGTTGCAGGTAGATGTGGATACATCTTTAATTTCTTTTAGGCAGGGTTGAAGTTTACCAGTGATGTATACAATAGACTAGGATTTCTCAGCTTTTTTCGTTATTGCCCCTTAAGGAATCTTTTTTTGACATTTTTTTTCCCAGTCACCCCACCATGAAAATTTAACACTACGTATTATTGTGGTAGGATTAAAAATGACTAAATGATTTTTTAAAGTTAAAAGCTAAATTGATATTTGAAAAGCTATTAATATTTACCACATTTGCTAAATAACTTTTATTTATATGTTGTATCAAATTACATATGAAAATGATCAATTTACATAAATAATTATAATAGCAATATAATATTTTACAAAAGAACAATTAAAATTGTTATTCTTTTCAGCTGCAGTAAAACCATTAAAAACATTAATTTCTTAAAAACGATTTTAGTAAACTGAACATTTAACTTTGGCTTAATATGAGAAACTAACTTTTAATTAGTTTACAAAAGAAAATAACGTACCCAAGAAAAATTCAACGGGATCCTGGGGTCTGACATTCTTAAACTAAATGTTCAGCATTCAGTGTGATGTTAGTAAGTTCAATTCTAATGCCTCCTCTTGAACATACATCAGTTCTCCTTCATTCCTTTGTTAGCATATTAGTTTGTTTACTGAGCTAAAATCAATTTCAACCACATACTGTAAGAGGTGGAAACAAGTAATCTTGCCATTTCTGACCACAACAAACAGCATCCATAAGGCCACTTCTTATGATATAAGATCAGCGATTGATTGAGAGAAAGTCCTCCAATCACAGCCAGGTATTCACTATACTTTTGTACTATAGTATTGATCTTACATACATTTTGGGATATCTTCCATAAACTCAGTGTCATACCCCAAATAACCCAATAAGAGAAATTAAAATGCTAAATAACAGATATGGTTGAACTCAAATAATTTTATTACAGAGGGAAATGCTCTGCTGAATGAGTGGGGGGGGGGGAGGAATTCCAGTCTATAGCGGTTAATTAGGTATCTTTGAGAAACTCACATGTGTATGAGGATAACAATCCTCGTGGTTGCCAGCAACATATTGCCATGCTGTCTTCCGTCTCAAGGTAGTGCATAGCCACTGTGATAACTAGCAGTAACCTAGTGTTCCCTAACCTCTAGATCAGACACATCAAACTTGCAGCGTCACATGACGTCATGCGACATATCAGAGCCTTTTCCCCATTGCCGGCAATGGGGTGGGTGCAGTTTCCTCGTGATGCGTCCGGCCTGTGGGGCGGCAGTTTGACACCCCTGTTCTAGATGTAACTCAGGCTTCCCATTTGAGATACTAGATGTGTGAACTTCAAATATAGGCATTATTGAAGATTCTGTGAGTTGAAATCCACATATTGAGAAGGTATCCAGATTGGTGGAGACTGCTATAATGTTTCCTTTATTCATCTAGGTCAGGGGTGTCAAACTGCCGGCCTGTGGGCCAGGTGCGTCATGGCGAAACCGTGCCCACCCCATTGTCAGCAATGGAAAAAAAGTCACGATACATTGCAACATGTCACATGACATTGCGAGTTTGACACCCCTGATCTAGGTAATTCACTCTTCAAAGTCATATTTTATACAGATGAGGATATAAATAAGGATAAAAATTGTATAGCTCCATTATAGCAGTAGCACTTAGACGTCTCAAAAGGCAACTGGACTGTCTCTTCTTTGAGGAAAAAGACATTTCACTTCTCATCCAAGAAGCTTCGTCAGTTCTGGCAGGATGGTGGGGATGATGGAAGAATTAGTTCTGATGAATATATTTCACAATTAATCCATCCATTGCTTCCCCCCCATCCTGCCAGAACCAATGAAACTTCTTGGATGAGAAGAGAAACATCTTCTTCTTCCTCATTTTTTCAATGGAAAAAAACAGTCCAGCGCCTTTTGAAAAGCACCTTTGAGACAACTATGACCTGGATGACTGAGAATCACCATAGACAAAAGCACTTAGACCAGCAGTTCTCAACCTCTGGGTCGCGACCCCATTTGGGGTCAAACGACCATTTCACGGGGGTCGCCAAACAACGCAGTCCGCCATTTTTTCCCCTTTTCCTTAGCTGTGCTACTCCCTTTTATTCTATTGGCTTTTGAAAGCCAATAGAATAGACTCTCTTGAATAGGAATTGTCCAGGCTGTCTCTGCCCTGCTGAGCCCGCCAAAAGCCCCAGTCTGCAAACGGTGCTACAAGTTGTCTGCAACGAAGGCGAGCTGTCTGGAAGCTTCCACCCCTCCCTGCTGAGCAACTACTAAAAATGTAAGTAAAAGAGGGCCAGGGTTGGGAGGTGGAAGGCTGGCGGGCGCAGGGAGGGTTGCTGGCACGCGTGGGGCCCGGCGAGTGCCTTACCTCCCTTGGGCTGAGCCAGCTGGTGGCCTAGCCGGTGGTTGCCCTACGCCGTCGCTGCCCCTTGCCAGCTACGCCTCGGCCGGTGCAGGGGGCAGCACCATGCATGCGCAGCACTCCCGGGCAGGGAAAGTCCTCGACTTACGACCAGTTGGGTAGTCCTCAACTTACGACCAGTTGGGTAGTCCTCGACTTACGACCGGTTGGGTAGTCCTCGACTTACGACCGGTTGGGTAGTCCTCGACTTACGACCGGTTGGGGGTCACAGCATTAAAAAGATTGAGAACCACTGACTTAGACTTATATACTGCTCCATCGTGCTTTATAGTACTCTCTGAGTGGTTTACAAATGTCAGCATGTTGCCCCCAACAATCTGGGTCCTCATTTTACTGACCTTGGAAGGATGGAAAACTGAGTCAACCTTGAACCAGTCATGATCAAACTCCTGGCTGTGGGCAGAGTTAATCTGCAATATTGCATTCTAACCCCTGCACCACTACTGCTCTTATACAATATTCAGTAATTGTTACAAGTAGTCAAAAGAGTGTAGAATTATTTCTTAAGGGTTTTTGAGTGAATCTGCTTCTGTCTGTCTGTCTGTTTGTGTAGGAAATATACATCTTTATTATAATTTTATTATTTATTAGATTTTTTATCTTGTCTTTATTACTTTATAAGTAACTCAAGATGACAAACATGTGTAATCTTTTGTCTCTCCTCCTTATTTTCTCCTACAACAGCCAGCCTGTGAGGTGAGCTAGGCCGAGAGAGAGAGTGACTGGCACAAAGTCACCCAGCTGGCTTTCATGCCTAAAATGGGACTAGAACTTACAGTCTCTTAGTTAATATTACAAGATGTCATGGAACATCTTGTAATATTAACAGTATTATGAGAGGGAGAAAAAAACGGCAATATCCATTTTTCCTTTCTATCATGGATAGTTTTATGTCTATCTCCCTTGCAAGTCTTAAAAAAAACCCTTCTAAATTCTGTAATTTTTGCTTCAGTTTCCTGTGTAGGTAGTCAGTTTTAAATAGATTTTCATCTTATACTGTATTATACTGGGATTAACAGAGCAGTCATACTCTAAGCTGCTGCCATCCCATCTAGAAATGACTCTTATTGCAACAGACTAGCATAATTACCCCTTTGGAATTTTCCCTGGAATTTGGAAATTAGTTTAAATAAGGAGGGAGGGGGGAAGGATAAAGTTATCTGTGTTTTCGATCTGTTGATGAACTAGGAGGTTTATGGAATTTCTAAATTCTTGTAGGCAGAACAAAAAGGGTTACAAGCCCATTAATTTGAGACTCAATGTATGGAGACCACGGGACCATTCAGAATAATTTTTCTTTATCAGCACACAGCCTAATAGTAGCAATTATAAAACACAGGAGTGGGAAGAACGTCAGTGGAACTTATTTGCTCTCTAACCAAGCGCACCTCAGAAAGGAAATTGTTGCGAGCTTCGGAGGACCCAATAAAGTGATTCAATATTGAATTTCAATAATCCAGCATCATATTTTGTCTCCTTTATTGCACCTTAATTTGTCTTGTGGATCCCCAGGGCCAGACTTCATGGAGCCAATTATTTGTAACTGTCCCCGTGTCAACAAGCAGCAGTGATCAGCCTAATCTGCCTATTAGTGACAACTGGTTTTGTTTAATAATGCTTTAACTGATGTAGTAAATGTCCTCTCGGCGTTGAAAGCCTTGTTCAAACATTAGCTAATTAATCATCACAGAATTTGCCTCAAGTATTATTGCTCTCTGCCTTGGAGATGGTAAACAAGTGTGAGTAGATTGGTCCCAATAAGAGGGGAAATGGAAATGGGGATGTTTGCATTGTAGCCAGATTATATCTCCCTATTGCAGAAATTCAAAGAGCCACAATAACACTACAAGGATGTATTTAATGCTTCTGTTTGCATCACATTGAACCTGTACAACCAGTTTGTACCTCCAAAAGAATCAGACATGCTTACATCGCATTTCTCTCTTATTTTTAGTTTCCCCCCCATAGGGCTAATATCTAACATGACTATGTGGCAAAGATAAATTATGCAAACAATTTACTTTATCTTTTCCCAACCCAATGCCATCCAGACATACTGATCTATAGATTCTATCTCTTCCAATCAACATGGGTGATGAAAAGTCAGCATAGCGGATGACACTATGAGAATAAAGCCCTTTGAGTGCCTTTGATTCCCAGAACCCCTTCATAAAGTGCCATCAAATTATAATTTGTAATGAACAGAACCTGAGAGATTGAGACTGCTCCATTCCAGGTAGATGCTACTTATCCAATATATCTGAGTCAGCAAAGTATGACATCTGTTCCTATTGCTTCTATAGCTAAAAAGGGTTGGAGACAAAAATGTTTTTTTAAAAAAATAGTTTTCCGCCTCATCCTCGGTTCCTATCAGCCCTTCAAGGTAGTCCAGACAGGAAGCATTAACCATGAGTAATATCATTATCTTTGCTGTGAGGTTAAAGAAACAGAATCTTGCAAGTCTGAGAGAATTTCTCCCCTTCTTTAGTTTTACTTTGAAAAAAAAACAACCTAGGGAGAGTCTCATCTGAGGTGTTCCCATGCTCCTTTTCCTTCTATGGTTGATATATCTTTTACATGATAGTTGTCTAGTCTCCTAAGGTCATTCTCACATACCATTGCAACCCCAGTAAAAATAAACCCCTTCTTGGTGGCATTTAGGAGGGAACTCACATTTGTTTCCCTTTCTCTGGTCTTTTGAATTTCAAACTATTGGGGTTTGCTGTTATTACATTTTCTCAGCTGAGTGAATCAATCAATTCTAGTCTTCACTGCAAGTGCAAATTGTAGAAGTTATATGTGTTAATTGTTGCAAGCTGCTCAGAGTTGTATGATTGGGGTAGCATAATAAAATGAAGATGTGGTTCCTAGGCAACTTAACCACTCCTGGTGGAAGTGGTATACTCTGCCTCTTTCAGTGGAAATTGCTGCTCTCTTGAGGATTGTGATGCTCTCCTGCTCTCTCTCATTTTCAGGATGGCCATAGGTGGTAAAAGTAGTTCTCTCCTGAAGGTTCATGTATTTGAAGACAATTTAGTAGTTCAAATCTGGTGGAAAGATGAAGAACTCTAAGGGGGAGTCCTCGAAGGAGTAGCAAGTTCCAAAGTGAATTCCTGGACAGTAGACTCAGCAGGCCACTGTCTTTCCTATTATACTGAAATGTATCCTATTTCTTCTTAAAGCAAATTTCTAAATTTACATCAAAGCGTATGAAATAGCTTTTATATTGTAGTGATGTGCAAACTGTTGATATGTTTTAGCCTTCTCAAGTCTGTCATCATCCATTTATGTCAGTTCAGCAATCATTGTTCAGCACATCTGGAGATTGAGGAATGTTGGCCTACCATTTTGCCTTCTGCTACTTTGTCTTGTCAATATGTGTTGTATCCTACAAAACTCTATAGTTTCCATCTTCCAGATAAATATTCCATGGTTTCTCTCCCTCCCTCTCTCCCTTTCCCTCTCTCTTTCTTTGCTTCCTATATAGAAATAGTGAGCAATCATTTGGAATTTTGCAGTGTATAAATAGCTCAAATCCTGTAATCTATTTTTGTGCAACTCTCCTGCCCCCCCCCACGTATGAACATCTACAAACATAATTAGAAGGAAGGACAAATGAGACACCTGTGTGATGACACCATTACCCAATTTACATAAAGAGTTAACGGCAGTTATAGAGGTAATAGTATGAAAATAACACTATTATTTTGGCCTGGTTGTATTTTGCTGCAGATAATGCTTTATGGTGGTCTTCCAGATGTGCTGGATTTCAGCTGCCATTGTGAAGGGGGGTGTTTAGCCCTGCAGATGTTGAGGACATCAGATTAAAGAAAGTGGGATTGTACTCTGCTAATTCTGCTGCTGCATCAGTCTTCCCTATTTTTATAGGCTTTAGAAAATATATGCAGTAAAGGTTGCTAAATTGTTTATTAGGCTACTCTGTTTATTGGCAGGTTTATGAAAGCAGTTATTCCTCCAGAGCTATTACTTCTTTATTTTTCAAAAACGCACATTCCCATTTACATTATGTGACTAGACAATGACTAAGGAGCAAATTATATAAAGATAATGGTGTGTGGTGAAATTTGAAATGACTCATATATATCAGCATGTTTGAATAGTAGTTGTGGTCTGAAGTGTCTGGGCGAAAGCCATACCTTGTTAAATCTGAGCAAGAATAATCCAATAGGACCTGCCATTGCAATTCGAGGCAGAAGCCTAGCACCACACAAAGACACTGTGCTGAGGTGGGAATAAAGTGGACATGACTTGAGGCAGCTTTGGCCAGAACAGCCATTTTGCAGCAGAAATTGTAATTGAAGGGTTATGCCAAAACCACAGCTTAATCATGTTTTTCTCTTAACAATTCCGGGCATGAAGGTAGAGTGTTTTAACTACTTAATGGTGAATTTGGGCCTTACACACAATGAGCAAAGAGCTTTCTAGCAAAGAGTTGATAAACTGATGAAATATATTGTTATGATGTTTATTCAGAAACGCATCTCAACTGTGGGCAGGAGTTATACCACATTTCAGCAAAGGGGTGCGGGCATTCGCAGAAGACAATGAGGAGACAATGAGGGAAAAGAAGTAACTGCTGGCTGCGGTGGGGTTTTTTTTTGATATCTGCTGAAACTTTCTTGCAAAGGTCACTCCCTTGTTTGTCTTAGAGATGTGCTTACTTTTAGTTCTAAAGCCTAGCTGATGAAAAACAGATAAAATCTGATGCGCTCCGTGTGCATAATATATGTACTGTGTGTATAAGATATGTATTTATGTGTGATAGTACTCTGATGTGTGTGCACATGCATGGCATTTACAGGAGCGTTAAAGATTTATTTGTCAGATGATGAATGTGGGTAGTCTTATTTTTCCCTCCAGCAATTGTTTCACATTTCCAGGTGTTTTCTTTCTGCAGTGCAGGTAGGTGGGGAGATTGAATGTGCTTTATTTTTTTTTGTGCCTATTTTTAGAGAAGCAGGTGAGAGAGAATTCTGAGTAAAATATAGGCGAAGACCACAGGTTAAGCACCTCAATCTTTGGATCAAATTCACAAATAAATAACAGTGTTACCTGTGTCTGCATTGCAAAATAACAATAACAAAAATGTTTAAGGCGTGGAAGTTATGATTTTAGCCTTCTTCTTTCCTCATGGCTAATTTTTCCCAGTATTGGCATGTTCCCTGGTCCCATATTCTTCTGATGAAGTAAGCCAGGGAATATCATTTCAACATTTATGTACTTTAGTTCTTCTTCTTACACTGCGCCAAAAAGATTTTTTTCCCCAGAAACAGCCTCATCCATCATTTCAATGTCAGGACATTTCACAACATTTCTGTGGCAATTAGTTTTTTTCTAGAGAGAGAATTTTTTTTCTCCACCTCACCATACCATTTCTCTCCAGCAAGCAGTTCAGTTTTTCATTAATCTAAGTCCTACTAATTTTCCAAAGATAGTATGTCTGTGTGGAACACAGAGGAAGAATTTTATTTATTTATTTAATTCATAGCCTGCCTTTATTATTTTTACAAACAACTCAAGGTGGAGGACATATGTAACACTCCTTTCCTTCTCCTGTTTTTCCAGACCACAGTAACCTTGTGAGGTGGGTCGGACTGAGAGAGAATAACTGATCTAGAATCACCCAGTTGGCTTTCGTGCCTAAGGCTGCACTAGAACTTACAGTCTCCTACTTTGTAGCCTTGTGCCTCAGTCTGTAGACCAAAGTGGCTCTTTGGTGATTGGTGAGATTAGAGAGCAGATGAAATATCTATGAATAGAAAAAAAATAATTTGGATTGTTCACACCTTCTGAAGTTCTCACCATAGATTTTCTGCCTGATGTGAATACAACTGCCAAATTCACCTTAACTGCATGGAACACTGTTGATCAGGGCTTTTGGTTACATCGGCTGTTCATAAATCAAGAGTACACACTTAGTGTCAGTGCAAGATTAAATTATACTGGCACTGGTTTTCCATTGGAAAAGAGCATTCTTATATAAAACTATGAATTTACTGAGCGTGTGGTATAACAAAATAGCTTTTCATATAATGATACATTTCAAAACTTCAGTTTAGTTTGAAGTGTTAAATTGTGTTCCCACAACCCTATCAACAAACTTATGGAAAAATGTAATAGTAGTGGGAGAAGTTCATTAAAAATTGGAATGTTGCCTGTGTCATCTGACACATCCATCATAATGAAGTTGACAATCAACCTTTTGTTGAATTTGTGCTGTCTTAAAATCAAGAGATTTTACATAATATTCTTTAAGACTGATTTTTTAAAAATATTAACTATTCTAACCTATGTCAAAGTTTTTTTCAAATAAGAAATATCCTCTTTAGCAATATTGTTCTTTGACTATAAAAACATTATATATATAGATTTAGAATTATTGATAATTATTAGAATGATCAATATTGACAGTGATTCGGTAGTTTTAGATACTGCTAATGCACTGGGACCACAATTGATATTCTATGGTTTTGGATAATACGAATTTCTCTTGCAGCAACTTAAAAGGGTTTTGAAAAATTGAATGGTAATGTAATTTAAGGCATTAATACTTTTTTTAAAGCAATTAAGGAAAAACTTTTCAATGTTATAGTAATTGTGGAACAAGTAAATGGAAATAAGAAATACAGTCTAACCACAGTGTAAATGTCAGACTATGCACAAAGTGTTTTTATTTCTGTTTATCTTCATGAAGTGATGGTGAAATAGCCGTATATTAGCTGGAGGCAATTGCAGACTGATGCAGTCTGGAGTGATGTTAATGGTTTGGCAACATGTAGAGGGGAGTGTTAAATTTCCATCCATCAGAGAGCTCTCTTGGCAAAATGTTCCCCAAATGAAAATGTGGCTTTATGATAGCTTCTGTTGATATCAGTGGTGCTATTTCGAGTCATATAGGGCCAGGTCAAATCCCTAATTTCCACCAACTACTGATGAAAGATGAACATCTCAAACCTTACTCAGATGATGTGGTTTTCGATCTTGGACAGGAGCAAGTTCTTTATACAGTAAGTAGAAGGTGACTGTGATCAAGAAAAAGTCAACCAGATTCAAGAAAACTCTTTAGGAAATCAAATTGCTCTTTCGAAGCAGCTCTTTCTGCCAGTTTGAAAACTACAATTGGCAAGCTGTTCGGCTTTTAAATTGGAGCCTGTCATTCTTATTTGCGAATTAAGCAGCCAATTTCATATTTAAATTTCAATATTTCTAGGTGGGATATGATGCTTCTTTAGGTGGGACATTATGTCCAATGGCCCCTCTATTAATGGCAGTGGTCATGAAGGTTTTGTGTACTAATTTTTCCTTAGTGACGAAGGCTAGTATTCTTGTATTTGCATTTTGAGGGGGAAGACTGAGACATTGTGGTTTGTACTAACCTGTCTGTGAGTATAGGGCTGCAATGTGATTTAAACTAGAACTTCTCTGCTCATGTGCTTTTTGAAATACGGAAGTCTGCATGAACAAGAAAAGTAGCTAAGGATAATTCTTATATTACTGAATGAGAGTGAAGATCCACCAAAGGCTACTCTGAATCTAGCAGCTATTAACAGTCATATTCTAAGCCGAAAGGCAAAACACTTTATTGTGTATTTAGGTACAATATTCTCTCACTCCAGCTCTTTTGTTTTTTTGTTTTTGATATACTAGTTAAAGATAAATCTTAGAGCCTGGATCAAGGAGAACGCCAAGGATAATCAATTTTCATAATGCTTAAAAAAAACACAACAAGGTGTGAATCAGCTTGCCAATAAAATTTAATAACTTGGAAGATCACCTTGATTTTGTACGTGTTTGTTAAAGGATTTTCCCCCGAATACACCTAAATGTCTAAAGATATCTACTTTAATATTAGCAAAAAAAGGTGAGAGCTAAAATAATACTTAGGAAAAAAAAAGAAATCTTTTAAAACTTTTTCTTAAAAGATATAACAATGAAGGTTTTTTTTTTTTAAAAAAAGGAATTAGTGAAGTTTAAGGTAGGTAGTTTCCAAATCATAGGATTTCCCTCTCTCTTTTTATTTTCAGCCAGCTTCCAACTGGCAAAGTCAATTGGGGATGCCAGATTCACTTAACCACCATGTGATTCATTTAGCGGCCTTGTGATTCATGTAACAATAGTGATTCATTTTATGACCATAGTAAAAAAGGGTTGTAAAATTGGTATTGGTCACATTATTTGCTTAATGTCTGCCACTGAAATTCTGGTCCTAACTATTGTTATTTAGTCAAAACCTGCCTGTAATGGCTTCCCTAGGTTTTAATTTCAAGTGAAAATCTAGATCAGGGGTGTCAAACTCAATTTCACTGAGGGCCGCATCAGCATTGTGGTTGCCCTTGGGGGGAATGGGTGGGTGTGGCCAGAGTGGGTGCAGCCTACTGGGTGGGCGTGGATGGAGTGGGTGTGGCCTACTGGGTGGGCGTGGCCAGTTCTACATCATTCGCTTCAAGGGTGCCTGTGGGGGCCTGGGAGGAGTGGGACAGATCTGAGGGTCTCTGGCAGAAGGGGGTGGGACCTGGGCCAGGGCCAAGGCAGTGGGGGCCATTCCCTCACTGTTCCCAGGATGGCTTCGTGGGCCACATGAAACCACTTCACGGGCTGCATCCGGCCCCCGGGCCTTGTGTTTGACATGTCTGATCTAGATCATTTGATACATGACAATTAAAACACCTTAGGAAACCAAATGGTTCCTTTGATAATCAGGTCGCTATTTGGGGATCTGGCATCTCAACAGACCTGTTAGTTGACCAGGATTTCAATCATTTTGCCTCCTAGCCTACAAATAGCTATTTAAGTATATTATTTTCCTCTTTTTTTTTTCTTCGAGTCAATGTTGTCTCTTGGCAACTGTGTGGACAAGCCCTGCAAGGTTTTTTTGGCAAGATTTCAAAAGTGGTTTGCCATTGCTGGCTTCCTAGGGCTAAGAGAGAGAGGCTGGCACAAAGGTGGGACTAGAACGCATAGTCTCCTGTTTCTCACCTTGTACCTTAATTACTACACTAAACTGGCTCACTGTTATCTCTTAGGGTTTGTTATTCCTGTACAATAAGATTAGTTTTCTTAGCTTATTATTATTAGATCTCAATCCTGTCTTTTATGTATGTATGTATATATGTATGTATTTTGATCAACAGATAAGATAATCTTTATTGTTATTTTTCACTGTGAGCACATTGGCCCACATTAAAAATGAAATTCTGTTGCCTGTTCTCAAAAGAAAGTATATACCTACCCATACACAAATATAACACACATATACACATGCTATATATACACACACACGCACACACATACTTACACCCATGTACACATATATACATATAAATATTAATCACTGTCCATTTTGAACACATAGCAGAAGCGTTCACAAGGTTGATGCTATATGGAACAAAACTGTGGCTGAATCTGGTTGTTCTGCTTTGGATACTACGAAGCCTCCTCCCAGAAGGTAACAAGGAGAACAGGTCATGAAGAGGATGGGTAGCATCCCAGACAATTTTGCGGACCCTGCTCAAGCATTGTTTATATGCTATGTCCTGGATAGAAGGAAGTGAACTACCAATAATCTTTTCTGCCATCCTCATCACACTTTGCACTGCCTTTCTGTCTGAAGCAGTAATGCTTCCAAACCAGACAGTAATGCAATATGACAGGATGCTCTTGATTGTCCCTTTATAGAAAGTGGTAAGGACAGGGGAAGGAAGATGTACTTTTCTCATGCGACACAGAAAATGCAGGCACTGCTGTGTCTGCTTCACTAGTATCTCACTGTTGAGCAACCAAGCTAGCCTGCTTGTTAGCTGCACACCCAGAAACTTGATGCTACTGACCAGCTCCATAGGTGAATCATTAATACACAGAAGTGTATGGCTGTACCTGCCTTTTCTGAAATTGACAATGATCTCTTTAGTTTTTCTTCTGTTAAAATGAGGCTGTTTTTGTTACACCAGTTCACCAAACCCTCTACTTCCTTGTGGTAAGCACCCTTATTGTCATCTTGAATAAGGTCCACTACTGCTATATCATCCACATACTTCACAACATGGTTGGTGGCAAATCTAGCACAATAATCATGGGTCAACAACAGCAGATTTAGGACATAGTCCTGAGGAGAACCTATGCTCAAGAAAATGGTGTTAGAAATATTAGTCTCAATTCGCACATACTGGGGCCTATCAATAAGAAAATCAAGAATTCAGTTGCACAAAGGACTATTAAAGCCTAAAAGGCCTAGTTTGTCTACTAGAAGCTGAGGAATGATTGTATTATACGGCAAACCGAAGTTGACAAACAGTATTCGCACATGAGTGTTTCTTTCCTCTAAGTGTGCCAAGCTCAGATAGAGAACAGAAGAAATAGCATCCTCTGTAGAGCGATTTGAATGGTAAGCAAATTGAAGCAAGTCAAATGCTGGAGGAAGGCTGGATACAATAATGTCCTTTATCAGTCTCTTAAAAAATTTCATAATGATGGATGTAAGAGTAACCGGATGGTAGTAAAGTACCATCAGAGTAAAGATATACTATATACAATACATCATTAAGTGAAGTGGTTGCTATGCAAAACCCCAATTGTGCATACAATCTTACTTCAGCTTTCCTTTGCTTTACAGAGCTGTGAAGGTCATAAATGCAATAATTGGTTGTAAAGTTACTTTTTCATCCCTGCCATAACAATGAATGGTCACTAAATGAGGCAAGCCCTTATTGAGGACGATCTGTACAAGCACATGCAGAAATGACAAATATTTAACATACACACACAGACTGTACTTAAGGCAAGACGTTTATTAAATCAACTACAACATCTTTTTAAAAAACACAGCAAACCTCTGTCCTGTCCCAGGCCAAGCACACGCACACACACATAAAGAGGTGGTTTTATTTTTGTTCTCTTTTCCAAACAAAGCTTGCAAACACATGCCCCTGGAGTATAGAGAAAAGCTCCCCCCCCCCGCCAACTTGGCAAGGACATGCACAAGAGTAGTCGGGCAGACTCAAAGAGTCAGAGCTAGTAGTAGATCCATCAGCTGGTTTAGGTTCAAAGTCAGGGTTGTGAGGTTCATGAGTCAAGGCATAAAGAGTGGGAGTTAATGGGTCGTTGTCATCAATGGAGAGCTTGTGCTGTATTTTAATGGAAGCAGCCCTGGGGTAGCTCACACAGAGGGGCGAAACTCCTTCTGCACGAGCAGTGTTGCAATGCCCTTTCTCTGCGCTCTTTGTAGCCTGCCGAGCTCTTTGTAGCCTGCCCGAGGGGGCAATAATTATGTACCCTCCTCTTCAGAGAATGACAGCAACTGTGTCTACTGGGTACTGGTTTGCCCCACTTCCTCAGTCTGCTCAGAAGGTAGTCTGTCTGGTGGCGTTGGCACTTATGGAGTGGACTCTATAGCTGGCTGCTAGTCATTGGTCCCCTTCTCTGACTCTGAATCTGAGCCCACTGTTACAACCCACCCCTGAAATGTGCTGACATCTTGCATCAGGAAGAAATGTGTAAATAAATAATTCAAATTAGATTGTTCTTTAGGGGTAGGTTTATTGAGCCAGTTTGCTAAGTTAGAGTTCATCAACACATTTGATACTACTAAATTTGGTTATAATTGATGCAGTGCTTGTTCTGAAGGACCATTAAAAGGTACTCTCTTTTTGCTTCAGCCATATAACATTGGTGATTTACATTTGGGGATAATTTTACCCTGTCTAAAGTTAGGCTCTGCATAGAAATGTGAACTAGTATTTCTCTTGTTGATTGTGGCATTATGTTAAGCAAACTCCTCCTTGTGTAAGGTAATAGGTTAAATATTGTTGAAGGAAAAGTCTTCATCAGGGTCCAGTCCAAGCCGGGAATAAACAACATAGTGACTGCTCTAGAAAGTAGTTTATTGAAGAGGAGAGCCAGACAGAAAGGTGGCTCTGGAGGAAAAAAGAGCACATGTAGCAGGGAATGGGTTTTTATACCTTCTTGGGCTTTTGTTTGGAGTTGTTCCTGTGTCATGAACTTTGAGTCTGAGTGTGCGTTTCTGGTATTCTGATGGTGGTGGGTTAATCCTATTGTGTCCTGTCTTAGAGTTTGGGTGGGGTATGTAGAGTTTAAGGGTCTTTGTCTTCCTGATCTCTTCAACTTCTAGCTGGAGGGCTCCAACCTTCCTGAATGGATTATTACATTTGCATTTCTAAAAGCTATTTTTTGCTGAGTTGTCTGGCTGGGGGTATGCATATGGAGAAGTTTCTGCCTTTTTAAAAGATCATCTCCATTATTCCTTTGGGGAAATATATTCTGCCTTTTTAATATTCCCAAAAATATTTCTTTTCTCTGGATTGTTCCCACAATATATAATCTGTATATTTTGGGGGAGGAATGTCCAGGGATGTAAACTTTTAGGACCAGTATTAATTGGATTTATGAATAACTGCCTTTCTAGAGCCACAAAAATCCCAAACACTGTTATATTAAAATTAACAGAGCATTATTTTAAGATAAGAGAATACTATTGTTATATAATATTTTATCTATAGACTATTATTTATATTAATATAATAGAATGTCTTCTTAAGGATAACAAATTATAAACTTGTAGAACTGAAAGGTACCACAAAGACCACCTTGTTGAACTCTCTGCAGTGTGCAAGAAAATCAATTAAACCATCCCTGAGAGGTAGCGGCCAAACCTCTTCTTTAAAAGTAGAAGAGTCATAGTTACTGCTGGACAGGTAAGTGGCGGCCATGTTCTGCGGCCTTTTGTCCAGTTTCAATTGATGTGCTTGTTGTGGTCCTACCAGAAACAGGCCTTCCTTGCCACAATAACTTTCCTTGTCATGATAATCCACTTATTTATTTATTTAGAAAACATATATGTCCTTACATCTTAAGAGACAACTCTGGGTGACTCACAGCATAAAAGTAATACAAGCAAAAATGTATGTCTTTATCAGCGCCTGTTTGAATTGCTGCAATGCATTCTACTTTTGAAGACCACTGGAAACTGCCGTTCATAAAATGCAGTGACATCTAGATGCCACAGTCAGGTGAGTAAAGTAAAGTAGAAGTAAAGGTGCTTTGTCTTCATTATGCTATCTAGCCTTATGTAGAATGATAGAAGACTTATCAAATCCTGGCCCTGACAGAAATCTGTTAGCACTAAAATGATGCCAAATCAACTTTATTATATTACACTGAGAAGTGCAATATAAGATAGGGATCTATTATAGTAATGAAATTAAATAGCTACAGCAAGGAAAGGATCCTGGGAATTTTAATTTAACAGCATGTAGAAAAAAAATGCTGAGGGTTTAGCAAATTCCCTATCTGTGATTTAAGTGTTCCTCAGTGGACCTTGAAATAATCTAGACTGAAGTGTCTTTGTTTGCATCCTGTTTACTAAGCATAAAAGTGCTATAATGCAAAAAAAATGTTTTGATCAAGTACTGATGGTTTTTAAGTAGCTGCTGCATAAACAATGAAGTCTTAGGCTTGCCACTTTGCAGAACCATTAGATAATCTTGAGGTTTTCCCAAAAGCATGGGCTGTGGTGACACATCAGGGCCTACTTGTTATGATGATGTTATTGATTTTCTATGTTTTAATTTTATATTAATTGTGGGCAACTCAGAGTCTATGAAAATGGAGCAACGTATTAGGCAGACAAACAAACAAGCAAGCAAATAAATATTTTTTAAAAGTAAATTAACCCCAAGGCAAAAGAGTATGTACTATAGTGTCTCATCAGACTGGGCAATTAGACAGCTTTAAGCATAACAAAACAAGATGAATACAAACCTATATAATTAAGTGGTTATTACATTATGGTCTTGATTGTAAGTTTTTTATTATAGGGTTGAAACCTTCTGACTCACATGGTTGCTGTTCTATAAAGGATTTAGTATGAACAGCATACTGTTGGAATTATACAACTCCTGCACCCCAAAGAATTAATATTCAAATTATATATGAATTACAAGGGAGGAGAACCCTTCCGGCAACTCTTCTCCTTCCTTGTATTTTTTTATAGATGGAATATACCATGTAGTTTTGCACCGATGGAATGTTTTGCGATTAGGCCGTTGAAATAATAAACATCTCACCCACTTTTCTAGTAGGTGTGTTGGAGCGATTGTGGTTGGGCCAGGAGACTAGCTGGCAACAGCTAGTGATTAAACATGAATCACCTTCCAAGAACTGCTCTTCTAACAGGTAGATAAACGTTCTAAAGAAATCAATTACCCTATTGCAACAAAAAAAGACAGCAAAATGGTTTCTAAAAAGCCCATTTCAGAACAATGATAGCAGAGGCTGGAAGGAAACTCTGACAGGGAGTTCACCTTGGGCAAACAACTGGATATTATTTTCAGGCTTCCACTATGCAAGCTATTCTGCTTGCAACATATTTTGATAATCTGTTTTCTTCTCCTAAGCAGCACAGTGTAAAATGACCTGTACTCCCTCCCAACAGATGATGAAATTCAACTACCAATAGCTTCAATCAGGAAAGGACACAGCATATTATAATCAAGCGAGCTCTGCTAAGTCCTTAAACATGATATTAGAAGTGTAGAAGTACTACTTTGCTGAGCACTCCCAATGTTCTTCACTTTGAAAGTGACTGTAGATATCTTAGCCAAGGCTGCTCCTTATATACTCCTTTGCATATTTATTGATTATCTATCTTTATATCTCCTTTTTCCTCTGGAAGCATAAGCTAGTATACATTAGTCTCCTGTTGTCCCAAATTATCTGGTCACACCAATTCCACAAAGTAGATCAGGCTGAGAAATAGTAACTGTTCCAAATCAGTGAGTGACTTTCATTTGGTAGGATGGTGACTTAAAGATTAATTTCCCCTATCCCAGTGCAATACTCCAACCATTGTACCATATACCCTTATAATTCCTTCTTTCTTTCTCTTATAGGTATGCCTCAGTGCACATTTATGTTACGTTTTAAAAACAACAACAAGTAATTAAGTTTCATGTCCCAAGTAGTTTATGGTCAGTGAAAAAAGAGGTTTGAGATAAGGAAAGAAAGAAAATGGAGCTAATGATGATGATGATAGCATGCCATCAAGTTGTCATTGACTCTTAGCAACCACACAGATAGATTTTTCTCCATGACCTAACCTGGTCCTTCAGTTCTCTCAATGGTGCCCTCATTGTTATTTTAACTGAAATTGTTGATCATCTACTTCTTTGCTGTCTTCCCACTCTTTCCTACCATTAGTCCCTTTCCCAAAGTCAAAGCTAAGTCAAAGCAGGATAGTATGAGCATGACCATTTGTGCCTCAAGTGAGAACCGGTTTGATTTGTTCAATCATTTATTTGTTTGTTTTCTTGGCTACCCGTGGTATTCTCAGAAGCCTTCTGAGACCCTAAAGTTCAAAAGGAGCCTATGTTCTTCCTATCTTCCTTCTTCAAAGTTCAACTTTCATTTCCATAGAGTGTCAGAGGGAATACAGTGGCCTTCACGATTCTGATCTTTGTAAGTATGGCATTTGAATATTTTTTTCATGGCTACTCTGCTAAGTGCTAGTCCATGTCATATGTTTTGACTGCTTGTTCCTTTGATGATGATGGTGATTGATCCTAAAGGCCGAAGCTATTCACCATTTTGATATTTCATCAGTTCTAAGGCTGAGTCTTCTGCCCGTTGTCACTAAATTTGGTCTTCTTCATATCTAATTTAGTTCCTCTTTGCTCATTGACTGTTATTACTAGAGCTTGCAGGTTCTCTGCATTTTTGGCTATCAGGTTAGGGGCATCAGCATAATGCAGATATTGATGTTTCTTCCTCCAATTTTAAAATCACGCTTCTTCAATTTCTACTTCCCTTAACATATATTCAATATAGAGGTTCAATAAATAAGAAGACAATATACAGACTTGTCTCATTCCCTTGTCATCTTGGACCCAGTCTGTTTCACATGTTCTATCCATACTATGGTTTCCTAACCTGTGTATAGGTTTCTCATGAGGACAGTGATGTTCTGCGATTCCCATTTCCCATTCCACAATGTGACATAATTGACACAATCAAAGGCCTTTTTCTAATAAATGAAATATCTAGTGACTACCTTTTGAACATGTTTAGCTTTCTTAATTATCCAGTATGCAGCAGCAATAATTTCTCATGCTCCTTGGCCCTTTCTAAAATCAGCTTGAATATCTGGCATCTTCTTTTCCATGCGGGGTTCTAATCCTTCAATGATCCCAAGCATTTTTTGCTAGTGTGTGAAATTAAAAACATTGTACAATAATTTGCATACTGTTTAATCTTCTTTTTTTGGTATTAGAATGTAGATTCCCCTCTTCCAATTCGTTAGACGCTGTGTTGCTCTCCAAATTTGCTGTCACAGGGTTGGTAGAACCTTGCCTGATTCTTCTTCTGCTGCTTGCCATAGTTCAGTGAGTATCCCATCAATTTCTGTAACTTTCCAATTTGATAATGATCAGAGTGCCGATCTACCTCCATCTTCTAGTTCTAGAGGTTCCTCTAAGCAGGGAATATCTTTTAAGGTATCTTGGAACTCGATGTCTCTGCCATACAGTATTTCAGTTTAGTCCTTCCATTTTGTTTATCTTCCATTTTCTTTTCCAGGTGGGGCTCCTTATCTGGCATCACCTTTGAATTGGTGACTTTCTGTTCATTGGGAGTCCTTAAACACAGAGGTCTCCAAGCTTTTGGGCACCAGGGACTGGTTCCATGGAGATTTTTCCACGCACCGGAGAGTGCGTGCTTTTATGTGCTCCTGCATCCCACGGATGGGGCTTTGCTTGTTTGTGCGGCCCAGTTGCTGGCATGCTGCGGCCCGGTATTGGTCCATGGACCAGAGGTTGGGGACCTCTGCTAAAATTTAACATGTCAATTTGAGGTTGGAACCTTCTGCGTTCGAGAGATTTTCTGAAAGACTTTCCTTGTTTTTGCATGTCTCTTTCCCTGCTCCGTGTCTTTATAGGTATCATTATATTGCTTTTGTCTCTTCTCACAGTTCTCTGAAAATCGTTGTTAAATTCCTTCTTGAGATTTTTATTTTCTTGACTTTGGCTTCATTTCTCTTGGCACTTTGAAAGACTTGTTCTGAATATATAGACAAGCTTTCAAAGTTTCCCTCTTTTTGCAAGTTTGTTTGTTTGTTTATCTACCAATATTATTTTCTCTTCTCTCTATTTTAAAGGTCCATTTCTGTTTACTTAGTTGTGGATAAGCTGCATTAACCTCAATAGGACTTCATTTGCAATTGGAAAAAAAAAATCATGCTATAAGTATCAAATGCAAATTAAACTTCTTCCTTTTGCACTTAGGTTGTCAAGTATTTCCTGGTCTTACATACCTAGAAAGGCAAATTTGTAGGGCAGATGATTCTGTGTATAATTTGATTTTTTTTCCATTTTGATGGGATAAATAGGCATGCATTTTTTTTCATGATACCTACAGTAGAGGTGAAATAGTTTGGTTTTATTCAGAAGGAAAATCATCATGCCAATGCCAACCAATTGCTTATTTCCATTTCTTTTATATTAGCTTTTCAATTACACTGTGGCTACTGACAAATAAATTTTATTCAGCTTTTGGGTAGATTCAATGGCTTACTTTTCTTGTGAAGTTTTGATCGGCTAATGTCCACTTCCTTCCAGCCTTCTGCATTGCAAGAAAATTAGAAGCCAATGACTTTTTTTCTAGCAGTCTGCTCTTCTGTTGGTTCATAGGACAAAATAAGGGAAGAAAAATATACCTTTCACAAGCTTATGTTAAATCTAGATTATGAATCATTTTCTGTCTATGTATCAAAACAGTCCAGTTTTTGGGGTGAGTGGGAGAAAGAAAAATAATTTCTAAGCATTACACAATTGAATGAGTTATTATGGAAGAGAAGTATGATTTAATTCTTAAGCAAGAACAAGAAAGGTCCGTCCTGTTTTCAGTTTCATACAGCATGTTATGATTATCCATAAAGCTTTGAGAAAAATAACATTATTTGATTTTTTTTGACCTACTGTAACTGTAAAATGAGATTGCATGTCCCTTTTGTTTAATGTTTTACTTAATTGATGCTCAGTTTCAAGTAAATCATTGCTTCTTCATTCTCTTCTTTGCTTAAATAAATAAATGAGCACATATATACTCTATGGGGAAAAATAACATCAAAATGATAGCATTAATGCTAATGTGTTCTATTTTTATTTTTCATTTAGTGTATCATATTGTAAGCTGTCTAGAGTTATTTAAAAGTGAGATGACTGGCTATAATAAATTGAATGAATATATGAATGAATGAACAAACGAATGAATGAATGAGACTTTTAAAGTGTGATTAAACTAAAGTGATAGTTGTCAAAATATTCATTCATGAAGGACAATAATACAATAATTAATCTACATTTTTAGAAAATGCAATGTCCAGCTTTAAATGGCAAAGCTTAAAACTGTATCTGTGCTAGCAACTCTGTAGACCTGAAACATTTCAAATAAGCATGAATCCTTTTGGCCTGGATTGTAATGATTTTTTTTTCCCTGAATCTATTGGTAACTCCAATAGATTCCAACTATTTGCAATAAATGGTTAATTTCTGCTGCTGTTGCTATTGATATATCATTAGCTGTACTTGATGACTAAACCAAACATATTTTTATGGATACAGTTCAGATTTCTGGTCTATCTGTAAAATCCTCTATTCACTATTTTATTATTTTTATTAATAGCTCGAGGCAGCAAGCATGCTTAATATAGTTTTCCTCTTATTTTTCCTAACAATCACTACCCTGTGAAGTGAATTTGTCTCAGTTAGAGTGAGTAGGCCCAAGTCACGCAGCTGCCTTCTTAATTATAAAACCATCATTCTAAATAAGGTCTTCTTGTCTTATCCATTCCTTCTGGGAAAGTATGTTTCAAATTTTGTCTTTCCGAAGATCCGGGGACAGGTGAACAGAGACAAGCTTGCTCCAGCCCTATGAAATTAGAAGGGCTCCCTCCCTTCTACCTTCAGAAAAGAGATGTGGAGCAGCCATTTCCACCAAGACATTTGAGCCTAGATTGGGGTTTTTGATGGCTTCTGTGTCTGATATCTGACTATTTTTTTTTTTTTAAATGAAAGGCTTTTTGTTGATTTTCCAGTTTTTGTTTTTATGATCTGTTTTATGATGGTCTTATTTTCTTAGAATTGCTTATACCATATAATGGTGTAAAATGAATAAATAAATCGGGAGTCAAACAATTAGAATCAGTATTTAATACATTGGAATAGCATTTTTCACTAGGAGGTGATCATTCAGGAAAGATCTTATTGAAATAAATAATAAATGTTGCCTAGATTTAACTAAATTTATTTTTTATTGTAGGATGTTTAAAGCATTTTTGTTTCTGAGTTCATTTCTCTGCCAGTGCAATTTCTCACACTTTTAATATATCATTCATCTGATCACTGTTGTGCTTTCATTTACTGGTGTTTCACAATGACAAGTCTGGTTGCTAACAGAAATCAAAGCATTTTTTTAAAAATGGGAACTATTTTATATGGTTGCAGGAACTGTAGATAATAATCTTATTGCAGGATTAATCTTAAGATTTGCTGGTTCTGGCACACTGCTTGGTATTCTTCCTCTGCAATGTTTCTATCTCAGGTGTATATAACTTTTTGTATAGCTATGTTGCTTCCTTCTGCCATTTTTCTTTTTCATATCTTCTTCTGAATACTAATGGTCAAAGCAAATTGGTGGTAGATAAGAATGGAATTCAAGGTGACTGAACTTAGATCTCTTGTGAGCACTAAAGAACTCCAAACTGAAGATGCATTTGACCCCTCTCTCTCGCTCAGCCAGAGTCATCAGTCTGTCTTAACTTGTCCTACTGGACTCATACATTTTCTTTCTTCAGTCATTCTATTTCCACTCTTGTTTCTTTTACTTGTTTCTTTTTTTTTCATGTCTATTATTTCCCAAAATCTTAACACTACCAAACACTACCAAAAAAATAGACAGCACCATATTCAGAATCTGTCAGTGTGTGTTTGTATGTGTGTGTGCGCATGCACGCTCTTTACTATTTATTTTTTAAACATTCTCAGCAATAATTAAGTAATTAATAGTTTTCAATTTTTAAAATTAACTTAGTAATTTGAGAGACTCCTAATGGCTTTTGGATATTTGGATACAATTAAAAAATAAAGAGTGCCACCAAATAAAATATTTCCTAAACCATGGTGGTCATCAGATGGGCCTATAAGATAATAACCTTTGCTGCCCATCTTGGCTTTGGCTAGAGGGAGTTTTTTTTAGTAAACTACAGAAGATATAGTCTAGATTACCATTACTAAGTTATTAAGCACCATGCAACATGCAGCATTCCATGCTAACAGTAAGTACAGTATTAGTCAGTTTTGTTACATTATGACTACCAAGCCACCATGCAACCAAAATACAGTGTTATCCTAAGCATAGTCATGCTATCTGTGGTAATTAATATCTCTAATCTAGAGAGTATTTTGGAAACCAACAGTGTTGCCTCCATCCCACTATGTGGGTGCTATAATCAATGCATTGATAACAGCCTCAGACTGAGAGCTGTGCTGGTAGTAGTGCATTTTATCTGGAAGGGAACAGAAAAGGAACAACTGGACAATGGGACTCAGGAACTATGGCTAAGCAACCAAGGTCTAGCCCTGTCGAATTACTGGAAGGACAAAATCCAGAGATAAGACACGTGTATACTGTGTCTGAAACTCACAAAGTTATGGCCTGCTATCATAAACTGGGACAAAGTGGGAATCCTTAAAGCGGATGTTTGAGCATTAGAAAAGAATTTATCTAGACTCAAATATCACTAAACAACAATTAGAAAAGTAAAGCAGATTCATTACCAGAAATACATTATTCAGGATTCATAACTGGAAGAGATTCAGAAAACTGTGAAAATGGAAAACCCCCCAAACAGTAATAATAATACCTGAGGAAACCAGCTTGATCAATCAGCGTGCCTACAGTGTAGCACGGGTGGTTACAGCAGAACTGGGTACTGAAATTAGAAAACCAAAAGCAAAATCATATCCAGCCCCAAAGTGAGAGATCAGACTGGAGGCCAAAATAAAGAAATTAAAATCAGACGCAAGTAAATTAAAAAGGATGAAAGTGCAAACATTGAAGAATGTAATGATAACACAAGTCTAATTAAAAAATATTGGCTTGGCACCAGAAAAACTGAAGAAGCTTTGGAAATAATAAAGCAATAAATAACAGCAATGTCTGGGAAAATTGAATGCTTTGAGGCACAAATCATACAATTTAAACAAAATCATCTATTTCCATCAGACCAGAGGCAATTCTACCAAAGTATAAATGGCAATAGAAATTCTGAAAATGGGAAATCAAACAAAAAAGGATAGAAAAATTTATGAGAAACTCAAAAAAGCTATAATAAAAATGCTTGATTTTTGCTGGATAAAAAAATTTGAAAATAAATTTAGTAAAAATCAAATGGAGGTACTAATAATTTATTATTTATTAAATTTATATGCTATCTGTCTCTCTATCCAAAAGGAATAATAACAGCAGTAATGGTTAAAAATTGAATGAAAAAGATGAAAAACTAGATATCTCCTGAAAATGATCAATTGCAAGGCTTCCGGCTCAAATATCTGACTAGTTTAAATCCAATTATAGCAAAACAGCTTAATGAAATATTATATAATAAGATATGAGCAACTGGTAAATAAGTGCCAAAACTCATCTGATTCAAAAAGACACAGTGAAAGGGAGATCAAGGAATACAGGCCAATAACATAATTGCTTACAATATTTATATTACTCCTAGGCATAATAACAGGCAACATCCAGGATTATTTAGAAGAAAATAACACCCTTCCAGTAGACTAGAAAGGAAATAAAAGGAGATGGAGAGCTACAAAAGATCAATTTCTGATTGATAAAACAGCTTTGGAGAATTGCAAAAGTGAAAAAACAATTTACATGTGGTCTGGATTGTTTATAAAAAGGCATTTGATTCATTACCACCTAGTTGGATCATCAAATGTTTGGAAACAACTAATATCAGTAAAACATTAGAATGTTTATAGAAAAAATAATGAAACATGGAAGACAGAATTGATGGTTGGAAATGAAAAATATAGGCTTGTCAGCATTAGGAGAGGCATCTTCCAAGGTAACTCAGTATCACCCTTTATTTATTTATTTATGAGACTTATATACCGCTTTAAGTGCAAGCACTCTCTAAGCGGTGTACACCAGTAAGCAATGTATATATATATTTACATTGCCCCCAACAATCTGGGTCCTCATTTTACCTACCCCGGAAGGATGGAAGGCTGAGTCAACCTTGAGCCGGTGAGATTTGAACCGCTGACCTGCTGAACACAGTCAGCTAAAGTGGCCTGCAGTACTGCACTCTAACTGCTGCGCCACCTCGGCTCTTATAATTTGTCATTGATATGATCACACTTCCAGTGATTTTGAAGAAAACAAATCTTAACTACCAAACAGCAAAAAATGCTAATTAAAATGTCATATTATTTTTATGTGGATGATCTGAAGCTTTATGGAAAATTGGACATGGAAATGGAATCAATGACAAATACAGTAAACAATGGGATTTGGTTTAGAGAAAGTGCTACAGTAGCAATAAATTGGGCTAAAATCACAAACAGTAATAAAATTGAAATGGCAAATGGAGCCATCAGAATGAAGTTTATGGGCATTTTATACCTGAATAACATCAAGCATAGACAGTTAAAAATGTAATTAGTAAAGAATACATCTAAAGAATGAGAACAATGCTAAAGACAAAATTGAATCGTGGAAATATCTTCAGAGCCTCAATAATGACCCTACCTGAGAAGACACCATTAGGATTATTAACTGGACCACAAGTCAAACTGAACAGAAAAGCAAGATTATTCACTACCTTTATGTTCCCTTAGTGATATTGATAGGTAATACCTGCCATGCAGAGATCGAGGCAGAGATTTTTTTCAAGTCAAACAAACTGTCAAAGAAGAAAAGAATGCACTGGCTGAATACATAAAAGACATCCAAGAACAAACATTGATCCAAGTTAAAAATTGGAACTTACTGTATGTACAGGAAACAAAACATAAATATCGAAATAATGTAATTAAAAACAAGGAAAAAGTTGGTTGCTTGCTTACAGACAAATGGTATTTCTTGCCAATATTCCAATGTATCATTGTTGCTATTTTGTCATGCCGTTGTTTATAGTCTGTTTGTGTGACCTTCTTCTAGTAGTTAATTAGATTGACCACTGTTTCTTCAGCTTCTTTGCAGAGACGGCATTTGTTGTCTTCTCAGCTCTGGCTTTTTAGGCTTTTGTTCTCAAGATGCAGCCGGAATTAATCCCTCTCTCTTTTTCAACTTTCCTGCTCTTGGTCATTACCAAGTTTTTGAAAATGAAACTCAAATGCTCTGGGACAGTTTACATCCTATAACAATTCCTTCAATAATATCAAACAACAACATCTACCTATCCCAGGTCCTGGGGAAGAACTTGATAGGTAGAATAAAATGCCAAATCCAGTCTAAACATCTGGCTGGCCATGTGACAAACCATAATAATACAAATCAAATAATTTTGCTTAAGATAAATGGAAGACTTACATGATATTTCCATCACTGTATATTATTCAGACTTCTATTCTTATATCTATTTTACAAATATTAATTGTAGTTTTCCAACCTCAAAATTATGAGTTGTGTTATCATAACTAATACCATCTGTGAATTTTTACAGTCACAACTGCTCAGCTGTTATTTCTGCACCAGGCTTGATTTTCCTAGATCTTCTTTCTTCAAACAGCATATTGTTGAAGATCAAAGCAAACATTACATCAAAAACTATATAATGAAGAGGAACAACTTATACAAACGCTTGAATAAATTCTATGCAGTGAAAATTAGTAAGAATTCTTTACCAGCGTAAGAGGAGAAAAAAGATCATAGGGAGATAACATTTTGGTATTTTGTTTCTTTGAAGCTTAAGGCTCACAAAAATGCATATTGTTTTTTTTTCATGTTCTCCCCAGATTGTTTTCATATGTATCCATTTTTAAAAACTCAAAGTAAGCTCAGATAACAACAAATAATACCGGTACATATTTTAATCTATTTTGTTTAGTGTCTGAACCAGTGCTATCAAGTAAAAACCTTTCAGTTTTAAAACAGATTTGAGTATGTCCAAATTTCAAAATTCAAGAGGAAAAATTGACATTATGGAGGGAACCAGTCCAAAAGGGCTATCTATTGTATAACTAATCCTTTTGCACAGTAAGTTTGAGGTTCATGGAATCTTGATTTTGAAATTCTTATGAGTTGTATTCTATATTCTATGTTACAGATTCTATTCTTACCTGAATATAATTTTGTTTGAAACCTGTAGAAATTATTTCTTTAAAACCACCTTCAGAATCAAGGCAGAAGAGAGGGTCAAAGCAACATGCTGTATTTTTTGCACAAGTCTTCTATTTGTAAGGTGTCATCCATGATGTGCTGTTTCTAAGAATACAGATGTTCTCCCTTTCTCTTATGTCTAAATAAAATAAAAGCCAAAAAATAAAAATGATGATCACAGAAAATGTATACTATTACCAATATAACTTAAATATTTATGCTAAGATTTGTAGCTCAGAATGTAGTTGAATGCTCCTCCATTGTAGCTCAATATTGTTTTAATCAGATCATGGCTCTTCACTAAATACTGTAAGTTTTCTAATAGCTAGAGGCTCATATCACTGTACTCAGTACTGGCTGCTCCAAATGCCAAATATTTTTTTTCCTAAAAATTGTTCCTAAGGGATAAAAAATTAGAACGCTGCTCCAACATAAATTGGATTTTTAAAATTCATTCGTATCTCCAACTTGATTTCACATTACCCCATTCCTTGCTAACAAATCTCAGGTGAAGGTGCCAAAAACTTTGTGGAAATACCTTACGTGAACTGTTATTGAGTGATACAAACATTTATCATTGGGTCTGACTCTGCACAATCAGCAAGTGGTGCATGCATATTTAGACTGGCCTTCTGTACAAGGGGATGAATTTTATGTTAATTGCTAACACAATAAGATTTTAGAATATTAATTTTTTGCTTATGCAATTATTTTGTTATTCCAATCTACAACAAGACATTTCCTCAGTGGTTGTTTTCCAGACTGCAGAGGCAGCAATTCTTAAAAATTTCCTTAATCCCAAGTTGCCTATCAGAGAAGATAGATTTCAAACAGCCTATCAGAGAAGATAGGTTTAAACGCTGGAAAAACCAAAGAGATCATTGTCGATTTCAGAAAAGGCAGGCACAGCCAGATTCCTCTGTGCATTAATGATTTACCTGTGGAGATGATTACCAGCATCAAGTTCCTGAGTGTGCAGTTAACGAGTAGGCTGGCTTGGTTGTTCAACAGTGAGACACTGGTGAAGCAGGCATATCTTCCTTCCCCTGTCCTTACCACTTTCTACAAGGGACGATTGAGAACATCTTGTCATACAGCATCACAGTCTGTTTGGAAGCATCACCGCTTCAGATAGGAAGGCGGCGCAGAGAGTGGTGAGGATGGCTGAAAAGATTATTGGCAGTTCCCTCCCTTCCATCCAGGACATAGCATATAAGTGTTGCTTGAGCAGGGTCAGCAAGATTGCCTGGGACACTACACATCCTCTTCACGAGTAGTTTTCCTTATTACCTTCTGGAAGGAGGCTTCGTGGTATCTGAAGCAGAACATCCAGATTCAGTCATAGTTTCCTTCCACAGAGTATTAACCTTGTGAATTCTAAAGCTTCACGTGTTCATGATGGACCGTGATTAATATTTATATGTTATTTATATGTAAGGCTGTAGGTTTATACATATGTTGTATATAGCATGTTTAAATGTGTGTTATGTACATGTACACTTTGAGAGCAAGGAACTGAATTTCATTTTTAATGTGTGCCAATGTGTCCACAGTAAAAAAAAAATGACAATAAAGGCTATCTTATCTTAAGTGGCGGAGGACTTTGAATTCATTGATTGCAAGCGAAGATAAAATATTCTGTAAAATCCAAGTACACAAACTGTTATCTTCTTCTTCTTCTTCTTCTTCTTCTTCTTCTTCTTCTACTTCTTCTTCTTCTTCTTCTTCTTCTTCTTCTTCTTCTTATTATTATTATTATTATTATTATTATTATTATTATTATTATTATTATTATTATTATTATTATTATTATTATTATTATTAAGCTCAGCAACACTTTGAGTTCGTTATGATCATGTCATTTTTGTCTCCCCCTTGGTGGCATGGTCTTCACATACAGTGCTCTTGCCATCTGGAGCCCTTTTGTTCAGGACTTGGAGACAGAAAAATGCATTTCCGTAGGAAAATAACATTTGGTAGGGAATTGGCAACAATAAGTTCATTGTTGCTAGAATACATGTTCATAGCGTAGGTGGTTCGAATACATGTTCATGTTCATGCTCATGTTGTGGGTGATTTTCCCTGAAGTATCGCAGTTTTGCAAGTGACCTTTTCCTATCTTAGTTTCAAGACATATTATTAATGATAACATCCTAGGTGCAGCCTGACAATTAATAACAAATGCAAGTATTTATTTATTTAATTTATTTAATTGTTCAGTTTATATAGCTGTCCATCTCACAGACTCTGGATGGCTTGCAAAGTTAAAAACACAAACACAAAATGACAAAAAAAACCCAACAAAAACATTAAAAATATTAGCAACAATAAAAATTATTAAAAACATAAAAAAGATAGTCACCAAGAGATCACAGTCAGTTTTACTAACAATTCAGCTACTTAGGGGATGAGAGGAAGAGATGCTGTTTAAGAATCAATCATACAAAGAGTGAGGAATCTCAATGGCTTGACAGTCAGAAGAAGGAATTTAGAAAGGATCCAGCCTAAATGTTTGAGGCAGTTAAAAGTGGCAGCTGGGAGTTTGCACAATACCTTCAGCATTCCAAGATTCTTTTAAGGTGACTTTTAATAAAATAGATTTAGCTCAACAAGTCAGGCTTCCTGTCTGGTTTCCCCAAGAGGGCTGACATTAGTCACTTTCCACGTCGCCACTACTACTAGATTTCCAGGCCAGATGGCAAAGTTATATTTTTAGGCCCTTCTGGAAAGCTAACCAAGTTGATGCCAGTCTGACTTCGGGGAGAATGATGCTCCAGAGGATTGTCACCACAGCAGAAGTCCCAAATCACCAACCTTCCAAAGAGATTGCTACAGTCCTCCAAAAGAACAGGAAGGGCAGGCTCTTCCTTCTCAAAATGCACCAAGTTACACCAAAGCTTCAGGACACTGCCACCGTTCGATAACCTACCACGGCTGTCATTATCACGGCAACGAACATTGTTGTCAGTGTTTCCAAACAGAAAATTCAGACCTCTGGCCACTGACAGGGATGTCCCAGCCAGACATCCCTGTCACCACTTGAACATCCAGTGCTGCCACCAAATGCTACGTCCTCTCTGCTGCCTCCAAATGAACCGCTGGCTACACAGTCCCCAAACATGCCTGAGCACTACCAGGGAAGTTTCAGTATAGTTCCTACTCTTGATGACAATCCTCAGGGAACAAGGCCATATATGGCTCTCTCCTTCTGTGGCCAGTGGAATCCAAGCCATGCCGGTCCAGTTAAACCCACTTGGGACAGTCCAGTTTTCTCTGTCAACCCAACCCAAAGAAAATGATATAGGCCCCAACACTGGCAAACATTTCATCATATCCACTCTGATGTTTTCCAACATATGAAATCAGATTCCAAAAACGAGCCTGTATTATAATCCAACCGTTGTCATTGCCATCTTGAAAAAATGTAGTTTGTAGGACAGAAGAAAAGCAAGAAACAAAAGTGAAAGAGGTCTTCAAAATAGGAAATCTGTTAACACTTATCAAAAATCATAGGAAATTATCTTTGATTAACTCAGACCATCTGTTCATCTATGACTGCTTACATCATATTTTCTCAACACATTGGCCTCCAAATGTATTGGGATATCAATTCCCACAATTCCAAATTATACATCTGATGAAAAAAATATTGTCCAAAATATATTAAATATGTCCAATTTATTAATGCCCAGCATGGAACCTCTTGGAAGTATTGGTTGGCTAATGCCAAAGGCAGAATATTTATTCATACATTGTATGAATATCGGCTTTTTGTTATAATTCTGCATCTTTTGACAGAATGTCCTCCTTTGAACATTTCTCTTTTCGTGTGCATCTCTTAGCACATCATGCAAGGCTAAGCATAACTGTGATGTCTGTCAATTATTGCCTCACCTTTCCAAAGAAAAGCCATAGATTTTCTCCACAACAAATATCACGGACAGCCAAGGAAGCAGTTAGATCATCAAACAAATCAACCCAGAATTGTCACTCAAGAGGACACAAATGACATACAAACTTTTCCTACTTTGGATTCATTATGCAAAACCTCTGTAGAACGCTCTGATTCTTGGAAAGATGGAAGGAAAAAGAACAAGAGGGAGATCAGCAACAAGGTAGATGTAGTCAGAATGGTGATGGGTGCGCTGTTGGGAATCCTGAAGGACCAGATTAGGAATAGATCATCACGGAGCTCCAATGATCAATTATTTGGTCAATAAGAGTCAAAATATTAGAGGCACCTAATATCACTTATCCTATATAATTTTCTACATGAAGAACTTTGGATTTGTTTTTATTATATTTTATTTTGTGACATGAAATAAGATGACCAATGATCCAGTGATCTAGTTCTGAAAGACTAGTGATTCAGTTTTCATATTCAATCGGGTGATTGACGTAAGCTATAATGTGGATATTTGGGCAGAGTTAACAGACTGAACTTATAGCATACAGAACGAAGTTAAGTCATAAATTTAACATACATATCTTTAAAGAAGTACAGTAGTTGTGTAAAGTGTATCTAGTTTTTTCATGACAGGTGCATCTTTAAACAATTGTTTTATTTGCAACTTTAGGGACCATCAAAAATTATTTTCACAAAAAGGCCATTCTAGAGTCCCTATCTTTGCATACGCATCTGTAACAAGTCATACTGGCATGACATTGATGTTGATAAGATTGTGCAAATGACTTCTGAAGGAAGTATGTAATTCGTGTTATTATAACATGTTGCACATGTGATTTGCCTGCTTGCCACCCTGTGGATGCTCATGTGTTGTAGCATCATGAAGACCTGTTTAATGCTAACACACACACACACACACACACACACACACACACACACACTGCTGTTTTTGTTACTATGTCTGTGTCCAATCCTTCATTACATAGCTCTTGATTAAAATTATTCTGATGCATACAACTCTGAAACAATATTGCTTCTCTTCTGTAGCATTACACAGCTCATCAAATTCTAAATAGTTAGATGTATAATCATCACCTCCAGAAGTATAAATATTTGCATAATAATTCCTGGAATTTCTGGGTAATACAGTAATTAAATCTGTAATGCTTCAGGCTTTGAAACACATGACATAACACAAATACTGTGCTCAGTTGATCCACTTTACTTAGCAATAATTGGAAAAATACCAATAATCTATGTTCTTGTTATATCAACAAATTAAAGATCATCCAATTTCAATATATATTGAACATTAAAATATTATAAGACAAAAATAAATCCTTAATACATGAGTTCTTGTTGGATCATGAGGAGAGTGTTGGGGAAACAAAAAGCAGGAAACTTTGGCAGAGGCAATATACTGTATAATCAAACAGGCTATTGCTGGTCTAGATATTATCTATGATCCCTAATTTATAATTTGCCTTCTCTAGAAGATTGGTTTGCAACAGATAACTTGTATTTGTCATTAGAAGCATTAATTAACTCTGTTTCTTAGCTACTTCCATATGACTAATATTATTATAGTTTACATTATGACATTTATATTATTGGAGTGCTCTATTTTTTTATCCTTGACCCTGGCTTCTTCCTTTGTAACATTGTACAATAACAAGTTTAGATACCTTATTTACCGAGTTCATTTTTAGAGCAACAAAGCATCAGAGGTTCCCTGTTTATAAAGCTTGATCCATTTCTTTTTATCTCCTGATTTTATTAAGAAAACATACAGCTACTAACATAGACCTCCTAATTTTCAAAACAAGCACAGGAATATTCCTGCTGAGTGTAGATAAGCATAATACGCCTCTTCATCCTTCTGTTCCTTTGAAGTCTTTCTAGGTCTCATAATGAACAGTGAAATATACATCAGGTGATTGGAGATGGAATCTGATATCCCTCACTATGATGTGGTGCCAACAGCAGAACAAAAGTGATTTACAGAAATTAACCATTTAGCTTTTTATAATTCCTCTACAACAGCCTGTGCTGCGTGTGGTGGTGGTATGACCAGAGCTAACCATGAATGAGGCCCTCATTTTCAGTACTGATCTTCAGTCATTTCTAGGTCTAGGTCCTTTGACAATTAACATTAGCCATCATGTAGTCTCAAAACAGAAGCAATTTGAACCCAACACAAACTATGCCATAACTAGCTATGGCATACATAGCCTTAGTTCCTCAGTTCTCTATTACTCCAAATCAATTGGCAATTGTAAACTAAGTGCACTTCAAATCCCATAATTCCTCAGCCAGCATTGCCTATGCTGGCTAAGGAGTTCTGGGAGTTGAAGTTCAGATATCTTTAAAGTGGCCAAGGTTGATAAATACTGCTCTGAAGAGTAATTAGGCTACAGTCAAATAAGTCCTAACTCTCTACTAAGTGGGCATGGGATGGTATTAGGGAATAAAGGAAAACCAAAGGGCATTGCTAACAGCTGGCCACCTACATCAGAGGAATATAAGGTGATTCTTTTTAGTGATCAAAAGATGCAGACAGGGTAGCAGTGACAGTGATTTCACAGGAAAAGGTTGGGTTATAAATTTCTATCCTCTTTCTTTTGATGGATGGTAGAGTTAAATAAAGTGATGTGTCATGATTGCCCCCCCCCCAAATGCTATGGTGTAAATCTGTATATAAATCTGTGGTTCTATTCTATTCTTACACAAAGAAGTTCATGAAGGACTTTGCATCATTCATTCTTAGCTATGAGCTACCTCACAGGTTATTATTACTATTTTTTGGGTGGGAAAAACAGGAAGACAAGTTGTTGTGTATGCGGACTTCGGCTTCTGAGTGGAAGGTGGGTATACATCTAACGAACAAATAAATAATATTTTAGACATTAGTGTTTCTAACCAACCCAATGATAAAAATGGAAGATGTTCAGTCACACACTACATGATATGTTTGCTACTTTTATTATTTTCCCCCTTTTTTCAATGTATCAGAAAGATCAGGTTTCGGTCATGCCAAAGGATAATATTTTCCTAGAAAATAGCTACATACAGTGTGAAACAAAGACTTGTCTTCCTGTTTCCACCCCCCACACACAAAAAACTTAAGTTTTTGTGGATCATTTCTGTGCAAGAGAGAAAAATAGAGCCCCATTTAATTTATTCTACCCATAGAAAAGTATTCTTTGCATGCTCTAAAGTGCTGAAATCAGGCTGATGAATTGAAAAGAAAGGCAACAGCTAAATGGGTGTGTAGGTGTGTTTGAGATACACCTACATTTAAAATTATAAACATAACTAATAAGAATACTGTACATTTTAAGTTGCTGTAAAAGGCATTTATAATTATTGTAATGATTTAGCTGATATATGTGTTATTGCTGAACAGCAGTTCATCAAGCACACATTGTGTCCTTAACAATTATATTCACACATAATTTATCTGACTGCAGGTTCTCTGTGCCTGCAGTTTGTCACCTTGGAAAGCAGATCCACTGAAATTAAAACAATAGTTCAAAATAAATGCGGTTAGAGTTGCAGTGCCAGACTATCATTTTAGAACCAGCAATAACAGATGGTGCTTAATTGCTTGATATGTCAGAGTGAAAATGGTTACAAACTGTTCAACCCGGAACAAAATCTGGGTGCTCTCCTACTGTTCCACCCATACCCCACTTTTACTTCATGATCGCCCTTCCAGCCACAATGACACCAATGCACCTACTCCTCTTGTGTCTTGTTATTATGAAAGATAACTGTTTGCTCTTCCACCTCCTAAAAGGTTGCTTTATCTTCTCATTCATTATTGCTGAAACTGTGCATCATTTTAAATCAGTGGTTCTCAACCTGTGGGTCGGGACCCCATTTGGGGTCGAACGACCATTTCACGGGGGTCGCCAAACAAGGCTGTCTGCCATTTTTTTCCCCTTTTCTTTGGCCACGCCCCTGGCACCCGGTGATGTATAAGTGGTTGGGGGTCACCACAACATGGAGAACTGTATTATGGGGTCGCAGCATTAGAAAGGTTGAGAACCACTGTTTTAAATGAAAAGATGTCTCCAGATGTAAGTGTCAGGCAGCTGAACCATTCAGATGTTACCTTTGGAGTCGGGCAGTAAGGGAAGGCACTGGAGAAGAACTGGGAGGGCCTAATACTGCACGATGGCTCAGTGGTTAAAGACACTGAACTTGTCAGCTGGAAAGCTGACAGCCCAGGTTCAAGAACTGAGTGCTGTGCAACAGATGAACTCTGCTTATTTGCCCCAGCTCCTGCTAACCTAGCAGATCGAAAGCAGGCAAATGCGAATAGATAAATAGGTACCACTTCAGTGGGAACGTAACAGCGTTCCATATAGTCATGTTGGCCACATGAACCATGGAAGCATCTTCAGACAATGTTGGTTCCCTCGCCTAGAAATGGAGATGAGTACTGTCGCCTAGAGACGGACATGATTGAAAGGGGAAACCTTTACCTTTAATACTGGTGTCTTTCATGGTTGTACAGCCACAGACAAAGTCTCTACTCTCAGGTATTCAAGTCTGAGGCCAATAAAACCATCCTTCTCACTCCCTGCCTATTATAAAGGCATGCTGAATGTTTGCTGGAGTCCAGCTCTTCAGGGATAAAGCTTTTTAACTTTAAGGCTGGATTCCTCAGAAGATTGTGTTATGACACGGTTGATGTATGCTGTTCTGAATTTCTTTAGAGGATGTTAAGAATAAATGAGTGAATGAATCTGTGCGAGAAAGCTTGAGGAAATCCATGCTTATATCATTGGTCTAGGTATATCCAAGTCAGGTCACTGAGCTGACACAGGAACATTCATTGTAATGGCAAGTCCCAATGCTCTTATTATTCGGAATGGGCAATTATAGTAACTTAAACAGGGCGTCATAGGCAACTGTCCAACTGTATGGAATTGCCTAAGATTCTGTATAGGTTCCACCCATTGAGAAATTTATAAACTATGGCTGGAGCTTGTTAATTAGTGTTTTAATTAATAGGTTTGAGGATACAGCTGATTTATTATCTGCTCAGATTTTGCAATGGTAAAAAAAAAAGATGCTGGCATATTACTGTACTGCCCTGACTTTTTTTGCTCTGATCCATGTTCTGTAGCTGATCATTGATGACAGGGAAATCAGCAAGATAAAGCTTAGTAAAGATGACTTCAGGACAAAGCAAGGCCACCATTACAATAATAGACACTACAAGTAGGAAAGAGAGAAAGGCTCTATGTTCTGTATGTATTGGTTTATACTGTACATCAATATTTCAGTAGTTCTGACAATATAGAAACAAGTTTTAAAAATGTGGATGCAGTCAATGTAAATCCCAAAGTAGTTTGCCTAAAATTATAGAAAAATTCTACAGACCAGTATAATCTACCAGCACAAAACTAAAATAATTGAATGCCACTAATGCTTTTATTAAAGGCAAAAGGACATACCACCTCTGTCCTCCCTACTCCTGACTGGAATGGGACAACTTGCCATGGCCAACTCACCACGGCCTGCAGGACAACTCACCACAGCCAACTCACCACGGCCAGCTCGCCGTGGGACAACTCGCTGCAGGATAACTTAACAATTCTATTTAATTATTTAAAATAAATAGAAAATATTTTAAATTTTGCCGTTCACATTTCATTCTGTCCCTCCTTTTGCATCCTTTCTTTGATGGTTCCATTCCACTATTTCTTTGATATTAGTGTAATGCTTGTCCTGCAGTGAGTTGGCCTGCGGCGAATTGCCAGTGGCGAGTTGTCCTGCGGCAAGTTGACCACAACAATTTGGCTGTGGCGAGTTGGCCATGGCAAACTGTCATTGACCCCTCCTAACGTTGGTTGTAAAGCCTATAGTTGGATAACATTAAATAAATCTGTCAGTGTAGCTTTCCTAACAATGAAAATACAGGATCGTGAAATATTGCACCTAATCAAAACCTGCCTACAATGGTGCAGGCGGTCCTTGACCTACAACCGTAACAAAACCTGCCCATTATGGTCACAAGTGGTGATGGCGATTAAGTGAGATAGCCTCACCTAAGGACCCCCATCCCTTGCTCTCCCTCATGTGGCCATTAAACGAATGTGTGAATCGTTTAGCAAAGCATGGGGTGCCTCATGGATGGGGGGAGACCCTCCACCCAGCTGAGTCCATAAAGAAAGCAAACAAAGAGCAAAAAGCTTTGCAAAGCCAAAAACAGCCCAGCAGGAAGGAAGAGCCCAGCTAGATTAAGGCCCATTGTTTGGAGAGGCTTCCAAACAAGACTTCGTGCTTGGCCATGAGACACCCCAATGCTTTGAAACAATAGGGAAGAAATTGCCCGCTGATTTGGGGCAGAGATCTAGCCCACAAGTGAGGCTTCATTCTTTTGCAAAGGGCCAACATTGGATGGACCTCTGAGCTTTCTCACATGCCCATTTCCTGGGTTCAGCTGGAATTCAACTTTGGTCATGATTTCTGCACTGGGTCTATTGACCTCTATGTCCATTATTGATGGTTAGCCAGTTGGAGTCCCTAAATTGTAAGCCTCTTGTCTTGGTCCTGCTGATTTAGCCATTGGAAGAGGGCAATGGATATAGCATCGATTTCTGTTTCGTTCATTTTTTTTTTACTTTGATGTCCTATTGGAGAGTATCTATGAAAACAGCTGACTTAACTTTTTCTCAAAACACCCAAAATTTGGATTGACAAAAAAGTTTTTTTGGGAAGAATTCTAGTTATTATATTTTCTAAGGAAACAGGGTTCTACCAGTCATTGTAACCCGCCCCCCTTCCAGAATCTTGCTCAATTTTACTTCTCCTGTTCTTATTAAAGAGAGAGATTGAATTATTGTTGGTAAGTGATATCAGCATCTGGCTGAGCATCTGGATAAGATCCTTTCTTGTATTTCATACTGCATTACTTCTTTTTTGGTGGGAAGATATTTCTATTCATATTGTGCTTTAGCTTGTTGACCAATGGCACCTAACTCAGGTCAATTCAGCTGTCTTAGATTGTTGACCAATTCCTTATTTATTGACTAGTGATTCATGTCTCTCTTTATTGACCAATGACATTTAATGTCATTGCCTCAGTCTGTTGACTAATATTTTACTTTGTTGACCAGTGCCTCTAATTTAAGTCAATTGAGCTGTCCCAAATTGAAAATAATTTATTGGTTGGTTTTATCACTGTTCTTTATATCCTACCCTCCCCCACCACCAAAAGTAAAACCTTATACACAGTTCACTTTCCTTTCCTCACAATTTTCTCATCATAGAAATGTATTAGCTGGGTTACTGTAGGCTTCCTTGGTCCTAGTCTAGTACTCCTACTGTTCTAGCACACACCAGCTCTAAAATGTTTCCTTTCCCTCTGATGTCCATCCACTTTTTCAAATTTTGTATTTGTTCATGATTAAAGTGAAATATTGCAGAAAATGAACACAAATACACATGTGTTTACTTATTTGGTCTTATTTGTCATTATACAGGCAGTCCTTGACTTACAGCCACAATTGAGCCCTAAATTTATGTTGCTAAGTGAGAAATTTGTTAAGTGAGTTTTGCTCCATTTTAATCCATCTTAAGCGAATCCCTGCAGTTGTTAAATTAGTAACACGGTTGTTTAGTGAATCTGGTTTCCCCACTGATGTTGCTTGTCAGAAGGTTGCAAAAGGTGATCATATGACCCCTGGACACTGCAACTGTCATAAATGTGAAACAGTTGTCAAGCATTTGAATGTAAATCATGTGACCATGGGGATGCTGCAAGTTTGAAAAGTGGTCATAAGTCACTTTTTTCAGTGCTGTTGTAACTTCGAATGGTCATTAAAGGAACTGGTGTAAGTCGAGGACTACCTGCACTGTGAATGATTATTTATGGATATTTCCTGGCAAATATCCAAATTTCATTAGGCAAATATAGAAATCCATTTTTCGATTAGATAAGTGAAAGTTAAATAAGGGCATCAATAGTTTAAGATGACTGTATAAATCATCTGGATGTATACACCAATTAATTGCCTTTTTCCTATCTGATAAGAAGGATGGGAGGACAGATAATTTACAGCAAATTAGCTCTATTGATGACCATCATGCATAAACACAGGCACACATATACACACAAAATCAGCTAATTAAGAATACGCAATTCTTGATTAAATCTAATAAAAGTGCACTAATTTGAATCTGCTTTTCCTTTCATGGAAAGCACATGTGCCAAATTTTACATAGGGAGCAAAGAGAAAGGAGCAATCTGATGTAAATATACACATTTCTTATAAGTATTCATTCTATCAGTGACAGATACCTATCTATAAATTCTCATTGCTCACCACTTATCTCTAGATGCTACATACAAAACATTGCCTTCCATGGGTGGACAAGTACCAAATGATACCCTATGCATAGAAGCTCTCCTTATATACTGAAGATAAAAGCAGAAATATTTATCAAGCTAGGTTCATGACCAGAGCATTCCTACCTTTAGATTATGCAAATCTAAACTATCTACAGGAAATACATCTTTCTTTGTATTACATTTTTTAAATAAATACCACTGAATGAAATACACATTACTTCATGTGTACCAGGAAGACTAACCTGCCATCAAGAGCTTAGTAGCAGAAGATTCAAGGACAAGGTTCAGATAGATAGATTGCTTTCATTGAGTTGAAGCCTTTTAACAACAAAGATTGGCTAGTGCACAATTCAGGAATTTAGCCATATTTGCATGCTGGCTCCAGGTGGTTGGGACTGTGCCTGTATAAGGCACTAAAAAGTTTAACCAAAATGTAGGTGTCCGTTTCAAATGGAATCATCAATATTATTTCTGTATTTAATATTGAAATAATCATAGTTATGTTTATTTGTAAATAGAGATGTAGATGTAGAAATGTATGTATGCCCATTAGTGACCATGCAGTTCCCCTTCTTTGTTCTTCTAATTGAATGGCTATTATGCTATTATGGAAGTTATTGATCTTAAGTAACCCATATTTTTTTTTAATACAGTTTAATATCCACCTTGAGACCCATCAGTAGAACATTGCCATACCACAAGACATTGATCTAATAAAAGTGCACTAATCGGGCTGAATTTGAATCTGCTTTCTCTTTATTATTCTATTATTCTTTTTTCTCTTATTCTATGTTCTATGATCTTTTGGACTAATTGTATCCAGTACTGCATCAAGTTGTTTGGGTAAAATAAAAGTCAGTTTCTTCTCCTACCACTTTTATATGTAAAAGTCATAAAATAAAGAATAACAAAACAAACAAACAAACATGATTGTGGACGTTGTGACTCTCCCCATTTCTGGGAATGTTTGCATCATCTCAGTTTCTGCCACCTGAACTCTGCACCCTGAGTACATTACATAGGAAGCCCTATCAGCAAAGCTGATCTTAATCCTTGTCAGTTCTTGTTACACAATCCTGGAAAAGAAATCTCCCAGGCTTGATTTCCCTTCCTTATATAAGCAGTGTTTATCAGCAAAACCACTCTTGATTCTTCCAGTCAGTTTCTGAATTTTTTTAAAAAATTGCGCTACTTGATTCTCTCATCCTATATCACAAGCAAGCACAGAATTGCTTCTCTCCCAGCTTTTTGCATTCATAAAATTGGGGGGGGGGAGGGAGGGAGAAAACAAAGGCCTTTCTGATGCCAATCCTTGCTTAGGTTCAAAACACTTCCATGTTTTGTGTTCATGTTCAGGTCATCTGTCCTTGGACCACAACTGTATTGTCCTACCCTGTAATATTCTGCCAACACAAGAAAAACTGACAGAGGAGGAAAATTACTTTCAATGCATTTCTTAGTTTATTTCCATTGGGAAGGACAAATGTTTTTCTCCTGTCAGAAGATGTGAAAGAAAAGAAGAGACTTGGTTTTAAACAGTTCTGTGGAGCAATTGATCCATTTATTTCACTGGCGCACCAGATCACAAAGGAATGCTTACTTGGAAATAAATTTATTCGAAACAGGAATTTGTTAGGTTGATGGAGAATGGCACTTACTATTCTGAGAAGACAATGACTTCTTCCTGGGAGTTCTAAAATTGATTTAGAAGATATATTGTTAATAATGTCTATATCTTCATTTATACTGAATATTCTTAAAGGCGATTAGTATACTCAATTTTGGAAAAAAGAAATAAAACAAACTGGAACTTTGTTCTCCCATGCCAAAAGATAAAATAGGCCATAAAATTCCTCTATTTCTAAACTGATGCACCACTGAAATCTGGAAAAGTTCAACTCAAGAAATTTAAGAGCACAGGTTTATCACTGTAGAATAAGCAGAACCATATTTCACAATCCAGATTTTATCATTGTTTTGCTCCTGTGAAACCTTTATAAGTTTGCCAAAGAATTCATTTCTTTCAGGACAGTTTATTCTTTTTTCATGTGATGCGGAGAACAGTCAATTACAGTTGGGGGACTTTTATGTCAGCTGGACAGAATTTTGATTGAGTAGATTCAAGTATTGGAAATCTGGTGAAAAAGCTGGTGGTTGGCACATTATTTGAAGCAACAAACTCAACAAAGACTAATTTTAGAAATAGTTATTGAGAACGGTCAGACTATAACAGAAGAAAATACATGTGGCTCAGAGTCGAACTGTGGAGTTCTTGGTATTGTTTGCACTTGGTTGTTTGCCTGCAGACATTTCATTACTCATCTAGAAAACATCACAGTCCTTGTTTACGTACAGTAGCTTGCCCTGCCATTGTTGATGGGAGTGTGGTTTTTTTCCCTTGACGGTTCCTTGATTGGGGTATTATTTTCTGCTTGGTTAGACTGTGCTAGATTCTGAAGTTATTAATAACCAGTTTTTTATAGGTCATTTTATAGTTTGGATGATAAAAAAAAACAATATGAAGCTGATAAATTCTTGAGTCAAGTGGATATTCAACTTTTATCATCAGATAATAGTAGCATTCTGAAAGTTCCACTACTGTTTCAGGAGTTGCTTGATTTAATACTGAACAGTTGTTGTAGTAATGATCGTAAATTCTGTAGTAGCTATAGACCTATTTCATTAATTAATGTGGATTTTGAGATTATGAATTCTTTATTGGCTGGTGGCTGCAGGAAGCTTTATTACACAAAATCCACCTTTCCAGTCAAGGTACATGAAAAATCAACAAACATCAGACAATATATATTTATTAATTGGTATGCTGGATCTGGCTAAAGACTGTGCTGTATTAGTATTTTTAGACCCAGAATTTTTTGGGGGGGTTTGGATTAAATTTTTAAAGCAAATAATGATTAACTAAGCTTGTCTGAGGGTTTTTGTTCATTGGATTAAGATTATTTGCATATAAAAGTTAGTTTTAAAATACAGTAATGGTCATAAATTCTGTAGTAGCGATAGGCCTATTTCATTAATTAACATGGCTATTGAGATTATGAATCCTTTATTGGCTAGATGGCTGCAGAAAGCTTTATTACGTATGTTACATAGGTACTGTATATATATTATGTGTGTTTGGATTATAGCAAACTATTACTTCAAACTATTTTGAATTGTAATGTGATATTCAACAGAAGTGCCCACTTTCAGCCTTGCTATCCAGCTCACTCTCTAAACCTTTAGCATTTATTGTAAGGCAGTTATTGCACATTATGGGTGTTACTTTGCCGGGATGCGAGTGCAAATTATTTTTATATGCCAATGATACTTTAGCAATTTTGAATAAGTACTATATGTATCTGCCTAATTTTATGCAGGTAGTACAGTATTTCAGAAAGTACTCTGACTATAAGATTAACTGGGATAAATCTTGCTTATTTCCCTTAGGCTTTAATAGATCAACAAAGTTACATCAAGAGTTGTTTTTTATGATTTCATTGATTGTATTAAGTACTTGGGACTTTACATTCCCTCAAATACTTCTAAATATGTGAAAATAAATATGTAAATAGATGGATTAAAATTGCATTTTAATTTAGATTTAATGTTATTAAAATGAATAATGTCCCTCATTTGATTCTTACCTTAGAGGTACACTATCCTAGTGTTAATACCAAATAAACATTTTCTCCAGACATCTAGGCATTCAAGAAATTTATTTGGGATATTATCCTACCAAGGCTTTAATTAGCTAAATTGAGATTACCATTTGAGGAGGGTGGCTTTAATTTATTTAATTATCAAAAATATCATTAGGCTTATATTTTCCTAGCCTAAGTATGTGGAATGAAAATATAGTGGGACACTATCCCTTATAAGCTATGTTTGAAAGTTATTATTTGTGCTCATAGCAAGTTCTTAGAATAATATAGAGTAGAAAAGATGTTTTATTTCTAGAAATGCAAGCTATGAGAAAACTTTTGGGGAGCAGATTAGATTTTGATAATGAAATTCACAAATAGTTAACTTTTTGGAAAGATTCTACTTTTAAAAAAGGTAGTGGAATGTTTTATTAGAAAATAAAATATCCTTTCAGCAAAATATCAAGAATTCATAGGACTATATCATTTGGGTCAATGAATCTTCTATTTTTTGCATTTCCAAACAATATGAGGCACATCTTTTCCAGGACATTCTTTGGGGGGAATTTATTACACTCTAATTACTATCTTATTTTGTATTTGATTATAATATAATATTACACAGGCTACAGGTTTAGTATACAGTATAAAGAAAACATGCTAGGGTTCCAATATCTTTGCTATTTGTAATTGCCCCACATAGAAGCAAGGCAAAAACACACATATATATCAGCTGGATATTGCAGTAAACCAATAATATAAATGCATGCTTCAAGGATGATCTGACATACAGTAGGTGTAAAATTATACAAAAAAATAAAATAAACTTTGATGGCATTAAGCTGAAACAAAGCCGAGGCTGATTACTGTACTTATTTTAGTGAAAGCTGGCTATAAAGTATGGTAAGTCAAATCATTCAAGCCAATTAACTCAGAAGTCAGCTCATCTGGGTTTAACAGGATTTGTTTCCAACAAGTGCAGCGTAAGCTTGGCTTGTAGCCTGAAAAACTCTAATTCATCATATTCTTGTTATGCAAGGGCTGTCCTCAACATGTTTAGATTAACATATATTAATGGGTTTGCTGAGAGACAGATAAAGAACATTCTGATATATACAAATTATCATCATTATGTTATTTATGGATCTTGCTCTCCACATCTATGGTGGAGTTAAAATTCTTTTTCTAAGACAAAGCTTATTCAAACAATCTATTTTCTGTTGTCAGAGACTTCATAATGATAGAGAAGCCCACAGAAGATGAAAGAAAGCAATAGAAAGGATTATTGTTTGTTTTGTATATATGTCAACAATGGGCTAAATTATTTTATAACAGTTTGGCTGCATCAGTTATTGGCTGTTACAGGTAAGTCTTTTATTATATTAGGAAATGAAGTCATGTGTTCCAAGATTTCAAATTTCATGATACTTTATCATTGTTGAAAAAAATCTTCATGGTTGGGTGTAAATAATTCTAACATGTAGCCCAATTCTTGGGAAATACGACATCAAAAATAAGGTCTAGATTCAAATTTGTCTTTTGAAAAGATAATAGAAATGAAGTGTGTTCTTATGCAACTTCTTTTTTTTTTCAATTTGAACCATCCAGAGTCAGCATAGAGTTAAGCAGCATCAAAATCTAATCAAATGAAATCAGATCAAGTCAAACATTATAACATATATTAGATGATCAGACAGCAGAGAATTGAGCACACTTATTCTTACCCCCCAACAGTCTAATATGGATATTTCTTTCCCCCAACCTGCACATTTAATTTCTAGATGAAATGCAGGCATTCATGAAAGTTGAATTTCACATTCTGGCTCAAAGTCCAGTCTCATGTTACTATATGTTGATAATACTGCTATCACATCTGCACTCCAGGTGAGGCAATGCCAAAGTCTCCATGGACTAGCACTATTCTGCCAAACCAAAGTGTTGGAGATCAACTTTGCCCAGAAACAAGATGCTTGATTCACCAGGTGAAATAACAGTCATTCTAACATCTGGAAAATAATAACCACCAAACTGAATATCTTCAGGCATTCATTTTCAGTTGTCTGCCTTGTGGAAAGTCCAATCTTAAGCCTTAAACTGCCAATACAAAAAGCTTCCAATTCAATAATCGGACATGCAAGTTGTAAAAGGAATAATTATGTGCCTGCAGCAATCCAATTATTCAAAACTGTAGTACTAAGACTTTTCATATATGGTATTCAGTGCTGTATGCATATGAATATCACTGTTGCTAGAAAAGATTCAGTCTAAATTCTTGAGAACTATGCTCTGAATTCCTTTTTCAGTTGCAAATGTACTTCTTCAGTTAGAGCTTAAATGCATCACCAGTGAGGCCTATTGGAAACTGTTCCATTTAAAATATTGGCTTAAGCAAGTATAGGATGGTGAGCTTTGTACCTAGCTTTCATTGATAGACAACTATAATTCCTCATAGAAGAATTGAATTATATCTGATCTGGTTCTTTGTAGGTTCACTCTGCAATCTTTATAAATACTGGAGTGAATACAAGCAGAGAATTCTAGATCTTGATATGCAAGTAAACAGATTTAACATCTCGTACTTTTACCACAATAAGCTCATGTAACCACCTTTCATCAACCCAAGTGATTTTATGAAATTCTTGTGTTCTCACATTAGAACAGCACCTTCCCTGGGAGCTAAGATGCTATCTTCTAACAGAGAGATTTAATAACATGCTCAACAATGATATTTAGGGATATGGATTTATATTTCTGAAATGCTCTATCTATTGTCCTTGGGGAATAGAGCTAATATACCCTTTAGTCAAAAAATTATTTCAACCTGTTCTTACCCAATGAACAGCTCTATGAAATCTCCAGAAAAGTGATCACTTCTATGCCAGAGCAACAGGGGTTAGAAATTGGTAAACTGGAACAATAACCTAGCCATGCTTAACTTCTACTGTGAACAGGACTTTATGCTGAATGCTTTGTAGTTTGACTTTGCATCTTGGTCTATGGCTTGTACATAAACTAAAAATAAAAAATAAAAGAAATGAAAGGGCATAGGTTAGCATAGTTACAATACTGATTGGCAGGAAAGGCGCACACAATCCCTGGTAGATTTGTCAAGTCTACACCTTTGGAGTCCCTCTGAAACGTTTGTGAAAAAAAATCCACAGCTGGGCTAAGAGAGTGACCTCCCTCTAACACTGGGCCCATGGACAAATTAGATTAATGAAACCCCCCCCCCAGTGTTTTCTGTGTGAAATATAACTCTGTTGCAAGTGATTTTTCTTAAAGAACTTTGGCATCTTCTGTTAAGAAAGCAAATTTGTCAATTTGTAATGAGTAAAGGATCCTTAACTGAAAACAGGCAGCTTGACTCTTTAAAAGAAAAGACTTGACTTCTTTAACCGCTGGTTGTTTATAAAGTGCCAAGATGAACACACTGAAGATGGAAAGAAAACTGCTTGTTGGGAGAAAATTACTTATGCCCTGGAATGGCAGCACCAGAATTTTATACCTACTGAGAGAAGTCTTCATCACTACACTGCAAATGTTCCTCCAAAATTATTCAGTGAGAAGTCGGTATATTTTTTGGAGGACAAAATATTCCTTTTTCCATTGATTCTTGACTTGGGCTATGTACAGCTTTGGAAGGACTGAGCGGAGGAGTTCATTAAACCCTTATCACAGAAATCATTTGGCAGCATCCCAGAGAGATCCCTAAACGTGACCCTGGCCTCTACTGAAATATCAAATCCTATACATATCTGCTAGGAAGTAAATTAATCTTCATCTATGCGAAGTGCAATTGGTTCATTTCAACGAAGTGATTAAGGCCTTGGAGGCAACATATTATTTCTTGTATTTAGAGCTGCTGTACCCCATGGAGACTTTCTTTGCTAAAGTTATTCATTTGAATACATTTGCAGTACTGGTCAAAGCCCATGATGACAGTAGGTATGTACTCTTCATCTTCTTCCAAGTGTGATTTGGAAGAGGCCGGCAATACCTCCTCCATTGTGCTTGCCAGAGTCTTTGGCAAATGCTGGGAATATCTTCCATTGGCCTGCTCCCTGATGCTTGCCAAAGGAGGTTTGATAATACTGGGTGAGAAATTACACCTATGGTACTTTTTATTTAATCTTTTTGACAGAACATCTGTGCAATAGCTATCAAAAGAAGTCGACAAGGGAAAACTTTAAGAAGATTTTGCTTTCACCTAAATACATCTATAAACTGCAGCTTCTTAGTCTCAGATATTAATTTTATGTAATTGATTAGAATGGAATTAATCATTTAAAAATTTCCCAGAGCATAACAGGAATTTTTGCTGAGTAGTAGAGACATTGCTGAATAGTATAGACAGAATGGTTAAACTGTTGTTTGGAAAAGGGAATGGGCACAATTTAAGACAGTGACGTTTCTTGGATTATGGTGATTATAACACAACAAAAGATTCAAATAACAGACGACTTTGTGAAACATTTATTTTTCATAACAGCACTATTTTTGCTAAGGCAAAATTTCATTTTGCCTATTTTCAAGACCATTGGAATAGAGCTTAGTAAAACCCACACCTCTATTGTGTTACAGGAGTTTTCAGATGACGGCAAGAAAGAATTGGTAGGCAGAAACTGAAAAATACATTACTACTACAATCAGTCATCGTGTTAGATTTTAGACTATAACACAGTCACTAAATAAAACCCCTTTTACCTGCTTCCTTGGGTAAATTAGTGTATTTCCACTGTAGCTCTGTTTTATTATTGTTTTTACCATCTGATTTTTCCATGTTATCTTTCCTTTGTTATTTGATGAGTTTCTTACCTAACATATTTTACTGTATATATTTATGCTGGTGATGCCTGGAAGTGCTGGCATAGATATATAGCTATGTACTAACTGAATGTGTTTGCTTATATAAAGAACAGATGTTCACTTTGGAATCTCTTTGCTCCAAATACAATATGGATGACTAAGAGTAAGAGTTGCCTGTTCGTTTTGGATGGCCTTATGTGCAAACCAGTTGGTAGTAGCTGATAGTACACACCCAAGTCCTACATAAACATAATCTGTCTTGTTTGTACAAGAGTTGAGTGACAGCGGTTTTCTTTGCTGCTTCTATTAGAGCTGTGCACCAAGTTTTCCTTTGAATGAATACCGAAGCCTGTTTCTTATCTAAGAAATCTATCTTTCATCCAGTCATTTTTGAACAAAACGTTCTGAAAGATTCTTAGATTACGTATCTGTCATAAAATCATTTTTAAGATGACAATTTTATACATATTTCCTAGTGAGTAACTCCCATTGCACTCAGTTCTTTCCATTGCCAGGAAAACCTAAATAACATTAAATTGTAAAACCTATCTATGGCCATATGAAAATATTCTGGATGTCTCTGAGTCCCGCATATATCCAAACCCATCATGATATTTCCTTTTAGGGCAAGCAGTGTTTTCCAATGCACAAAAATATTAAGAAGTGATAAGCTAAAAAAAAAGGCAAGAAATAAGAAAAGAAAATGTAAGAGAATTCTTATTTACATCAATATCATTGTCTGTGTCTCTGTATAGCTATTCAACCTTGCAAACCATCCTTACTTTTTCCATGTCTATACACTACTTTATTCCAGGCCCTGTGTTATTAATTTCTCATCTCTTCTATTTAAAATCTGAATACTACCCAACTGTGACTTTCTTGATCTACCCCTTTCCTCTTAATAATAATAATAATAATAATAATAATAATAATAATAATAATAATAATAGTAAAGTTGGAAAGGACCTTGGAAGTCATCTAATCCAACCCCCTGCTCAGGCAGGAAACCCTGATCCTTCTCATTGTCTTTATAAAAGTGTTTTGCAATTTGATCCTCATTTATTTTTCTTTATGAGACAAAAATACCTCAGCGTATTTCCATAACGATAACTCATTTTTATTCAAATTCCATTCATTCAGCACCCATTCAACTTTGACCTCATATCATCTTGGTTCTTTCATATATACTTTGTATGTAAACCATTCCATTTGCATTCAACTTCTAGATTTGTCTTAATATATGTAACATGCATTTCCATATCAGAAAAGGAGCAGGAACGTATCTGTTATACACCACCATTTTCACTTTCTTTCAAGAAATATTCATTCCTCACAACAGACCACAGATAATTTGTTAACTGTCTATCCATTTATATGTCTTAAAAATTCTCCATGCATTTTCTTTAAGTAAACAATCACTGACATACACAAAATCATCTATTTGCTCTAGCATATAACCTGCAATGAATCACTCCATTTGCCTGTTAAAACTCAACTATCTTGGTCTAATGCATTATTTTTCATACCCTTAGTATTTGCTCATTAAACAGCCCATTTAAAGTATTTTTGAAAATTATTTGGGTACTCAGCCAATAACACATCATAACCAGCACACAAAAATGCAAATACATTCACACGCCAGCAAATGGACAGCCATTTGTCTGAAATGGTATAGGGTTTCCTGCCTGAGCAGGGGGCTGGACTAGATGACCTCCAAGGTCCCTTCCAACTTATTATTATTATTATATGATGCCCAATGTGTTCCTTATAGATTTATTTATAAATTTCTTAAACAACTATGCAGACAAACAATCTTCAATTCCATATTTGTTCATAATATGTCCTAATTCAAATCTGTCAAACATTTTCTCCAAATCAACAGTTGAACAATAAAGATTTCTTCCCTCATTCATATATTTTTTAATTTGTCTAAAAGTAAAACTGTGATTTGCACACCTCTGTCTAGCACAAAGCTGAACTGCAGATTCCATTTTTTGCTCATTGTCACTTCTTGTACCCTTTTGATTAGCATATCTTTGCATATTTTACGCTTTTAATCTTAAACATTAAGATTGATTTCTGCCTACTTTCTTTGCAACTGTCTTTTCTCTATACTCATTATAGAGTTTCTCTCTTTCATCCTAATTTTTTTGCAGGTATGCATTTTTCTCTTTAATATCCTAATTCCAGCAAGCATTCTTTTTCATATTTCATATTTTCAATTAATGTAATTTTTTGACATTCTGCAATCTATTTTTTTTTCACTTATGTTCCATGGAGCTTCTACTTTCTGTTTCCTTACACTCCTCTTCCCATTCACTTTTTTTTTTTGAGATTATCCTACAGTATTTTTCATACAGAACATGTACTTTCTTTTTTTATTATAATTTTTATTAGTTTTTTACACAAACACAAGTCATTCAATAGTTGGTAAACAGTGTGGTGTCTAGGTTACATTTGCAAAAACAGTCCTTAACAATTAATTTCTATAGTCTGTATTTCATATATTAATTTTGTTTACTTTCCTCTTTCCCTAAAAACATCCTTTTTTGCAAACATTCGTTAATACAATTCTTATAGTTTTAATAACTGACAATTTAGTATATATTTTTTCCAATATTCCTAAAAATAACCATCATATTAATACATTTCTTTTCTTTCTATTCATTTGGATTGCCTTATTATCAATCCTGTTACAGCACTTTCTCTTCTGGTAGTTTGTCCTTTTCTTCCATGGGCCTTTTTTTCAAGCTCATTCTAGTAACTACCAAATAATGGCATTTTATCCATTCAGAACCTCTTAACAACAACGTCTGTCTTTCCTCATAAATAAATTGATAATGCTTTTAGATTTATACTGATTCCTTAGCCATGCGTACCCATGAATAGGCTTATAATTAAACCACCTCTTTGAAAGAAAGCATGTATTTATGAATCAGTCACCATTCCCTTTTATGAGTGTTCAAGCATGAAGTCCAGTTACTTTTTATATTCAGTCAGTCCTTCAAGAGAAGTCAAGTCAAGAAACAGACAACACAAGGTTTTCTGAAACTCCATCATTATAGAGTATAACAACATGATCATGAAAGCCTGCCAGGGTGTCCTTCCAACAATTCTTTTATTATACAGAGGATGAGGTTATTTTGATTGCTTACTTATGTTTCCACCTTTCCCAGGATTGGGATGTCATTTACTTTCTCTTTTATTAACTAATGGTTGTTTTTTTTCATTACTACACCAGTATTATCTTTCCTTTCCTTATCTTATTACTCTGTCCTCTTTTTTTCTGTAGATTGAATTACCAAGCACGAGAGATACAATGCAAGTATAGGCAGTCTGAAGACTCCATCTCTCTTAAGCCGCAATAATCATGTCTAATACTCAAGAAGTTTGAAAATTGTAATCCAAAATGTAGTTGCTTATCCATCATAATGGGTACCAGCTACTTCCATAATAAGGATAAGTTCTTCAGGAGTCTCAATAAGCTTGAAGATGTATAATTACTTCCTGAAGATCCAAAGTCATGTGAATAGTGACAGTGTACATAAATCTTCCCTGGATAGTTACATGGCTGTCAAAGTAAATTGCCTGTATTTAATGGGGCTTACCCTTAAAAAACTGTTAAAGATTGGTCTCTCATAGGCTACATATCTATTCATCATCAGCCTCTTTCTTTAGAATAAGCTGCATTGATTGCAATGAAAGTATTTCTAAGGAATTGCCAAAACTTCCAATTAGACTAACATCAAATGTGCTAAAGAAATATTTTAAATATCTTTTGCTAAATTAGATAAATAGAAGAAGAACTCTTTGTATCAGACCAGGAACACATTATTTCTTTTGGGCTGAAGTATGCTTCCGGCTTTTGAATTGGATGCTAGCTTTGAACTCCCAAAAGTTGTGACTATAGCCAGTACGAAAATGAATTCCATTTCCTGCAAATAACATTAAACATTGTTACCATTGTGGAAATAATCTGGATGCTTTCCTCCAAAATGAAGGACCACGATTCACAATATTTAAAAAAAGCCAATCATTCAGGATGTTTTCCAGTTCTTTTCATAAGTTCTTGTTTTCCACCACGCTATGATTTCTCCTCCATCGTACATTTAGAATGTAATAAATTTTCCCTTTGGTCACATTCAAAATTACATTTTAAGAACAACTTTACAGGGTTTGGGAGGGGGGTGTCACACCCAGATTCAAAAAGGTTTAACTTGTGCATTTCTGTAATAAACAAGTCCCCTCACTCTTTAGTCGTCTTCTACTTCCATTATTTTGACTATGGAAGCTGCTACATACATAACAAACTGAAGCCTGTAGGAAAATTTTGCCTAAGGCCTCAAAATAATGGCAAATGCACAGCCAAGAAATGTTGTGAAGTTGCTTTAGTTGTGTGGCCAGTCAGGGGTTTTCTCTCCCAGAAGAAGGCAAAGGTTTGCAAGCATTGTTATCAAGTTGGTCACAAACATCATCTTCCTGTATACCTTACTAGGAACAAACAGTGGTTGATTGGGGAAAAAAAGAACAACCTTGCCTTGATCGTACATAGTTATCTCCAATTTGCTTCTTTCTTGCAGAATCGCACAAAGATAGCTTGTTACTCTCATGTAGACCATGTTTCTTATCACTTATTCTCCTCCCTGCCAATATATTGTTTTATGCACCATATCTGTTTGCATATCTTCTAGCCTATTTTCTCTCTAAAAGGCTCCCTCACCAGCTTCGTCTAGTCCAGTGGTTCTCAACCTGTGGGTCGGGACCCCATTTGGGGTCGAACAACCATTTCACGGGGGTCGCCAAACAACGCAGTCCGCCATTTTTCCCCCTTTTCCTTAGCTGTGCTACTCCCTTTTATTCTATTGGCTTTTGAAAGCCAATAGAATAGACTCTCTTGAATAGAGTCTAATTCTATTGGCTTTCAAAAGCCAATAGGAATTGTCCAGGCTGTCTCTGCCCTGCTGAGCCCGCCAAAAGTCCCATTCTGCAAATGGTGCTGCACCATTTGAGTAGTCCTCGACTTACAACCGGTTGAGTAGTCTTCGACTTACGACTGGTTGGGGGTCGTGGCATTAAAAAGGTTGAGAATCATTGGTCTAGTCCAAATGCTCTTTAAGATGGGTTTAAGTACATTCCCTGATGTCTACTGATTTTGGGTTCTTGCAGTCCTCAATGCACAACAAAACATCTCTCCAGGCTAAGTATTCTGGAATCTTTCAGGAGAAAAAAAAAAATCCCTAATGCTACAAAAAGATTTCAATGCAGAAGATTTTAGCTTGCTTCTTGGGAGTAAAAGCAGACTATTGGAGGCAAGAAAGGAAAATCAGGACATAAATGTGAAAGGAGTGGAATAATTAAACAATAATTAAAGGACCTTGGAGGTCTTCTAGTTCAAACCCTTCCTGTACAAACAGGAGAACCTGGCCTATACCATTCCAGACAAAAATTAGGCTAAATGCTCTCCACTTTGCAGAGCCAATTTATAATTGCTTATTCTATTACCATTAATATATTGGTATTTTGCAGTGGGAATCCCCCCAAAGCAATGTTTTAGATCCATTTTATTCAAACCATGTCTATAACCTGGAGGAACAAGAGAATTTTCAGATTGGGATAGATGTAAGGTGGAACGGGGGACAGCGAGAATATGAATGCATTAAATTCTGCAATGTGTTGCAGGGTAAATGCGTGGGCCTAAAAATGCAGAGCTTTTGACAGGTAAATACACGAATCCTGGATGCAAGCCGAAACAGGTTTTTACCTGCCTTTCAGCCAAAGTTACTTCTTAAGTACTCAACACCCACCTAAGAAAGCATTGCATTTACCTGTGCCTACTGCAGTCATATCTGCACAACTACAGAGAATAAATTGTGTGTGTGTATGTGTGTGTGTGTGCTTGCGCATGCGCACGCATGTATATGTGTATCTGCAAGAAAATAATTGAGAGGACTGGCTGTAGGACAATCCATATTTTTTTAAATTTTTTTTTTAAATGTTCTCCTTTATTAGAATTTTTTTAAAATTTTTATTAAGTTCAAAGGAAAAAAAGGGTTAAAAACATTGAACAGGGTAAATCGTCTTTGACTGACATCTCAGTCCATATTGTACATTAATTACATATAATATACCTATATACAACTATACATTTCTAGTCTCTATCACAGTTTATCTCTTTACTGTGACCTCTATTTTTTTCCCTCCATCTATAAAATTTATTCCATATTCAATAAAATTCTGTTTCTTCCTGATTTTTTTATCTTTTAAAAAATCCTATCTAGTTCTGCACAATACATAATTTTCTTTATTAGAGCTTCTCCACTCGGTACTTCCATTGCTTTCCACTTTTGAGCAAATAGTATCCTTGCTGCTGTGACCACATGGATAATTAAATATGTGTAGGACAATCCATTTTTGATTGCTTATGAGTTCTCACATGTACGTATGTATGTGTGCCAATGACTGGCATTGTAAACTAATTTGGGGTTGTAAAAAAATAAGACATCCTTCATCATCTTGACATTTGCTTTCAACACAGTTTAGACATTTCTTGGCGCCACCCTTTTTCATTGCAGATTTTGAAAGAGTATTATTACCTTCACCCAGTTGCATAGTTTGCTACAGATCCAAGATAGTACGGTACCAGCAGAACCAGTAGCACACAGATCAACAGACGTTCTAAAACAATTTTTTTTAGCAGGCATTCTGTATACAGTGCAACAAAATCAACATGCAGATGTGATTTAGCATATTTAATTTAATTTTGTCAAAACTGGAGGAAGAGCTTTTTTAATAGTACATCCCCATATTTCAGGTATAATTAGCCTATATTTCATACTTCATTGTCATTATTACTCAAACATTAATTTTGACTAGCAGACTCTCATGTGATAACTGATTATAAGCAAATTAAGACTATGAATGCCTTAAAATAACTGTAATATTGAGGTTAGAAGAAATAACAGCATTTATATAGGTAGAAGTTGACTTAATCTACATAAGGTGACCAACTTTTTTACAATGAAAACTTACAATTTACAAATAAATTGAAGAAAAAATATCGTAAATAAAAGAAACATTTTATTCATTGCAACAATAATACAGAATATATTATAATATGATAAATGCATAATAAAAACATTTGTAACAATAACATTTTATATTGTAATTATGCTTACATGCCGTGCCCCTGCCTGCGGCCACCCTGCCAGCACTGCTGCCCCGCTGTGTAGAGCAGGCCCCGTGGCTCCCAAAGCACTAGCTGCGCCGGCTCTGGCCCCAGGGGGCAGACCACCATCAACACACCCCGCCTGCAGCCGTCCTGCCAGCACCACCGCCCATCCTGCGCAGCCCTGTGTATAGCAGGCCCCGTAGCTCCCACAGCATGGGGGCAGCTGGCCGCTGCCGCCCCTCACACCCCCACCCATAGCAGCCCCACTGCCCCTGCCTCTTGTGCCCACAGCCATTATTGCCCTAGCAGGGCTGAAGATCAAGAAAAACTTACCATGGCGTCGCCGCTCCAGTCTCCTCCAGGTATCTTCGGGACTAACTAGGAGATGGTGTCGTTGGATAGTAGGGAGGGATGCAAAGTTCCTGCCAATTCGCTTTCGCTGCAGACAACTTGCATGTGCAAAGTTTGCGGGCCGGGTGTTTTGGCGCGCTCAGTAGCAATTCCTATTGGCTTTCGAAAGTCAATAGGGGGAGTAGCACAGCTCATGCAAAAGTTGAAAAAAAACCATCAATAAAAGGTACCGGAACACCGTTCTGAATGTTCTATAAGAAAAAAAAAGCCCTGCAGATTAGTCTTCAAATATCGAAAAGGAGGACATGTAGGAGGACACTTTTTGAGGGAGGACAGAGCTTACAAAAGGAGGATGTCCTCCCTAAAGGAGGACGGTTGATCACCTTAATCTACAGCTCTCTGTTTTTCGGTTTTACTGGGAAGTGAATGGCCCTTATTAAAATGTAGTTTGGGGCTTTTCTTTTCTACTTCTGTCTTTGGCTTCCAAATCTTTTTATCTCTCAAATGGAGAATATTCTTTTTTTATTCAAAGTCTGAAATAATCTTCAGATTGTTTTTCAATTTCCGTATCATACAGTTTGTAAACAAGGCTTAGTTTGCAGAGAATAAAATTCCCCTTTCCACCCCACCCAGGTTGTGCAAGAAGTCAAGTGCAAATATTTCATTGTGAGTTGTAATATAGAAAAGCATCCCTGGAAGTTTGTTGCCATACTTTAAGTTCATCGGACCAGGCTTTATTTGACACATCTCTGTGTTTGGAGATAGCCTTACTATACAGTGGAATCCTTCCTTTGGAATTCCTCACTGAAGGAATCTTGAGAAAATCCTTCATTCTTGGATTTAGAAGGTTGCTTACATTTCTTATAATGCAAATCTTACATGTACACACAGAGTTAAGTCCATTTACATCAATCGAAATTACTGTTACTGTGTATTTATAACACAGAAAGTATAGACTTATGATTATTTCAGTTTCTCTGAAGTTGTTATTCAAACTTTCAGGCCTAATAATGTAGTATTGTTATTTTAAGAAAGGGAAAAAAGTAGTGGAATGTTCCTTTAGGGAGCATGTTTTAAAAAAGAAATTCAAGAAAGGGATTGTTCACATGCACACAAGTTGTGTGTGCATCATATGATTAACTGAGTCACAGGGGTAATTGTGTCAGGAGAACTCTAAATTACTATATGCAAACAAGCCACTAACCAACCTAGAATGGTCTAGACTTAATAGTAGATCAACCAGATTTGATGTGGGGCTAAACTGATTTTCTCATCTCGTGTTGTTAAAAGAAAAATGTTCATCAGGGTCCAGTCCAAGTTGGGAATAAACAAAATGGAGACTGCTTTAGAAAGAAGGTTGGAGTTTATTGAAGAGCAAAGGCAGACAGAAGTGTGGCTCTGTGAAAGCTGACCGCCTGTTGCTGGGAGTGGTGGGGTTTTATACCTTCTGGGGCTCTTGAAGTTGTTTCCTGTTCCTGTTTGAGGCTTTGTATTTCCTGTGTCGTGTACTTTGACCTGAGTCTGAGTGTGCCCTTTTGGTATTGGTGGGTTAATCCTATTATGTCTCCTGTCCTTAGAATTTGGGTGGGAGTATGTAGATTTTAGGAGTCTTTGTCTTCCTAATAGCTTCCTGGCTCCAACTTTCCTGAATGGATTATTACATCTGCATTTCTAAAAACTGAACTCTGCCTAGTTTCTGCTTGGGGGAGAAGGGCTGTAGCTGGTTTCTGGGGGCTGGTTTCTGTCTTTTAAAAGATATTTCCATTATTCCTTTGGGGAAATATATTCTGCCTTTTTAATATTTCCCAAAATATTGATTTCTCTGGATTCTTCCCACAGTGTCATGCAAATTAATTTGATCTCCTTATTTCTGATATTCAGATGATGATCCATCTTGGTTGCCTTAAAAGTTTCTCTCATACCTATCCCACAATCACACAAAACTCCCCAAACTGTCTGTAGTGATGCTACCCCAGTTGTCCTATCCTCCAATCCAAAGAGGTGAAAAAAAATTAGAATTAGGAATGCAAATCTAATTATCCCCACCGAAAAAATATGACTAAGCTGTAATTAAAAATAAAATGTTATCACTTGTGTTTAGATAGTGATAACTTTTTTGACAAAACCTATTCTGTGCTGCAGTTCTTTAGGCCTTTTTGCATTTATAATACACTTGTGCAAATCACATGCCCATACCCTTTTAATGTTCAGCATCCTAAATCATCTATACATTTCATCAACAAAGCCAGCAATATTATCTGTTAGAAAGAAATACAAGGACGTAATCAGGGATAAATATCCCCCAAAGAGAGGGAACTCTAGCTGTCAGTGGCTGAAAATAGTTCTGCCAGGACATAGAAGTAATGATATGCTCTCAATTTCAGATCTGTCAAGAACAAAATATGAAAAAAAAACCAAGGCTTTGCATCATTTTCTGCACAATCCCTCAAGGGCAATAGTTCTGACTTCAACTTCATCTGGCTATCTGAAAGGAGCTTGCAGAAGTGAAGCGTCCACTCTTCTAGTTCAGCGCCAGCATATTTTGCCTCTTCATAATTTTCTTCATGATCCCCAAAATCATCATCCTGGTCTTTGTGTCCTGGCCTGATGGTATTTCTTCAATGCTCCTTCAAAGTTTCTCTCATGGATTTAATTGGGGTGTGGGGTGTGGGGTGGGAGAACAACTTCCAGGAATGTAGACTTAGAAGCTATGTCAGAACATAAGGCAATTGGTGTGTATACAAAAAGAATGTCTTATTATTGTAATTTCTTACACAGGGGAGAAAAACCAATTTGCAGAACTGATGTCTCTATAATTGTTGACATGGTGGAACCACCTGATTTGGGTTGTGTCTGGGTTTTTTTCTGCTTCATTTTAAAAAGATAAATATTGTCACTGAGTTTTTAAAGAGAGAACTACCCTAAAATGTGTCATGAGGTTTTTGTTTCATTATCTTTACACCTTCCTGGTTTGGCCTGAGTTTTTCTTAAATGCCATCCAGCTTGTTTGCTTATAAAATCTCTCCCTGGGTCACATTCGTGCAGACTAAAACTTAAAAAAGAAAAGAAAAACCTCAGCAGAAATCCCCTGAGGTAAAATACATCTTGATAGCATCACAATTACTACATAACCTGCTCTGAGATATTTTTAAACACTGGCAGCTGCAATTGTGAGAGAAGAAAAACTGTGGAAAAAATGAAACAGAGACAACAGGGAAGGACAGAACCGTCTGTCTCTGGGTGGAGTTGGGCTTTGTGTATGTACAGTCATAAATTCAAGCCGTTCCATTTTTGTAAATGAAATCATAACAAGATTCATATTCAGACTATCAATAGAGTTTCTCCTAGAACAGTTTCTTTCATCTCTTCCTCAAAATATGCAAAATCCCCAAATGTTCATAAACAAATTGCTTCCAATCCTAGTATCTACTGTACCTGCGGTGTGTAAATTAAACCAGTTCATTTCAAACACAAATTGAACAGCATTCCCTTTCATTTCTATGTATCAAACCCTCTGATTTATATTTTTAATGTCTGTTTCCATATGGAGGATTAGTTCCTTGGCTCAACTTAAAATTGGCAATAATATAGAATGAATTTGGGACTTGTTTTGATAGAAACCAAACTTCAGGTAGGATTGTCTTGATAAAAAAAACTTCTTAGTAATAGTAGTAAAGTTGGAAGGGACCTTGGAGGTCATCTAGTCCAACCCCCTGCTCGGGCAGGAAACCCTACACCATTTCGGACAAATGGCTGTCCAGTCTCTTCTTAAAAACTTCCAGTGTTGGAGCATTTACTGCTTCTGGAGGCAAGCTGTTCCACTGATTAATTGTTCTCACTGTCAGGAAGTTTCTCCTTAGTTCTAGGTTGCTTCTCTCCTTGATGAGTTTCCACCCGTTGCTTCTTGTCCTGCCTTCAGGTGCTTTGGAAAATAGCTTAATTCCCTCTTCTTTATGGCAGCCCCTGAGATATTGGAATACTGCTATCATGTCCCCCCTTGTCCTTCTCTTCGTTAAACTAGACATACCCAATTCTCGCAACCGTTCCTTATATGTTTTAGCCTCCAGTCCCCTAATCATCTTTGTTGCTCTTCTCTGTACTCTTTCTAGAGTCTCAACATCTTTTTTACATCGTGGTGACCAAAACTGGATGCAGTATTCCAAGTGTGGCCTTACCAAGGCATTGAAGAGTGGTATTAATACTTCACGTGATCTTGATTCTATCCCTCTGTTAATGCAGCCTAGCACTGTGTTGGCCTTTTTGGCAGCTGCAGCACACTGCTGGCTCATATTTAGGTGATTGTCTACTAGGACTCCGAGGTCCCTCTCACAGTTACTACTATTGAGCATGGTGCCACCTATGCTGTACTTGTGCATTTGGTTTTTCTTGCCTAAATGTAGAACCTTGCTTTTTTCACCATTGAATTTCATTTTGTTAGTTAGTGCCCAGTGTTCAAGTCTGTCCAGATCCTTCTGTATCTGAAGCCTGTCTTCTGGAGTGTTGGCTATTCCTGCCAGCTTGGTGTCATCTGCAAATTTGATGAGTTCCCCATCTATCCCTTCATCCAAATCGTTGATGAAGATGTTGAAGAGTACTGGGCCCAGAACAGAGCCCTGGGGCACCCCACTACACACTTCCCTCCATATAGATGCAGTTCCATTGAGGACCACTCGCTGAGTACGGCCGGTCAGCCAGCTACGGATCCATCTGGTGGTGGTTCTGTCTACCCCACATTTTTCTATCTTGTCAAGTAGTAGGTTGTGATCTACTTTATCAAATGCCTTACTGAAGTCCAAGTAAATTATGTCCACAGCATTCCTCTGATCCACTAATTTTGTCACTTGGTCAAAGAATGCAATAAGATTTGTCTGGCATGATCTATTTTTGACAAACCCATGTTGGCTTTTAGTAGTGACTTTGTTTGCCTCTAGGTGTTCGTTGATTCGTTGTTTGATTATCTTTTCCAGGATCTTCCCAGGTATTGAGGTCAGGCTGATAGGTCTGTAATTTCCTGGATCCATTTTTTTTCCTTTTTTGAGGATGGGAACTACATCAGCTCTTTTCCAGTCCTCTGGTAGTTCCCCTGTGTTCCAGGATCTTTGAAAAATATAGTTCAGTGGCTCCGATATCACATCTGCCAGTTCCTTGAGAACTCTGGGGTGTAATCCGTCTGGTCCTGGCGATTTGAACTCATCTAGGCTGGACAGGTGCTCACTAACGATTTTCTTGCCTATCTTAACTTGTGTTTCTGTTTTGTTTTTTGTGGCACTATTTTTGATAGGTTGGTCTGTTTTTTCCCTTTGTGTAAAGACAGATGCAAAAAATGAGTTAAATAGTTCTGCTTTCTCCCTGTTGCTTGTCACCTTCTTGCCACTTCCACCCACTAATGGACCAATCATTTCCTTCACTTTTTTCTTGTTTTTTACATGTTGAAAGAAGCTTTTTTTGTTATTTTTGACTTTGGTCGCAAGCCTTAGTTCATTTTGAGCCTTGGCTTTCTTCACTTCATCTTTGCAGGCTCGGGCTATTTGCTGATATTCTGACTTAGTTATGTTCCCCTCTTTCCACTTTCTATACTTGTCCTTTTTATCTTTCAATTTGTCAGAGAGTTCTTTATGCAGCCATGCTGGTTTCTTTTGAGAGCTGTTATTTTTCCTCTTTGTTGGTATTGTGCTAGACTGTGCTTTTATTATCTCATTTTTCAAAATTTCCCAAGCTTCTTGAGTTGTTTTCCCCTTGAGGATTCTCATCCATGGAATCCTTCCCAAGCCCTCTCTAAGTTTATTGAAATTAGCTCTCTTGAAGTCCAAGACTCTAGTTTGACTGTGTTCTATTGGTTGTGCTTCTATAATGTTGAATTCTAATATTGCATGATCACTTCCTCCCAGGGTTCCTATGGCTCCAACACCGTCTATCATTTCATCTCTGTTAGTGAGAATTAGATCCAAAATGGCTAATCCCCTAGTTCCATTCTCTACTTTTTGGGAGACAAAGTTGTCTGCTAGGTTTGCCAGGAACCTGTTTGATCTTCCACTTGGTGCGGAGTTTGTCTCCCAGTTGATGTCAGGGTAGTTAAAGTCCCCCATTACTATTGTGATGTGCTTCCTACATACCTTAGTTAGCTGACTAGCAAAAAGTTCATCTATTTCCTCTGTTTGGTTGGGTGGTCTGTAGTATACACCTATGGCAATGTCATTCCCCCCCCCCTTTTATATTGACCCAAATGCATTCAAATGCAACTTCAGTGGAGGAGGCTTGAGATCTGCCATCTCTTTTTTGATCTGATTTATATTCTTTCTCGATCTGCAGGAGAGAAGTAACAAAAAAGTCAAGAGGCAATCTTGACCACATAGTCATGACTGCCATCTTTATAAATGACTTAGATGAGGGAATTGAAGGGAAACTCATCAAATTTGCAGATGACACCAAACTGGCAGGAGTATCCAACACCCAAGAAGACAAACTCAGGATTCAAAAAGATCTTGACAAACTTGAACAATGGGCCCTATCTAACAAAATGAGTTTCGATATGGAGAAAAGCAAAGTTTTACATTTAGGCAGGAAAAAATCAAAGGTACAAATACAGATTGGGTGAGACTTGGCTCAAAAACAGTAACTGTGAGAGGGACCTTAGAGTCCTAGTCCTAATAAAAGAAGCTAATACAATCCTGGGTTGTATAAACAGAGGCATAGAAACAAGATCATGCGAAGTATTAGTACTGCTTTATAAAACCCTAGTAAGACCACGCCTAGAATATTGCAGCCAATTTTGGTCACCATATCACAAAATAGATGTTGAGAGTTTAGAAAAAATTCAGAGAAGAGCAACCAAGATGATCAAACGCCTGGAGACTAAAACATATGAAGAATGGCTGCAGGACTGGAGTTTGGCTAGTCTAAAGAAAAGAAGAAATAGGGGAGATATGATAGCAGTATTCCAGTATTTGAGGGGCTGCCACAAAAAAGAAGGGGTCATGTTATTAACCAAAGCACCAGAGGGAAAGACGAGAAACAATGGTTGGAAACTGATCAAAGAGAGAAGCAACCTGGAATTAAGGAGAAACTTCCTGACAGTGAGGACAATTAACCAGTGTAACAGCTTGCCTCCAGAAATCGTGGGCGCTCCATCACTGGAGATTTTTAAGAAGAGACTAGACAGTCACTTGTCTGAGATGGTATAGGTTCTCCTGCTTGAGCAGGGGGCTAGACTAGAAGACCTTTAAGGTCTCTTCCAGCTCTACTCTATTCTATCTTGATTTTCTGATCCCTTCTGTGGACACCCATGGCCTCCCCATCTCCTTGCTCCAAATCTAGTTTGAGTCTTGTATTTGAAACACCAAGGAAATGACTTTTTTAAAAAGAGCCACTTTCCTCGAGAAGTGCACACATGTTTTGAAAAGCTGTGAGGCTTTTTATCATATTTCATTCTGAATTTGGCAAGAAAATATGTACCTTACCACAGGAAGAAGTATTTTTCTGCATTTTGCTTTCAAAAACTGGAAGAGTATGGCAAAGATACATTATCATAGAAAGAGGTAGAGTTGAAATATTTAGAATTATTTTTATTTTTCAGAGTCAGAAGAGTTTAAAGGCAAAAAGGTGTAGATATTTTTTGGGGGGGAGAGGAAGCAAAATGCCATTTCTCAATGTTCTGGGGCTGAAAAAGAGAAACATAGACAGTTGAAAGATATCCTTTAACTCTGCCTTTCTTCTCCCTGTTTGCCACCTCTATCGCCTACTTTTTTTTTTAATACAGTCACAATGAAGTACAAGTGGCAAACAAATGTTGCCATTTGAGATGACTTTGTACATGGAAAAAAGTCATTAATAACGAGCCAGAGATATTAACACTTTCTATAATGCTGGTGTGCTTTGTGTATAAATGACTTTTAGTTTCTAGTTATATGTTTTTGTTTTGGGTAGATTTTTTTTCCTGTGCTCATTATGGTTAGCTAGATTTCCAAGTATTGTTTGGAGATGATACACATCCAAGAAAAAAAAAACACCTGCTGTATGTTTTTAAGTCTCTTCTGCAACTGTGTCTTTATCATACTGTTTGCTTATTTTTCATTGATGTATATATGTGTGCTATTATCTGACATGTACAGAATATGGCAAGTAGGTGATAAATCTAATCATGTCACCTCTCATCAGATGGCTTAGGTGTGGCTGACTTCTTTAATTAATTCAGCTATATAAACAGAAATGGCTGATGAACAGATTTGCAAAGAAAATAAACCACGGGAGCTGTGTTGAAATACTTCTAAACACTTGACCTCAGCTCTCTCAAACCCAAGAAATCCAGAGCTAAGCTTGTAATTCTATCTGAGTCACCTTTACTTAGAGATGTACACATTTGTTAATAAGGATAAGGCACTCCCTTGTTTAAAAGTCTGAGGCAGGGCCCAGCCAAATGTATATGGAATCCAAAATATTCTGAGATGTAATCTCAGTTTTTCATGACAAGAGAGAGAGAGAGAGAGAGAGAGAGAGAGAGAGAGAGAGAGAGAGAGAGAGAGAGAGAGAGAGAGAGAGAGATCATTAGTGTGTGTAGTGAAAAATGTGAGTAAAGGGTTGACTTAACAAGGAAACAAGGCAACTGTAAAATTAAGAGAACTTGAGTGTTGTGAGAAAAGAGAGAGATTGTTGTTACTTTTACTGAGAATCTTAAAAGACTCTTTGCAACCAGACAAATGTTCATTCTGTAATTAAGGATGGAGAAGTTTTGTTAATGTATTTTTTTTAAGTCATAAGACATCAGGTAGAATGTCATATGTTAGAGTTATGTAAAGTTTTCCTTCTTCATGAGCTACTTGTCCCCTGAGTCATGGTTTACGATACTAACTGCTACCAGAAAAAGAGCAGATAAAAGACTGTGGTAACTTCAATATAAGAACAAAATGCTTGTCATATTGACAATGGAAGCAGCAAAATCCTAAGAATATTTATCTATCTCCAAAATAAACTTGAAATGAATTGCAATTTCTAATCATATAAATCTTGATTACGGTATACTTTAAGTATACAGGGTGTGGGTGTGGGAGTCCAAAAATAAAAATTATCAACTCTATCCTTTTTACTTGTCACAGGTGTGCTTCAATCTCATGATCATAACTGCATGTAGAGTTACTAGGCCTAACTCTTTTTCATCCATCTGCAAAGAAATTATGAATAGTTTTAAAGGTGCCTAAGTTCCATAATGGGCTGGATTAGAGCAACAAAGTAGAGCTGAATCTATAAGATATGGTGATGAGGCTGGTTGTATTAAATCAAGCTTGGGATCTGGAACTGGGATTGTTTTGGGAAAGGTTCTGAAAAATTGGTTTTTGCATACTCTCGGATCCTGACATTCACCAGGACCAGGATAGCCATGAAAAGGAATGCATTTGCATAATTACATTAGTGTCCATTGTGAGCCAATTGGATTTGATAACAATGCTCCATCAAGTCCAAACCAGTGCAATGTTTCCTAAGCAGAGTGTCTGTAATTTCACAGTGAAGCAAAATTCAAAAACTTGACTGACTTCCTCTACATAATAGTGGACGAGCAGATGCAATGATCAATTGCTTTTCAGGGTCATTTAAGAAGTTAGCTTTAAAAAATGAGAACAGAAGCAGAGTTGCCTTCGCTTATTGTTTTGGCTCACTAGCGACATTTCTAACCCTAAATGTCTTAGGACTTGGATATATGAGAAACTTTCTCAATCTGTATCAGTCTGCCCAGAAGTTAAGACCAGCAGGAATTGGTTCAGTTTACAGAGGTCTGTTTGGAAGGCATAAAGGACATTACTCCTAGACTGGAACATGGCCTGTTTGGAGTTATAAGTCATTTCCACTTTTTCTAAAGTCAGGAAATGGGCCATTTAGTCTTTTGAAAGAAATATTAATGCTTCTAGTATGATTATTGCTCTTGTACGCTTTTCTATCATTGAATGTATTTCCAATTGTGTTTCAGTTGATTTGCATATTTTTCAGCAGGTTTTAATAACATGTAAATATTCAGTTAATAATTGATACCCCTGATCTGACTTTTTAATCCGATACTCGCAACAATCTGCATGTATACTGCCCTAGCTTCTGAACTGACTATTAAATGATGATGTATATGACTGTTGGTTTGTCCTAAATGACACTAAAAGAGATTTGGAAGAGTTTTCTTCTCGTTTAATTGGGCTTACATTTAAAAAAAAATGGGTGCTTTGAAATGTATCTTTTGAAAGTAATGGTATTACCTTCTTGAAATGTATATTTTTGTTTTTTTTTCAAACATTGGCCAAACTTAATGATTGCCTGGTTTTTTTCATGAACAATCATTCCAGTTCTTCAATTTAAAAAAGCCAGGAACTTTAAGGGAACTCTTACTGGGACTGATCTCTGAGAACCTATCCAAAAGCTGGTCAGAACAGGTGCTTTACCAGGTAAGAATTAGTCCAGATCAGCTGTCCAGATCAGCTGTAATAAACAGATATCAATCTCTACGTGCTTGAGTGGCAAGCATGTAGAGATTGATATCTGTTCCTGCTTAGTTCATCATGGCCTTGGCTTCTGTGGCCTGAAGGTTGAAGAAACCAACTTTGAGACCCCAGACAATGAAGGCAGACATCCCTGGTTCTGAAAATTGCTTGTTCGTTTAAAAGGTTATTTTCCAGTTCTTCAAAGCATGTTCTAGATTTAATAACGATTCGGCCTGATTATAACCACGTGGTTTCAGCATAGGAATTTTGGCAGTCAGCCTCCACAATTTCATTCATTCTACCAGTAGGACTAGAAGTGAGAACCACTACTAGTGTATTAGGTCTTCCTCTCTTAAGTGCCATCTGTGAAGCTGATTCAAAGGAGGCATTGTTGCTTGTCATCTGTCGTTAGTAAGCAAAACATCGATAGAGGAGCTTGTAAGGCAAACACTGTTCTTTCATCTGCACCTTTTTAGGACAATGTGCAGAATTCTCAGTTGGTTTCAAAGAAGATTAAGTAATATTAACCAACTTTTAAAATTAAATTTCCTGGGAGACTGCTCAATGCTTTCATTTTGTTCTATTGACTCATATTGCTTTTTTTTAAATAATCCAAACAATTTTTCTATCGAATAAGAATTTTGTACTTAAATCTTCCCTGACAACAAACTGGAAAAGATCTTGGTTACATCTTTGGCATGATATCCCTGAGACATTTACAACATATCAGAGTAACTTCTTTAATGTAAGAAAGAAAAATATCACTGTTTAGAAAACTATACATTTCCTATGTTATACTTGTTAAGAAAACGAGATGTCCAAGCAAATAGTCTTAAACTAGTCAGACTATCCTGACATACAATCCTAAAATATAACAGATGCAGACATTTTTATGATGTATTTAAAGTGCCAAATGTTTAATTGCTAGTTGGTTTTGTAGGATTTTTCTTCAGCCAGGGACTATGTTTGTTTGCTTTTAGTATGACAACTAGTCTAAGAATGCACGGGTGGTTAACCAAAGGGGTGTAGGTAGTTTTGAAACATGCCTAACTACTTGAAGACGAGTGTTGAAAACTTTAAATAACTGAACTTGCCCATAGCGCTAGTGAGCCAAAACAATAAGCAAAGGCAACTCTGCTTCTGTTCTCATTTTTTAAATGGTTTTGTGTGAGTGAGATTAACATTTACTTAAGAGCGTTTGACAGCAGGCTGAAATCAAGATTTCGTCAAGAAGGAACTTAGGATTCAGCTTGACATGTTTTAGGAGAGACACGTGTGTCATTTTTTTTTTACTGAGTCACACCATTCTGATCAGCAAGGACGATCTGTAGAAAGAACTTTTCACCATGTTTGGAGATAATAAAGAGTCTACAGTTTTCCCTCTATTTATTCATTCAAGTATGTATTTATCTATCAAGTTTAAGTATCGCCCCTCTCACTTTCAGGATGATTCTAGATGGTTTACAGCAAAAAATACGTATCATATTTATATAGTCACCCAACTCATAAAAACATGATTCTCTTCAGCAGGTTTATATAATTGAAAAGTTATGAGATCAAGCTATTTAAATGATTAGTAAATCTAGTAGTAAACTAACAAATGTTATCTTGCCTAGTAAAGGGTTTTGTAAAACTAAAAAATCTGCATGTTATGCTATGAATATGGATTGGCCTTATGAATGTATTGACTTAATAAGGATTGTGGTATCCTTGGTTTTTAAAATTTTCGCCCGTACTGTGGTTGCAAACATTTTATGCTGTATGCTGTTTTAGTTGGTAGCATTTTAAAATGTGCTTTTATAAAATGGAAACCACCATGAGGAGGAAATTTCCTGAAAAAGGCCCAAAGCAGGGGTGTCAAGCCCGATTGCATTGCGGGCCGTATCGTGCTGTATCGGGATGTTTTTTGCCTTTGTGGAACTGCAAACAAGAGTATAAATCAGTGGTTCTCAACCTTTTTAATGCCGTGACCCCCAACTGGTTGTAAGTCGAGGACTACTCAACCGGTCGTAAGTCAAGGACTACTCAACTGGTGCAGCACCGTTTGCAGAATGGGACTTTTGGCAGGCTCAGCAGGGCAGACACAGCCTGGACAATTCCTATTGGCTTTTGAAAGCCAATAGCATTAGACTCTATTCAAGAGAGTCTTTCTATTGGCTTTCAAAAGCCAATAGAATAAAAGGGAGTAGCACAGCTAAGGAAAAGGGGAAAAAAATGGCAGACTGCGTTGTTTGGCGACCCCCGTGAAATGGTCGTTCGACCCCAAATGGGGTCCCGACCCACAGGTTGAGAACCGCTGGTATAAATAGATCTGCAGCAAATATGCTGAGCAGAATTCAGTTTCTCCAATTTCGTTCCCATCTCTTTGGGGTTTTTTTTTTGTGCTCTACAGCATAAAATAAAAAATTTGTAATTTCTGTTACCCAAAATAAAAACATTTTTAGAGCTGCTTGAATTATATATGATCCAAACTGTTGTAAAGTGTAGTCTTGTTAACAAAACATGTGGCTGCATCCAGAAATGTGAAAAATATTTGAACTTGGGAATGCAGCCTGGTCTGCCTAACAATCCTTTTCTGTTCAAATGAATATTAGATCCTGTATGCATTATGTACTCAGAATAGTTTTATGGACCTCTGTTCACCAGGTTAATGCATTAATTTATACAGTGTGTATTGATTTTTCAAGGTAAAGTTATTGGGTCTGTTTGACCTTATCCTTGACTCTTACTGAGTGGCTGAATAAATGTAAGCATTTGGAAATGTTGAAGGTTTTGACATTATTTAATAAAAATAAAAACATAATGATTTTTTTTTCTTATATGGATAAAAGAATCATTTAAATATCCACTGCAACATTAATGTCTAGTTTCTGTTTTAGTTAAAGTGGTGAATGGGACACAGCAGAAAAGTTCAAAATTAAAATTATTTTTATATGAAAAGGTATTAGGGAGAATTTATCATGTTTTGTTCTGCATAATGGACAAGCTTTATCAGATACCAGCAGATCACAGCATTCAAATAGAAGGGTATGAGAACTATGCAGTCAACCTTTGTAAAGGGAAGCTTCAAGTATTGAATTTGTGTGAAGGAGGAAAAAAAAAAAAACAAAGCAGATAGGAATTCCCATGCAGTGGCTGAAGTCACATTAAATAAATTACTTTCCCCTTTCCCTCCTATTCAAAGGTACAAAATAAAAAAAGTGCAAAACCAAACATTTCCTTTGCATGGGAGAGATGGTGCTTTAGGACTGTCTTTCTCAAAAGAAGACTAGGAGTACAAGGCAATGCAGAATCCCTTATGCAGAGTGCATTATATTTCCTATAAGAGAAAATGATGCTTGGAAATCCCTTTTTATAATCATAGTCCCCAACAGTAGATGATATACAAAGGTTTCTTGAAAACTTTCTAGATCAGGAGAAAATGGGAGATGGGTCTACATGTGCTCAGGACAGCTGAGCCTCATGAGAAGATTACAGGACAACAGTTTTATGAGAGTTTGAGTGCTAGGAGATAACAGGATCAGGCATCTTACTTGGAACCACAGCAGAACCTTTTAAAGGACACTGTTCACAAACCTTACTTTCTAAACCAGTGGTTCTCAACCTGTGGGTCGGGACCCCATTTGGGGTCGAATGACCATTTCATGGGGGTCGCCAAACAACGCAGTCCACCATTTTTTCCTCCTTTTCCTTAGCTGTGCTACTCCCTTTTATTCTATTGGCTTTTGAAAGCCAATAGAATAGACTCTCTTGAATAGAGTCTAATTCTATTGGCTTTCAAAAGCCAATAGGAATTGTCCAGGCTGTCTCTGCCCTGCTGAGCCCACCAAAAGCCCCATTCTGCAAACGGTGCTGCACCAGTTGAGTAGTCCTTGACTTACGACCGGTTGAGTAGTTCTCAACTTACGACCAGTTGGGGGGTCGCGGCATTAAAAAGGTTGAGAACCACTGTTCTAAACACTTTTAAAAAACTGCCTATTAACTTTCTTAAATCATATCGTCAGTTAACCATCAGAATGACAAGTTTGAAAGGTCATCAGGTGAGTTTTATCTTCAACTCTGAACAAAAGAAAAAAATTATAAGCTTAAAGAATTTGACCAGCAAAAAGCTAATCTCAGAAAGTTATAAACAGATTAAGGGCCCCGAAACATTTGGAATATTGGCTTTTATTATAAAATTTTGGAATTAACTATAAAAATAGACAGCTTCTTGTGGGAAACAGACTGATTTCGGCTATCCTGGCTATTGCAAGTCATAACTGCAAAAAAGTTTAAAAAATTGGAGATCAGAGGAGATTAAAGCTTGTAAGCAGAAAGGGGAAAAGTGCAAGCCTGTTTTTGATCTCAAGTAAGATTAGAAAATAATAGAAAACATTATAATATCAGAAATATTAAAAAAGAGGTTTGAAGAATGGAACCAGAAATTAGCAACCACAATATCAGCACTATCATGATGTCTCCTTCTATGGATTCTAAAGAATCTTAATGAAGGAATGATAGATGTGGAACAAATTTTATTTGACAAGACACAGAGAAAGTGGAAATACACATGAGAAGGGAAGAGAATGGTTTGGAAAAGGATATTGGATGTACAAAATAAACTGGCTGAAGTTTTAAAAATTAAAAGGGAAATACAAATGATAAACCAAGAAAATTGCCTGAAAAATGTTTTCTTATTGGATCTACAAAAGAGACTTGTTAAAACCTGGAAGAAATCTATGCAACGGGATAAAGAACAACCAAAGAGAAATTAAATCCTACAACAAAATTTAATTGAGTTAAAGATTAAGACAGTTAGAAATAAAAGAAAGGAATATAAAGTTGGTTTATTTGATTAAAGTTAAAATAAGACATTTGGTTGCAAATTTCTGGTAACTCTTTATGGATTTTTTGTTGGCACCTGGACTGAAAAGTTTATGTTTTATGGATATAATTATAGATAAAGCTTAGAATATGGGATAAAGAGATCTCTGTTTGTAACCTTATAGAAGGTGAAGACTTATGAAATTTGTCTATATTGTTGTGATGAAGGTTGGAAGTAACTTCATGATACATCTTTTTTCCTCCTTTTTATATTCTTTCTTTTCTTTTTCTTCTTTTTTTCTACATTTTTCCTATTCTCTTTCTCTTAGTTCAGTTTGTACAGGTAATCCTCAACTTACAACAGTTTGTTTAGTGACCATTTGAAGTTACAATGACACAAAAAAGTGCTTATGACCATTTTCACACTTACGACCATTGCAGTATCCCCATGGTCATGCAATCAAAATTCAGATGCTTAGCAACGGACTCGTGTTTATGACGGTTGCAGTGTCCCAGGGTCATGTGATCCCCTTTTGCCACCTTTTGACAAGCAAAGTCAATGAGGAAGCCAGATTCACTTCACAACTGTGTTACTAACTTAACAACTGCAATGATTCACTTAACAACTGTGGCAAGAAAAGTCACAAAAAGGAGCAAAATTCACTCAACAACTGTTTCTCTTAGCAACAGAAATTTTGGGCTCAATTGTGTCGTAAATCAAGAACTGCCTGTACTAGTTTTTACTATTGCAGTCAAAATTCTTTTTAAAAATTATATAATACTGCTGTACTGGATGTGGTAAGAATATGCATGAAAATTAAAAAAAAAAACAAAATTCTATCTGTCTGTCTGTCTATCTTTCTATCTATCTATCTATCTATCTATCTCATCATCATCGTCATTTATAAAATGAACTAAAATAAAGTGCATGATTAAAAAAATTATGGAAATAGTACAGTATGCAATTAAAGAACCCCAGAACATTCAGCATTATGTTTAAATATTAGGTTACAGACAGTATTATTTAGCTGATACTGTTTTTGAAGACTGTGCTAAAAGTCCAAATAAACACAGGTTTATCAGGAAGTATAGAAACAAACTGTATTAGACTTCAGCCTAGTCATGTACAATTAGGAGAACCATTGAAATCTATTGTTTAATTTATTCCACTGATTTAAGTGGGACTAAGCAAAGTAAATTTAGATTCAATAAATCTAAATAAGCTGGAGAAAAAAATTAGACTCCATATACCTAGGGGATGTTAACTAAATTAAAAAGTATGGTTTAGCTGCAAAGAAAATGATTTTGCTCCAGGAAAATCTCTGGATTTTTTTTCCCCTAAGAAGATGGAACAGACTGCCAAGTATTCCTACTTTTCAACTCTACCAAGAGAATTTTCCTTTTGACCATATATGTTGTTTCTCTTCTGTTTAATGTTCTTATCATTATTTCAAAATGTGATAAATCTGAAACACTTGAAAGGAATGGTACCCAAATGGATTTATATCAAACTACATGGAATGGCAGGCTTGGTGATCTTTCTAATGTGGTTGTTAAATGCCATTGGCAGAAATGAAAATGAATCATGTCATGGGGCAAGGTGAAGGTGGTTGAGTTTGCCTTTCATTCCTCGAAATCAGATTACAGCCTCCTTATTTACAGAGTTCAAAACTTGTTTTTCCTGATAGAATTAACTTCAAGGTTGCAATTAATTAGATTTGAGATTACTGTTCTGCTGATTACATTCTGCGGGGAAACAAGAGAAACATGTCTTGTCACCATAATTGTCTTTATTTTAAACTTTGTATTCTTTCATTTTTCAATTAGTAGTCAAGGCAAACAGAAAAACCTAACTATGTCAAGCCATTTAAACTCAAAAGGGGAACTAAAAGACAAATTGGGATGGGTGGGGATTCCTTTTATAAATATTCAAGTAACAAAATAAACAATGCCCACTAAGGATGTTTTGCCTTGTCAGATCAAAGAAAAAAGATACATATTAGCATTCCTCAAAACTAATCTGTATCATTTCTGAGGTATTAGTTACGCATTAATATCCCCTTTTTTGAAGAATTCAAAAATATAGATTTCTTTTAAACTTTTATATGATGAGAAAATTTTTAAAAAGAACTCTTACCTAGCAACAGAATTTTAAGGCATGGAAAACAACAAAATCGAGATGAATAGAATAGAATAGAATAGAATAGAATAGAATAGAATAGAATAGAATAGAATAGAATAGAATAGAATTCTTTGTGATTGGACACACAAGGAATTTGTCTCTGGTAAATAAGCTCTCAGTGTACATGCAAACAACAAAGTGATAAGTCATAAATCATAAGATACAATCAAAAATATGTTATGAACAATTGATAAATCACAATACACCAATAGGAGAAAGTAGTAGGAAAGATGAAAGGTGAGAAGATGAGAAGATGAGAAAGAAGAGAAGATCTCAAGGATAATAGCAAGAGAAATCAAGAAAAGGATTTGGACATGGAATAGTCGTGACATGAAATTTGGATTGATGTACTCTTATGGCATTTACAAAGTAGGCTGGTGAAAGCTTTCAAGACTCCTTTTGAATGCCAAAGATTGATGAAAGATCAATCCTGTGATGCCATTGGAATGATTTAAAGGTCAATATTGTGAAGAAATCATCCATAAGTGTGACCAAGTCTGTTTCTGTCCCATAGCGGGGCCTGAAACCTGACTGGAAGGGGTGTAGATAATCTGTTTCCTCCAGGATGCCCTGAAACTGCCAAGCAAACACCTTCTTCACCATCTTCCTTAAAAAGGCAAGGTGAGAGATTGGACAGAAATTGTCTGTCATCAGACAGGTGGAATCAAGCAATGCTTTGTTTTAAGGAGGGAGTGAACCAGGGTCTCCTTAAAAGGTCCCAGAAAGAATTTATTACTACCTGAACCCACCTGGCTATCACCATCCTGGAGACAGGGATCTATCTGATAAGTGATTGTGCTGACAGCATCAAAGACTCTGTCCACTTCATCAGTCCAACAGGACCAAATTGATTCCAGAAAACCAGATATTTCCCCAGGCATCACACAGGTCCAGGTGATCCTGATCAGGGCCTCTAGGCCAGGGGTCCATGAACCAGTACCGGGCCGCGACATGCCAGCAACCAGGCTGCACAAACAAGCAAAGCCCCATCTGCGGGATGCAGGCAGCACACAAAACCACGCCCTCTCCGGTCTGCGGAAAAATCTCTCTTCACATAACCGGTCCCTGGTGCCCAAAAGGTTGGGGACCTGTGCTCTAGGCAACACTCCGTGGAAGCAATAAGAGTGGAGAAATAATGGTGTTTCTCTTCTCTTACTTCCATTGAGTAGGCCTTAATAGCAGCTCCATTAGTCTGGTCAGATTCATCCATCATTTAATAGAGTTTGAAAACAACTGAAAATCATTTACAAAAATTATTATAATTGCATAACCTGCAAGTCCATGCAGCAACACATATTCCCTTTCATTTCCCACTTATGCTAATCCTTTTTTCATATAACACAGTAGTATCCACCAGTGCATCTCTCTAATTTCCCCATATTTTGTCTTCCGAAAGGACGGATTTTCTCTTTTATTTCCTGAAAACCCTTTCTTATATAATACTTTTTTTTTTTACAATGGCACACAGTAAAGTAAACAAGTCAGCACCTTTATCTTTTAATCACAGCATCCTTTAACTTCATCTTTGCTGTTATAATCCAGGCATTAAATAATTTTCTAATAATTGGCTGGACTGTGCGTTCAGAGCTGAAATGCTTGATCTGACATAGCAGCAGCCTTATCCCCAAAGCTGGATTTCAGTTATCCTCTTAATTTCATAAACCATGGGAATTGTGCTCAGAAGAAGAAAATGAAAAAGCAAATAGGACCTGCTTAACAACATATAAGTAGAAGGTCAAGGTAATGTCCCCTCAAATTGTCTTGCAATGATCTCTAAACATGTCCTGAAATCTAAGACTTTATGCAGGATGAAAGTAACTAGTCATAGTCAGTTAAGCTGTCTGTATTGATTTGATTGCAATTGCTCTCTGGTGTGATAGTTTTGTTCCATTGTTTTCCCTGCATTCATTTCCCCCTCAGTACGCTTCTTTTAACAATTAGAGATGGAACTTTATCGGTTTAAAAGTAGAATTTCTCATCTTTTGGACACGCAAAACTTCATGGCTGCACAGCTACCCCTTGTGTTTCAGAATTGCAATAAGATTTGTTAAGTTTTATTTTGTTAGCTTTTTAGCAGGAGCACACAAAGAACTAATTTTCCTAGAATTGGGCAAAGCTAAAAAATTCTTGGTAGAAGACCTGTCTGCTAGGTAGGAGATTCAACCTGCATCTCATTTTGGAACTAATGGAAGAAGAGTTTAAATAAGGTTTTAAAATTGCCCTTTCTTCCAGTTTATAACTCCATTCAGTCGATGGATAGATGGATGGATGGAAGGATGGATGGCTGGATGGATGGGTGGGTGGAAGGAAGGAAGGAAGGAAGGAAGGAAGTTCTCCAGAAAAAAATATTCAAGACAGCCCATTTATTTATCTAATTCCAGCTATTGCATAAAGGTAAGATTCAAAAGCCATGTTAATAACAACTAGAGCTGGGATGAAATGGCTGCCTTATATAACTTTAAGATAAATTCTTAAAGTTGGGTAGTTTCTTCATGTCAAAAATCAACTTGTTACTATCAGCTTTGGAAGAAAAGGAAAGAAGTCAGCAATTTTCTAGACAGTTCTTCTCCATTTAAATGACATCCCTATTTACTACAGCTAGAGGGGGAGATGTTAAACAGTCAAGTTAGCATTTCAAAGTAGCTTAAGCATAGGAATGGGGGGGGGGGAATGAATGAAGTAGAAATTGTCTTCCAACACAGCTTCTGTTGAACATATTTCTAGTTGAGACATTGTCCTATAAAAATATGTCTCATGTCTGCCAATAATCAACTTTATTGAATGACATAGATTTTACATCACTTGAGATAATTAGTGATTTCTCATTGATTTGTTTAGTGATCATTATTATTACATGATTTGTTTAATGATCATCATTATTAATACGATTATTATAATTTGATTATTATCCATAATCTTCATCAATTTTCAAGCTAACACAGGATGGATTTATTAATAGAGGCATTAATCTTTTTGAAGAATTATCAAATAACAAATGGGATTTGGAAGAAAGCTGCTTTGAAGTTGTTGACCATGCCATTGAAAAAAACAGTTGTGTCTTACCTAATCTCTGACAGTGAATTAGCTTCCAGTGTTAGTCAAAGATAAGTGAACATCAATTCAGGTGATAAGTTCCTATCCAAGTGCAGCATGGTCTATAATAGTGATGGGCAAAAAAATTATTTGGGGGGGGGATTTTGAAGACGATTGACCGTTAAATGTTGAAAAGGTGCCTTTTTCATATTTAGAGGTGGATTGTCCTTTTCTTTATTTCCCTGGTGAGTCTGGACCTAAAATTATGCTGTTCTTTTTTAGCGATTTATTTTTAGCGCTTCTCCATATTGAAAATGCAACCTTGGAGAGCTCTGGGCCTCAATGGTAGGACATATATCATCCCAGAACAGTGTGTGAAAAAAATTGGGGGTTCCTGAGGTATGTAAGGGTAGCATGGGGATTTAGGATGAAGAGGATCCTCAGCCTTCATTAAGTTTTCAGCAAATAAACTGAGAAGTTTGTTTGAGCAGCAGTACTTACTCCACTGTTTTCAGGTCTGTAGTTTGGAGATGTGCTTAGATGTCCAGGAAATGATTCCCTAGATTTGCCAGGATTTCAACAATCATGTCCATTTTTAAAAGCCAAGAATTAAGGCAATGCTGATTTGAAATATATATTGTGGGAAGGCATGAAACTTGGCTTTCAAGCCAAGGTTTTGATTTAGCTTACAAATCAAATGAGACAATATTTGTATCAGTCCAAGGAAATTAAACCACTTTCTGTATTGCTAACTTAGAATCTGGAATTATTTTAATCAGATATTGAATCTTAAACATTTCAAATATGGCCAAGAAAGTAATAAAAATCTTAGCATAAATTAAGTATTTACATGAGATACTGATTTAGAACCATGACAAATCCTAAAATTGGAATAATTAAATTTTAACTCAATTTAACTCGTTATTAGAAATACACGTTATCTATTTAGTATACAGCATATTTTGTTTTAAAATCAGTATGGTTTATTACCTTGAAATATTATATAAGTTGTAACACGACTGTGAACTTTGGCTTGCAATTTAACAATCTCCCTTAAAAGACATCATAAAGCTGGTAGAAAAATGTAATTGAAACTACTCTTGTGTGCTATAGTTAATGCACGAGTTCATGGCGAATAAGCTCTGATCATTTATATATTGCTGCACTGAATAGCTTTTAGAAGTCCCATTGTTTCTCATACAGTTAACTGAATTTGAAGATGGTGTCCTTCTCCATAATGCTGTAAGTTATTCTTCTCATAAAAAGAGTTTTCAGTAGCTGAACTGTAATAACATATAAATCATAAGTCTAATAAGCAAATTAAACCATTCAGTTTTTTTCTAAGTCTGCTTTCTCATCAATACCAAACTACCTCCTTGTATTTCTATGCTTTTTCAGTACTCTCTATGAAGAATTTCACAAGCAAGGTACCAATTCTAAGACAAATACACTTTTGTTCTAGATGTTGCTATGTTTTCCCTGAAAGCGCAGACCCATCATCACTGGTTTGTTCTGAATTCATGGCAACTGTTTTAAGAGCAGATAAAAACCACGGATAGGAAGACCTTAGTCCAACTATATTTGGTGCACCAGTTTTGGTCTCTCCTGGAAGAGGAGACACACTGACTACTCACATTTCTGCCATCTTTTCTCAGCCCTTCAAGGTACAGTAGCTCAAGAAACAGAAGCAGTAGCAATTTCAGGAATGCTTATTTTAGTAGGATAGAATAACAGAATCTGAGTTTCTTTATTTGGATTTATATAGCCATCCCTTTTGCCAAATGACTCTGGGCAGCAAACAAAGTTTAAATATAAAAGCAACAATATAAACAAATTGCAAAGACCACACAACATACAAGCCATAAAAGTGAAATAGAGAATAAAAACCCACAGAATAATGTCAAATCATGTAGGCTTCACTAACACGTTGACGCCCTTGCTTGCCTGTTCAAACGACCAAATCTTATTATATTCAAATTTGCTATGCCAATTAGCAAAACCTGTACATATTTGTGGCTCCTTGTAAGCTCCTTATAAACCTAGTTTAGTAAAAATGTGTGCTTTTTGAAGGTGATCCAGGAAGTCCAAAATAAGAGGTAATGGGCAGTTATGCATAATGGTTACAGAACTCAGAAATCTGTAAACTTGCACAATTCTAAGGAATTATATTTCCTTTATATAAAAACATTGGCACAGATGTAGCAGATTAAGAAGACCATATAGTATAAATCTTTTTTTTTCAGATTTTTGCCCAGAAAATATTTTAAAGATTTCTGGTAATGCAAAATATTAACATACAGCAGTCCTTGTTTAGCAACTGCCTCATCTAGCAACCATTCACAATTACAAGGTGATGAAAAAGTAACTTGATGACTAATCCATACATTTACAACATTTACAAGTCTGTAAAGCAAAGGAAAGCCGAAGCAAGACTATAAGCTCATTCATGGTTTTCTTTAGTGAATTCTTTGCTTAAGACAGAGTTGCCAATCACAGCTTTTGTTCACTAAATGGGATCACCACAGAATGATCCTATTAGAGAATGGAAGGAGAAAAGGGCAAGAGCTTGGCACCTTGAAATGTTGCTATTGGCCCTTTGAGAAAGAAAAGACATTGTCCCTTGCTGCCACAACATATGCCTAATACTAAGACGGCAAGTAAGGAAGCTGTGATATAGATATCAAGAATACTTTAGGATCAGTTCAGCTGCAGAGGAGTTGTACTTTGGAAAATGGTATTGGGATAACAGAGTTGGAAGGGACCTTGGAGGGTTTCTAGTCCAACCCTCTGCTCAGGCAGGAAACCCTATACCAGATACGTCAAACCCGCGACGTCATGTGACGTCGCACGACGTATCGGGACTGTTTTGTCATTGCCAGCAATGGGGTGGGTACCACTTCTGCATGATGCATCCGGCCCGTGGACTGGCAGTTTGACACTCCTGCCCTACACCATTTCAGACAAAGGAATTGCCACATCTGTGAATACATAAATGATTTCCAGTTTGCTACCAACCCGAGCTACTTATATTCAGACCCATCTCAATCCTTTCAAATTTTTCGCTGTTCCCTGTCTTACTCACTTATCTTCAGTTCATCAAATAAAACTGATCAATCAAAGCAAAATTATTCTAAAGCACATCTCTGGCAGCAAACCGGAAATCATCTATGTATTCACAGATGTGACAGTTCCTTGTTTCAGCTTGCAAGTATCCCAAGTCACAGTTGCTTTTCTGGTCAGATTTCCAAATACAATTCTCAGTCTTTGCATAAAATTCTAGTAGTTGTTTAAGACTGCCTCATTAGGAAGAATTGCTATAGTGAAAATGAACATACTACCGAAAATCTTATCTTATTTCAAACAATACCTATAAAACTTGAGAAATAATTCTTTGAAGATTTAAATTCACTAGAATTAAGATAAAAATGTTACAATATGCCAAGGAAAATGGAGGATTTGGTCTACCGGAGTCGGTTTTATATTATCAAGCATCTGTATTAACATGGATAAAAGAATGAATAATGCTTAGAAATAAAAGGCTATTATATCTGGAGGGGCATGATTTATAATTGGGGTGGCACGCTTTTTTATGGTACGGAAAAAATAAAGTTCATAAATATTTCCAAAATAATTATATAAGAAATGCGTTATTAACAACATGGGAAAAAATAAAATGTAAAATATATTTGAAAATTCCAGGCTGGATGTCAACAATGGAAGCATTTGTACACCCAAATTTAGTGAACTTTGAAAAAATCTGGACATATGGAGATATTCTAAACTCTGAAGGGAATTTAAAATCTAAACAAAAAATGGAAAATCAGGGTATCAATCTATCATGGTGGGCACATTTACAAATGCAAGCTAGATATGATTAAGATGTTAAACTGTATGAATTTTATAAGGAACAAATTGTGTTTGATAAGACATTGTTAAGTTCTGATGAGAAACTAATTAAGAAAATATATAATTTCCTATTAACTTTGAAAATGGAAAGCGAAAAAGTTAAAGAAACAGTGATAAGATAGGGGAAAAATTTTGGATATAATATAGAATTAGAAAAATGGCAAAATGTATGGGAAAGAAATTACAAACTGACAATGTCAACTTCCTACAAAGAAAATGTAATATAAAATGTTCTATAGATGGCCCTTGCCACCAGCAAGATTAGCAAAAATATTTAAAAACATGTCAGATAGATGTTGGAAATGTAAACATAAGTCAGGCACGTATTATCATGTTTGGTGGACATGTGACAAAGTAAAGAGTTATTGGAAAAAGATACATACCTGGCTAGAAAAGATGTTGGGAGAACATGTAGGTCTTAAACCTGAACTTTTTTTATTAGGTATAATGCCAGAAAAAACTAACAAAGCTTATATTTCATTTTGCATGTCACAACAGCAGTAAGAATTATATTTGTGCAATACTGGAAAAATGAAGGAATACCATCAAATGAAGAAATAATAAAAAAATACTACAATGCGCAGAGATGGACAGACTGACTATGAGACTGAAAGAAAAAGAAGAAACGGGATATTATCAAACCTGGGACTTATTTTATCGGTGGCTAGAGCAGGGCTTTTCAACCTTTTTACTGATTGTACCACTTTTAGGATATGGCAATATTCGAGTACCACCTAGCAAGGTGTCAAAAACTTGATGACAAAAAAAACCTGTTCAAAATTGCAATTGCACTGAAATGACTTATGATCATTTTTCACACTTATGACCATTGCAGCATGCCCAGTCATATGATTTATATTTGGATGCTTGGCAACTGATTCATATATATAATGGTCACAGTGTTCCAGGGTCATGTGATCCCCTTCTGCAACCTTTTGACAAGTAAAATCAATGGCAGAGCTGCTGGTGGCCAAGTGCTAAGGCAGGAGTTCCTTTCCTTCCTTCCTTCCCTGCCTCCCTTTTTCTCATTCCCATCTCCTTCTGAAGGAAGAATTTGACCCCCCCCCTATTTTCCCTCTTGCATATATTGATCAAACAAGGAAAGGCCTCCAGAGACAGAAAAAACAAGCTGCTGAGTGAACTAGCTTAAAAAGGCACATTCCCCTTTAAGAATTAGCTACTGGCTAGAAAGGAAAGTAAGGAGTGCAGCCGGCACTTAAGGAAGAAAAAAAAAAAAATGTAAGTACTGGCTGCCGGCTAAGGCAACCTCCCCAAATGGCTCCATTCATAAGTAAAGCAATGCTACAGGCAAAATCCATTCAGGAGAAAAATACTTCAAAATCCCTTGCAGCAAAACTTACAGCTAACAACAGCAGAGCAATAGAAGCTAACACGAGACATCAGCCATCAGCCAAATAGAAATTGCCAAACACTCCTTAAGAACACAAAGCCCTCTTTGCACAAATCCCAGAAATTCAAAGTCACAAAAGCACATAAGAATCCTTCCACTCTCCATCTCCTTCCCTCCTCCATGCCTCATCTCCAGCCATTGCTGCCTTTTTTCATTCCTCTTGGAGGGTGACCCCTCCCCTGCTGCAATTTCTTGCCTGTTTGCTGCTGCCAGCACAGGTGGCTGCCACAGCAGTTGTAGATCGGCTCATAGCCAGCCTGCTTGATCTCCTCTCCCCCCTCCCCCTCCCCCTCCTTCTTCTTCTTCCCCTTCGGTGCAGCTGACTCTGCCTCTTCCCAAGGCAGCTGCTTTTTTTCTCTCTCCCTCTCCTGCCCAACTGCCCCCTTTTATAGGCTCTCCTGTCACCGCCCCCCTCCTCCTTTCTCATGGGGGAGGGTGAGCAATAAGTGAGCCTGGGGCCTTTGCAGGTCCAGAGGACTCTCTCACTGCAAGTCCTTGCCTGTGCTGGCTCTTTCCCTCCCCCACTACACTTGGCTAGGCAGGGCTGTGTACCACCTGCCACTCATTAATGTACCACAAGTGGTACGCATACCACCGGTTGAAAAGCCCTGGGCTAGAGGAAAGAATAAAGGATTAGGAATTAAATATGTATTAGTGAATGTAAACTCAGACAGCAAGTTGGTTGAAAAATTATTACTCAATGCATGGGGAAAAAAACTAATAAAAACTTTTACAAAAAAAATTAATAAGACTGCATCATTCTTCTCGGTGGAGCAGAAGTGCCCATTTCATTCTTCAGCAGAGGAAAAACAAGGTAAGTTGAGTCAGATTTCAAGGAAATTCTACCAGTCTGCCCACCTTGAGCAATTCACACTAAAGTCAGGAACTGATCTTGAGGCTTTCTAATTTCTCTGGGGAACTTCCTGGAAAAGGAAGCAACACTAGCTATGTAGCAACTTGTGAGGCTTCTTCTGCCTCAGATAAGCCTTGTCCTATATGCTGCAATAGCTGCATCATTGCATTGTGCAAGGTAGTTATCTGTGTATCTACCTGAGGATGTTGATGCTGCAATAATACTTCAGACACTTATTTTGTGGTCAGCAGGTGCCTCAAGGATCTGTCACCATGCTTGCAATGTTTGATGAGAGAATAGTGAGGCTTTCACGATTATTGGGATTTCAAGAATGCTCTTTATGGCTGTTCCCCACCTCCTATCCCAAAGCTCGTGGTGGGTATGGGGCATGTTCCTGGGATGGATGAGCTAAGAATGCCTAGAATATATGCAAAAGTGTAGAAAAGAAGCATGCAGTTCTATTGGACAAGCAGTGATATAGGAAGATGTAAAATCCCACTGTGATAGCCAAGCTATTGGTGACACTGAGCACATAAATTGATGTAAATGATGTTTACAGACCTTAAAACATTACAATGCCATGTCACACAGATGAGAAGAAGGGATAAATAGAAGATACATGGCATAAAACTCAGTAAGAACAATGCTGCAACAATGCAGCAAAGCAGATTAGAAATAAAAGAAAGAATTCACCCCTAGTTTGAAGCAAAATGACACTAAACTCTCCAGCAATTATTGTCATATTATTATCACCCATATTGTAAATATAACTGTGGAGGAAGGTGACATAATCTAATCTAAACTTATTTGATGTTTGTTGGGACTATTCTTCCCAGATTTCCCAACCAAAGTAGTCAAAAGGCTTTGGAAAAATTGAGAAGTAGTTTAGTCTGGGACATCCACATATCATATTGCTACCTTCATATAATTGGACTTAGAATGGTGTGAAGTTAAAGTCTATGAATTGAATGACCCTGTGGGTGAAAGCAGGGAAAAGCTAATTCTTCCTGTCACTGCCATTCCCTCCCTCCTCAAAATTCTTTTTGAAGTATAGATCGCCATTTTTTCCTTAAGATGCATTGTAGTAAGGTAAAAATTTCCCTGTCCGGTCATGTCTGGGTACAATGTTCATCTCCGTTTCTTGGCCAAATATAATTTCTATGGTCATGTGGCCAGCATGGCTACATGCCAAAGGCGCATGGAATACTGTTGCCTTCCCACTGAAGTGGTACCTATTGATCTACTCGCATTTCAAACTGCTAGGTGGGCAGGTGCTGGGGCAGAAACAGGAGCTCGCCCCATCGTGCAGCACTCCGGTCTGAAACCCAGGCTGCCAGCTGACAAGCTGAGCATCTTTAACATTTGTCCTTATTTATAGCCAATATGGATGCAATGGCCCTGCTTGCTGGGAAAGGTGGAAATTATAATCCATCTGGCAGATAGTATTTGGCGGAAGATAAGCTATGTTTTTCTGCCTGTCCAAAATAAAATTACAATCACTGTCTAGTCAGAACTAGTATACAACCCTACAAAGAACATTGATTAATATTTCTTTTTTGTTGGTTTTTCCCCCTTGGGGAAGGGGCTAATACCAAAGTACCTTCATAGATCTGTGTCCTTTAATAATAATAATAATAATAATAATAATAATAATAATAATAATAATAATAATAATAATAGTAAAGTTGGAAGGGACCTTGGAGGTCATCTAGTCCAACCCCCTGCTCAGGCAGGAAACCCTACACCATTTCGGACAAATGGCTGTCCAGTCTCTTCTTAAAAACTTCCAGTGTTGGAGCATTTACTGCTTCTGGAGGCAGGTTGTTCCACTGATTAATTGTTCTCACTGTCAGGAAGTTTCTCCTTAGTTCTAGGTTGCTTCTCTCCTTGATTAGTTTCCACCCATTGCTTCTTGTCCTGCCTTCAGGTGCTTTGGAGAATAGCTTGACTCCCTCTTCTTTGTGGCAGCCCCTGAGATATTGGAACACTGCTATCATGTCCCCCCTTGTCCTTCTCTTCGTTAAACTAGACATACCCAATTCTAGCAACCGTTCCTTATATGTTTTAGCCTCCAGTCCCCTAATCATCTTTGTTGCTCTTCTCTGTACTCTTTCTAGAGTCTCAACATCTTTTTTACATCGTGGTGACCAAAACTGGATGCAGTATTCCAAGTGTGGCTTTACCAAGGCATTGTAGAGTGGCATTAATACTTCACGAAAAGCAGTTTCATTGGCCAAGGTGTCCTTGTTGTTTGATTAAAATGTGTATTGATTAAACTATCAGATAAATGATTAGAAGTCCTAAAAGAAAACTAGACCATAGAAAGCTCAGTTTCCGATCTTGGATAAATAATATTAGTAATTGGATAAATACTATTATCCACATCCACATTTACATTGGGTGTTTAGCTAGATATTTGTATAATTGCTAAACTGCCATGTGACTTTCCCCCCTTATCTGACCTCTCCCAGTTCCCATATCCACTAATTTAGAATTTCTCATGAAAAGATTCATGTACAGAAACCTCTTTGCTCTCTCTTGAATTCATGCCAGGTTGTTAACTCACTACATGATATGGTTTCCCTGATTGGTCATTTTGATTGCTACTGAATAAATATTCAGGAATTCTTTGTGAGTGAGAGTAATCGGAAGGTGCTCCTATACATGGAAATATTCTGGCCTTAATTTCTTTCCTTAAACATTATGAGCACACTCATTTAAAAGCAAGACCCTTAAACATGGAATGATTGCAATTTGTTTTCTGATACACCATGTATTGGTGTAAATATGTCATTTGTTTTTCCTTGGTTTTACTTCTTTTCTTCCTGGGTTTAAAATGGCCGTTCCCTTGAAATGTGGTTCTTATTTATTGATTCACTTATTTCTTCAAACATTTGTAACCTGACTGCTTGAAAATTCTGAAGCTGCTCTTTTGTAACAATGTTTTCTCAGGTCAGTTTACAACATTTCCCATCCCCTTTGTATTACTTGTTGTAAAGGTTCTGGTAAACCTGACAGGTAAGCTACTGTATAAGTTCTGATTCAAATCTGCAGATTGCAGTATTAAGAAAGTAAACCATATTGACATTCCATGATAGAGCTTGGAGAAAAGGAACCCATACTTGAAGAACAAAAAAATACTGCAGTGAGGGGAAGGTTAAGAATGCTAAATCTAAAAGTTTAATTATAGTGCAAATTATTGACTGTAGCTTAATTGACACCTGTTCCTTAGCTGACCTTCTAAGAGAGTCATTGCTTAATCAACAGTGGAATTGTGAACTTAATGGCATTTTTATCAGTGCTCAGTCACACCTAAATTAAATGGTTTTTTTTAACAAAACCCAAAGAATTCTGTTTTTTCAAAACCCCACCCTTTTCCATCTCAGTTTCAGTTTGCTCACATTGTAAGCCATGTAATGTATCAGAGATGAGAATATTTTTATTAAGGAGTTGGCTACAATACATGATGCCCAGGTTCCCTGGATTAAAGGCTATGTCACTTTAATTTGGATTACAAAAGGAATTTATTCCCATAATGAAGAAGCTGATGCAACACTTCAACCTCAAGCTTCACAGTACACTGTACGTAGCACCTGTCCTAATATGAAATACATATATTTTAAGATGTTTACAGCTATGAAAATAGAACACTGCATATTTATTAGTTTAAGAAATTACTGCAAGAAAAAAAGCATATAGTGGTCTTGTGCCTTATCATAATGAGCACTGGTTGAGGGAGGAGCTTTCCCGTAAGTCCATCTATACCAGACATGTCAAACCCGCGACGTCATGTGACGTCGCACAAAGTATCGGAGCTTTTTTGCCATTGCCGGCAATTGGGTGGGCGCGGCTCCAGTATGATGAAACCAGCCCGTGGGCCGGCAGTTTGACACCCCTGCTCTAAACTATAGACATAAAATTATGTAGTTGATTTTAAAAACTTTACTTCCCATTCTAAATTTAACATATTTTCTTTTAGTTAATGATTTGTCATGTTTTTTTAAATACCAATAAAGCTTAAATCAAACAAAGTTCTATATCTACTCTGAATTTTTTTTTATTATTATTATTATTTGCATTGTATGTATCAAACTGGGCTTGTGGTCTTTTAGAGCATGGCTCTTAGTCTGTTGCTGGAAAGAGGATAAGGCCATCAAGTTGACTGAAGGTGTACAATCATGTTTTACGATGTAATCCAAACAAGGCAACTTGCAGAAATTTAATTGATAGAGGAGGAGGAGAAAGAGAAAAAAGAAGACGGTTTTGTAAAACATTAATGAAGTGTTGTTCATGCAATAGGAACCTCTCTCTTCTCCCCTATACATCTCTATTTGTGGTTATTTTTTTGGGAAAAGGGGATTGTAAATCTTTGGTTATAATCAGTGCTTTTTTTCTAAAAAAAAAAAAAAGGTACCGGAACTCACACACGTCATACAACCTGCCTTGCCTACCCTACAAGGTTCCATCCAAAAAAGGTGCCGGAACTCCTTTCTGGGCGTTCTATGAGAAAAAAGGCCCTGGTTATAATATAATAACAATATTTTCAATATTGCAGTTGTCCTAATGTTGTTTTGTATGCAATTTGTGTTTGTGTGTGTGTATTTCACCATACTATTCTTAATATTTTTTTCAAGCACTTTCTATTTGATATTCTATGCAGACAACTCTTTCCAAAATATACATGATGATGCAGCATTTTGAAATCTAATACAGATGTGCTTGCTTTTTTTTTTTAAAAAAAAAGAAATGCCTAACTCCAAAGCACATGTTTATAAAGTTGCAGCCCCAGCATTTCTCCATAATTGGGCTGGACTGCAAAAATCCAGATATCCAACTGATGGTAGCAAAGAGATGCAAAGTAGTTGCCCATATTTGAGAGGACTTGAAAAACAGTCTCAGCTTTAGAATGAATATTATAACCATTTCAAGCCTCAGTAGCAATTTGTGGTAAAACACTAAATGAAATCATTCATTGCCTGTTTGGCCAACAGAAAGTGGTTATCCTATTTTACTTTTGACAGATTTATCCAAGGAACAAATAATTATATGGTTAAGAGAAGAAAAATTATTTGAAATGTGGCTGGAGAGGAAATGAGATTGGGGAAGGATATTCTCAATGTGATGACTATTCCACTTGTGTTCCTTTGTGCAGGCAGAATAGGTAGGAATGTGGAAATGGCTATTCATTGAAGGCAATGAAGTCAACTTTAATTGATCAGATCTATGTTGGTTCATTCAGGTGTGGCTGATAATCAGTAGTAAGAGGCAACCCTTTCTTATTATGAAAGGTGCAACAAAGCCTTTGTGCAGGTGATGGCTGTCTTGATGGGCAGGTGTTTTCATGTACCCTTTGATAAGTGTAAGCTTCCTGGCTTGGAAAGGAAGTTTACACAAGCCTTGCACAAACAAAAATCCTCTTTCATTTGCCCTTATCTGTCTGCAAAAAATGCACCCTAGTAAGAAAAGAGCCAAAGGGGCTGAAGAAGTGGGTGCTCTATTGCAGAGGAATCCAATCTCAAAATTCCATTTTTTTTTCTCCTATTTTGGTTTCTCCTGCTGAAAACACTGAATATTACATTTACTTCCAGGATTCAGTGATCACGTTGACTTCTCTAAGTAAGCTATATCACAGAGAACACTTGGTTGGTTGACGGATTTTGGAGTGAGCTTTTTTTTTTTTGTATATGAATTATAATAAGCATATGTTAGGACTTTAGACTTGGCTTTCTTCTGTTTCAACATCAAAAAGGATGCTGATAATGGTTTTTTGAATTGTTGAGACAGAGTAATTTCCCAAAGAGGGTGTCCAAGAATGGAGTAAAACCTAGTCTTCTGGGCAGAGATGATTCCAAGAACTGCTAAAAGAGGATTCTGGGACTGTGTGGTCACCACTCCCTCAACCATACAATGATAACTTAAAGTTTATCAGTGGCTATTGCAAAAATTACTTCCCCTTCACTATGTAGACAGAAATTGGCTTTGAAAGAGGCCACAAGCTTAATCCTGTACATACTACTTCTAATTCCAATTAAAAGCTAAAATCCCACTGAATGGGATTTCAGCAAACACCAAAATTTTATGCTTGGAATAAGCATTTTTTCACTTTTTTTTTTTTTTTTGCATGGTGGGAAGGGAGGAGAAAATCAAGACCATAATGGGATAGTGAAGTTCTGGAGAGTGGAAAACCTATGTTAGGAATAAGGCTAGGAAATTCCTGGGTTTTTTCACCTCTGCTTAGGGGAATTATTCAGAACCCATAAGATATGGTTCTGAAATCTCAGTTGCCAGACCTCATCAAACTTATCATTCCAAATTTTATTGCTTCTTCAGTATAAGTTCTTGGAAGTACAGGACAGACAAACAGAGGGAGTTGTGACTAAGATTAGAGATGTCTGAATAGGCACATAAATAATTAGACGACTTAGAAAGGGGAAAAGATTGTTTATTATTTAGGTTTCTTGGCATTTGCAACAAAACTTAAAGTGAAAAACTGCAAAATAGAATACCTAGGCCTACCTGTATATGAATATTTCTTTCAGCTTCATAAAGTTTGGTTTTCAGTCACCATGTTTTTCAGATAAATCTTAATTTTCAAGAACATATGCTAGTAATAAGAGAATGAAACCAATTGCTAGAATCAGAAAATAAATAACATAAATCTAGGGTATTACGACTGTGGAGAGACAAAAAGAAAAAAAAGCAGACAATTTATAAGGTCACAGTATATAGTTTGAATGAATACTGCTATTAAAATAGTCCACTTTCTTTTAGAAAAAATATTCAAAAAAGTCAGGCCATATTTGATTTTAAAACTACACTATCAAATGAAGGATATGAGGACAAGAAGGAGGGCATGTCCTCCTTTTGCCGGATGTCTGATAACTCTAGTTGTGACTCACAATAATTGCTGGTTGCTTCAGATAAGGAAATGATCAAATGGCATGAAATAATAGAGTAAAAAGTTGTGGCTTAACAGCTGCAGACAGCTAGTGAAGATTGTGCCTGGAAATCACATTTTAATAATGGAGGATCTCAGGACAGTTACTCCTTTTCGGTATTTCCTAGAATCAAGCTGCATCCAATGGTTAGCTAATTGCCAGAGGATTTTAAGAATTAAATGACTGTAAAGTAAATGGTTTTGACCATTAATATGAATACTCAATCATGGAGACTAGGTTAAAAGGCCTGGAGTGACCTGAAGAATAAAAATCCGACACAGGAGGAGCTTGGAGATTTTTCTTAGATTACAATTATATTAAGTCCATTTCAGGACTTAAAGTTTGGGGTTTGTGTGTGTTTTCTACTACAGGAGATTGTTCTTCTATGTTTTGATGCCCACATTACTTGAGCAGAGGAGGATAGAGTTCATTTCACCTCAACAGGTGAGACCCAAGGACAGACTTGCTAGAAAAGAAGAGTTAAAAATTCTCTGTGTAGTATGAAAACAATCATTATTACCAGGATTAGTGAAAGAAGTGGAGCAGCTTTTTGTCATTCAGAACTGTGTTGGAGGGGGGACTTCACTAGCAAATGCTCCATTCTAATCCAATCACACCCCTGACAGCCAGTCAACATGGCAGTTTGTCAAGAATGCTCAGAAAATAATACCATAGATTTGGAGATGATACATTGGCAGCAGAGAGCGAACAATTTGAGGGCAACTGATGGAAGAAGAATTGTGAAGCTGTGTAATCCAGTTACACACGATTCTCTCTTTACAGAAACATGTGGAATTGACATTGAAGTCCAGTACTCTGGGGCACATCGGGGTTTCTTTAAAAGATGACCTATGATCATCATATGAAAATACTGGCATACTACTGTATGTGTTACTTCTGTGGTGAGGGTAAGTGTTTTGCATACAATTTATAATTTGGACTTTATAATTTATCAAGGCAAGAAGAAAAAGGAAGTGATAACTGTTTGGGGATGATTGAGATGACAGTAGGGGCAGAATTGACACCAATGGTGTCAATTCATCTAATTCTATGAATTCTACTTTTTCTCTTTTTTTTAACAGAACACATGGTTCTGAATAAACATGCCTATGTTTGTATAACTAGGGTCACTGAAGAATCTAGAGTACATCTATAAAGACATTTTTTTTAAAAAAAAAGACCAAAACAAAGGAAAATATTTCAGCATGATAATATGAAAGGAGAAATAGTAGCACAACATTGTTTTGGGTGATTGTTTGCTTTCCACTGTCCTCTCCAATAAGTAGAAGCTTCTAAAACATGGGTGTCAAACTGCCGGCCCGCGGGCTGGTTTCATCATACCGAAGCCGCACCCACCCCATTGCCGGCAATGCAAAAAGAGTCGTGATACGTCACATGGCGAGTTTGACACCCGTGCTCTAAAAGATCTGAGATAGCCATCAGAACCATGTTTCTATGGCCACAGTCCTAATCATACATATCTGAAGACACTTTGCACCAGTCTGAAACTAGTCTGAATCTCTGCTCTCCTTGGCTCTGAAAGTTGAGGGGTGTTGTTGGAATATTCATGAGCAGGAAGAGTCATGTGGTAACTCCATCAGCCAATGTGAAGAAAGTGCTACTGAGTCTGTGCAAAAGGGTATTGAGTTAGGAGCTGGATTTCCAGTCTCAGGTTTGTCTCTGTATCTCTCTGTAAGAAGTCTTCAATTGAGCTATGTTGCTGTAAAGAAGAATGTATGGTATTGTAAATATTTTTATATGAATATAAAGAAGTTATTTTGAATCAGCTAAATGCAGTCAACTGTGAGAGCTTCTGATTTATTTTTTCACCAATAAAGAAATTAAAATTCTCTAACAGGTGTGGATTTGTGTTTCTGGCTCATGCTGGTTTATCTAAAACTGAATCAAAACAGGTGGGTTTTTTCTGCTTGTTGGCAGCCTGTTTTCCAATTAGTGGGAATGTTTGCCTCACCCTAGCTCCTAGCTCCTGGACTAAATTAATCTTTCCTTCCACACCTAGAAAGTTAGTGCTCCACTCATGATACCTGCTGTTTATAAACAATTCTATCACAACCTCCACCCGTATCCAATAAACTCAATTATGGTTGCCTCCTACTAGGAATATTGCCTCCTCGCAAAAGGTGCTGACTACTGTGAATGTGCTATTAACAGCTCATGTGATAAGAGTGGTGGTGGCTTTGTATCTTCACACTGACCACTCAGATTTTTCAGAAAGATGCACACAGCATATACTGAAAATTTGGGGTGGGGCAGAAAACAAGAGCAATCTTGTTTAATTTAATTCTGCTTTTATTGCAGGGTAGAGAATTGTGGTTTATGGATTTTTTCAATGGTTCCCTAACCAGGGATGCTTTTATAGATATTAAGCACAAATCCATTTCTTTTGCAGAGTTAAATTTCTGTGTCAAATGATTAATTTGTGGAGCTCAGAATGTAGGGAAAGATCCTCAAGGTGGCCAAAGCTGATCTTTAAGAGACACATCCAGCCCAATTTCTAAGAGGTAGATTCAGATGTTGAAGGAAAAGTCTTCATCATGGTTCAGTCCAAGCCGGGAATAAACAACATGGTGACTGCTTTAGAAAGAAGATTGCAATTTATTGAAGAGGAGAGCCAGATAGAAAGATGGCTCTGAAAGAAAAGAGAGAGAGCACATGTAGGGAGTGCATTTTTATACCTTCTTGAGCCTTTTGTTTGGAGTTGTTTCTGTGGCATGAACTTTGACCTGAGTCTGACTGTGCCATTCTGGTATTCTGATGGTAGTGAGTTAATCTTATTATCTCCCGAAGGTCAATCCTGCTTTCCTGGTGACTTTTAGATTTTTGGTGTGAGGGATTGTGATTTTAGGGATCTTTCTTCCTAATCCCAGTTTCCTGACTCCAGTCTTTCTGACAAGATTATCACATCTGCATTTCTGCAGACTTGGTTTCTGTTTGGGACAGAGAGACTTGGGGGGGGGGGTCCTGCCTTTTAAAATTCTTTAGGGAAATATATTCTGCCTTTTAAATATTTCCAAGAATATTTCTTTCTCTGGGGAGGCTGACTTCCCACACAGAGGAATACTTTGAATAGTTTACAGAGCCCTCCCAATTTACCTTCCCTTTATACCATATATAGCACCCACTACCACCCACTGGACTAGTTCCTGGGCCAAGTTATTTTGTAAAATTGGCAGAGCTGCACTGACTTGCACAGGCACCGCAGCAAACTCTTTCTAAGCCCTCCAAGCATAATTGTCGCATTAAGCTTGTCACCCAGCTATTTGAACTGACAATTGCAACTGGGCTCTTGGAAACAAACTCATTTTATCTAAATGGCCAGTGGGAACACCCAGTTTGTGTTGGATAAATGAGAATGCTGTTTACATAGAGTTGCAGACTGACAGAGCCACAGTAAAGAGTTTTCGGCTTAACCTTTGGTTTTCATATTCTAATGCAATTAAGCTTATATGTAAACAACTAAATTAAATCAGTAGTCTTCTGCAGTGATCATCCCTACTGTTTTCTCCCTTCTTCCTTGTATCTGGCAATGTGGCATGCCCTCTTGTGCCACTCCCGGATCTATTCTATACATTGTGCTATTAGCCTGTTTTAAGGGCTGACTTGGTGCTTTTCTGGCTGAGTAGTGGTTTATCTGAAGCCAGAACAAAGCTGGATCATGTTTGTAATGCTAGGGCTTGAGAGTTGTTTATCTTCCAACTGATTTTACTCATACTTTATTCTTTTAATTTCTAGGCACAAGCTCTCCACTGCTTAGCATCTGCTGCAACCTAACCCAAGGAAGAATACAGGCAGCTTTTATCGGCAACCTCATCTTAATTCTTGCTCCTCCATTTCACAATCCCTGCAAAAAGCTTTCCAGATCACAGCATCATAAAGACGGATTGTCAAATAAATGGGAAACTGGCAATGAAGGTTTGTTTTGAGTCAGCTGTAACTGATACTTTTTAGCAACTATTATATAAATTAAAATAATTCCTTTAAATTAAAAATAAGGGATAAAAGAACATTATTATTTAAATATTCTTTTCTATTTTCTATTCTATAATCATATGTTGATTTTGAACAAGATTCCAGGCTGACTGCATTGTGTAGTCCTTCTACCTTGCATGATTGAGGTAAGTCACAGGGAATAAAAGAGGCCTGGGTAATTTTTTTTTTTCTGGACTGAAGCCACATTTGATCTTTCAGTGGTACAACAGTAAGTTCTGGAGACTCCTGAGGACCACTCCCAAAATTTAAGTAGCCTCCTACAGCAAAGGCTAAAAGTTACTCTCACTTCCTGTATGTGTGCCTGAAAGACTGTTCCTTCAATTGGCCCATCAAAATGAATGACAAACAGTCCATAAGTAGTATATAGTAAAACCTATTTTCAGGAGCTCCACCATGGAATGAGTTAAGGTGACACTCAACTTTGGCTACTCAGAAGCACTAAGAATCCAATGATTTGGATTCTGTCTATCTGTCCTTCCTCCCACCCAATTTGTTTTCAAGAGTTACTTTTAAAACATTATAGTTACATTTAGTTCTTTTCAGATTATATTAGCATGACAATTGATCACAATTGGGAAATCACCTGATCGTTCTTCTTTGCCTAAAACTTGATAGTACTGTATATTTTTTTTTTCTTAAAATCACTTAATACTGATTTGCAGGTCTTCCCTCCAATGGAAACAGAAAGTAAGAACATACTTACTATGATCAATTCATTGGATCAGGACGATCTGTGCTAATTATATCCAGCAGAAATATGATCAGGAATACACACAGTATTTATGTTTTCCTTTCGTTTTCCTAAAAATCAGCAGCCTCTGCCAAAACTGGTCTTTCATTCATATTTAGAAACATGCTTTGCTTCCACAGAGATAGATGTCTTCTGCCTAATCTGACTGCAGTCTTTGTATGTTTTGATTGAGTTTGAATGCAGCAGGAGCATCCTTAAGTCTCTGGCAGAATTCTATGGTATCTATGCTGCTTTTTTAAAAATGGAAGATATCAAGCATCCCAAACAGAGTTCTACCAAAAATAAATATAACAGAGGTTGTTCTTGAGTTATGACTATAATTGAGCCCAAAATTTCTGTTGCAGTTATTAACTGAATTTTGCCCCATTTTACGACCTTTGCTGCCATAGAATTCAGCCTGGCACCTTTTGCATCCAAAACAGACTGGACTATCATTGAGCCATGCTTTCTTTTCAAAGAAGCAGTGCCAGCATTTATCACTGAAAGGAGCAAGGCCCGTGCAAAGTTATATTCCCAAAGTCCCTTCAAAATCACTAGATTTGAATAGCAAATTCATAGCAAATAATTAACTGCAGAATTCCACATAACATTTATATAACGACAAAATAAACTAAGATTACAACTTATGTAATCAGCATGTATTTCAGTCATAAATTAGTGTTCACAAGTGGCTTCATAATTACAGGTAGTCCTCAACCTATGACCATTATTGAGTCCAAAAGTTCTGTTGTTAAGTGAGACATTTATTAAGTGAGTTTTGCCCTATTTTACAGCCTTTTTTGTCGCAATTGTTAAGTGAATCACTGCAGCTGTAAAGTTAGTAACCCTGTTGTTAAGTGAATCTGGCTTCCCCATTGACTTTGCTTGTCAGAAGGTCAAAAAAGGGGATCACATGACTCAAGGACACAGCAACAGTCATAAATATGAACCAGCTGCCAAGCATCTGAATTTTGATCACATGATCATGGAGATGCTGCAAAGGTCATAACTGTGAAAATTGATCATAAGTCACTTTTTTCAGTGCCCTTGTAACTTTGAACGGTCACTAAATGAACTGTTGTAAGTTGAAGACTACCTGTAAAAGCTTTTGGGCCTGCAACTACAAAGTGAAATTGTGTGTTAATCAAATCAGTTATGTAACATTGGTAGATTAGATAGATCACTAGGGATAATTATATATTTATACTTATATATTATATAAAATAAAAACATATTTCCATATAGATATATATGGAAAAAATGACAAGGTAGCATGCAGAACGCTTGCCTATAAAGTTGCCAAGAGTCAGACATGAGTGGTTAAAACAACAAATGGAACAAATAGTTAAAAATAATCTTAACAGTTAAGATTTTTAAAAAATTACCCATTAGAAACTACCCTTACAGGAATATTCACAGCAGAAAAAACATTAGTTGAGAATAAAGTCTATTTTTTTAAAGTATCTATTAAAACTAGAATTATTTGCCATGGCAAATGACTAAGTATATTTTCCACCTTGACTATGTTTCTATTCCTACTTTGATCTCACTGTGATGAGTTACTGTTTTTTTTTTTTTTTTTAATCTCAGCAATTCAGTCTTATGGGAAGCCAGGACGAAGTCACTGCATCTTCACTGAAAAGCTTCCCATCAAATTATTTAAGAGATCTTTTGAGAGGTCACTTGAAGTTTGGAAGGGAACCATCCATTGTTCGTCTCAGTGCATTTGGAGACCTTTGCCTTTTGAAAAATAAGGAAATGTAATTGCCTTTGAAAGCTGGCAGCAGAACAGGATGCAGGGATGTTTTCTTTCTTTTGTAAAAAGTCAAATTACTATTTTGGTACATGAGAGACAGAAAGCCGTTCAGGAGGAGACAATCACCCATCTCCACTCTCTGGAACTAGGAGCTCTGACCAGTGGTGGGATTCAAATATGTGAACAACCAGTTCTTTGTGTGGATGCCACTTCCGGAAGTCTGTTCTGGGCCTAGGCAACAAAAAATTAGCTACCAGTTCTGCCAAACTGGTGCGAACCGACTGAATCCCACCCCTGGCTCTGACCCATCAGGCCAAACTACCTGACTTACAAGGCCTCCAGTGAGGGCCCTTTCCTTCAACAGGAACTTGTCTTTTCCTTCAATAGTGAAAAAGAGGCAGTGCAACTAGGAGCCAGTGCAGCAGGACCGGGTATCTTTGCACATAAGATACCTGCCCTTTTGAGGGGAAAAGGTAGGGTGGAGGCAACACTTTCTTTCAAAGGTCAAGCTGTTTGCTAAGGGGAGGCAGAGGCTGCTCTAATTCAGTTCACTACCTCTGCTATATTCTGGTAAAAGGCAGAATGGCTTTTACTCAGCCTTCCATCCTTCCAGGGTAGGTAAAATGAGGACCCAGATTGTTGGGGCAATGTAAATATATATATATATACATTGCTTACTGGTGTACACCGCTCAGAGAGTGCTTGCACTTAAAGCGGTATATAAGTCTCATAAATAAAATAAAATAAATCCTGTATGATCTGAGGTAGAATACTGCAAGTAATCTTGGTCTTGCCCATGCAGTTTAAAACAAGGACAATCTAAAGTAGTTTCTTAGCTGCTGCAGCTGAAATAGCAATGGGTATGACCCCCCCTCCCCTTCTACCCTCATTACTATCACAAATAAAGGTAAACAGAGTTCAAAGTAGGTCAAGTTATTTTTAGCTTATCGGGCAGAAAAACCTTGAAAATATTTTTCCCCCATTTACGCGAAGCATTCACAATTCATGCGAAACAGGCTTAAAAGATGTCTGTGTCTATATGCTTAAAAACACTACTGTACGTCACCTATAAATCCTCTTCAAATGCAGTGAAGAACGGAGAATGTTTACAGCCAACGTTATTTTTGTAAGAGAGGTGCTGAGCTCTCAGCCTGGCCATGAGAGCTCAGCCACGAAACCTATTTTCCTATAGGGCAAAGAGTTGCTCCAGCTTGCAGTAAAATTGCTTAGGATAGTTTTTCTCTCCCACTAGACTTGTCTTTCTTTTTCTTTTTAAATGGTGGTGACATATGAGATAAAATCAGGGCTAGATTCCAAATAGGCTGGTGTGATGGTGCAACAGATAGGAATCCCAAACTCTGGTTGCGGGCCGAGAAATAACATAAACAGCAGCAACACTTACTTGAGTGGGTGGCAATTAGTCATACCAGTCAGTTTACCAGTAGAGTCACTTTTTTCTACTGATCCAGGTCTTAATCCTTTGGCGACTTTTCTGGTTGTGCTTCCTGCTTGACCTAAAGAACAGAAAGGTCCAGTGTTGTTCAAAACAACCTCATTGTTTCTCCCAAATAAAATGTTAGTAATTGTTCTTGTTCTCCTTCTCCGGGTGTTCTCCATCGTATTTCCTATACATGTAGCAGCTCTTTTGGTAAATTCTCTGTTAGGACTGTTGACATCTCTGCACTGCAGCTTTCAACTGCTTGTGTGTTATGGTCTGGTCTTGGATGGTCATTGATTAATGATCAATGACCGTCCAAGACGAGAACATAACGCACAAGGACTTGAAAGCTTGTGTATTCTTTTGTTGTCTTCTGTGCATAGTAATCCAGCTGGAAATGAAATCCTTTTCCTGATTGAAACTGTCTTCCATTTTGGCCCCAGTGCCTGGACCACAGGTAACACAACTCCCAACTGGTGGACTCTCCTGCTTCTTTTCCTCTCCCACTTTGGCAGAAAAGTATGTACCAATTGCTTTCCTTTCTGTGAACATGGGTTTTCAGAACTGGTAAGAATAACAACAGCAGCAAAAAGGACAGCAGTTTTACCATTGTTCCTGTCACTTGGGCAAAATGAGAAATTTGGTAGAATTCTCTAAAAGGGAATGGGGAAGAAAGAACCAGCCAGCATTTCATTGTTCAGTTGCTGAAACTAAGAAGGTAATCAGCATTTGCGTTTCATTGTTCCATCCCACAAGTATAACAGGCAGACGAGACTATTCTGCTTGTACCAGCAAAGAGGGGGAAAACACACTACACCAGAAAACATGGACAAAGATTGCCTTTCAGCAGGCAAGGGACCGACTGAGGATGACATTATCCATTTTTGCCTCCCAAAATGGTAAATGGCCCATCATCACGCTGGTCAAGCAGGAAGTGTGAATTAGCCACTAGTAGTCAGAGCTACAGAAACAGAGCAGCTCCTTCCATATTCCATTTGCAGCTTCAGTGCAGAATCAGAGTTGAAAAAAATAATGCCTCAAAAAAAATTGCCTTCCCACTCCCCCCTGCCAGTCTAGTATTCTGCCTCTAGCTTGCTTCTTGAAAGCGCTTCAGTAGATGGAGTAGACCAACAGCTCCTGAGCAGCAAAAGAAACAGGATGTCCTAACAAAAAAATGAGCACAGAATTCCCTCTGGCTTATTCTTCCTCTCCGATATTGCACCATATCAAGAATCACTGGCTCCAGTTTCCCACCAGAAAGAGGCATCTCCCAAAGGCTTCTGGGTGCCTCACTGTGGATACAGTGAAAAAGGCCATAGTCAAGCATACAGCCTACTCTGGAGTATTTGCATCTCTCTTCTCGGTGATCTAATTTTTTTTCTCTCCTTTCAACTAGTTATTTTCCTAGAATGTTAATCAATGGCCCAATTTCCCTTCCATTTGGAAACAATTGTTACACAAAAGTGTGAGTCTCCCTCTTCACTCTGTATAAAGCCTGCTTGCAGTACAAAACCAACAAGGCTGTAACGATGAATGAGGAAAGCAATTATTGTTCCATGAATGGAAAGAGTATAGAGGAAATCAGAGATTATAAGTACAACCTTGAAGTTACAATTACCTTGATTAAATGCTTGCCCTTGAGAGACATCAGTAAGGAATTGGTTATTGTTGCTCTATGGGACTCACTGTCTGGATAGGAAAACATCCTAGCTTAAATTAAATAGGGAGGTATGCATGTTGGAAGGGCTTTCAATGGCCAGCAAGTCCAAAATCATCAAACCACAGTTAGCTGCCTATTTCCTGACACCAAGTACATTTTATTCCTTTTAATATTCAAGGTAGCAAATGACTTTCAGACCCACAAACGTACAGGAAAGTAGCTTTTACTGTCTTCAATAACAACATATTTTGAATGTGCTTCACATGGAGCCATTTTTTCCTCTTGATTTAGTAGTGGTTTGATAACAGGCAGCTAGAAATAGAAAATAGAGACCTTGGCCTCTTTAATGAGTACATTCAATGAACTTCCATTCCATATGCTGGTCTTTGGCAAGCAGAATACATTTTATTCCATTAATTTAGCATTCAGATATTCAGTGTTAAATAGACAAAGAAAAGTCCTGGGAATAAAGGGCACTTATTACCTCAACCCCTGTTCCAATGGCTTTACTTTCAGCTTGGGTGCTGAATTACTTATGACAAAGTCAACCTTGTCAGAGAAATCATGAAGTGTTAATGGGACTTGTATTGAGGAAACTGCAGGCCTTCAATGTTTAAAGACATTATGGGGACCATATGTACAACTATAGGGAAATTAAAACGGTAAAGATGGAGTTTGAAGATGATCCCCGATGTCTACATTCTCTGTTCAGAAATACTGAGGCCAAGAATGCTATGAAAGTCATTATTTGGTTCAGAATAGCAATGTTGATTAAATGCAGGCCTTCTATCTCTCTTGTCAGAGATGTAGGGTTATCATTCAGAGCTTTCTGTCTAATAGAGAGTTGTTCTTCGCTGAATCCCACAAAAACTACAGAGCTGTTTTCAAGAGTTTCTCCTTTTCAGGTCTCCTCTATAATTTGAAAACAGTTCTGATCTAATTCATGGTCCTGTTTGGGAATTTGGATGTTTCATAAATGTTTTAACATGTACAATATCTAAACAATTGGTCTGCAATTATTTTAAGATTATATGTATGCTAAGCACATAGATGTCAGGGGACACTGGAATAATGAATTCATGGGCAGTAAATAATACGAGAATAGCCCTCTTATGAATTAAGAAAATGCACAATGACACCTGAAAGATAACATGGGCTTATGTATTTTCAGAATGGCAATGGGGGAATCCTATATTTCTGGCATGTCAAACTCACAATGTCACGTGACGTCGCGCGACATATTGCAACTTTTTCCCCATTGCTGGCAATGGGTGGGCGTGGTTTTGGTGTGACGCATCCGGCCCATGGGCCGGCATTTTGACATGCCTGCTATATTTCATTTATCGTACTGACTTGTTTTTTAGTGGAGCAATCATTCCCTTAGGCATTTTTAAATCTCTTGTTCCTAACCATGAGATAATCTACAAATGCTAATGAAACACAAGGGAACTGATTTATGTTTTCTTTCTGATTGTCTTCTATGTCTTCATTTATAATGATATCATGTTATGAAGAAGCATTGTGACATTCCTATATATTTAGCTACATTATTTAAAATATTCATATTAAAACTAAAGCAACACAGTTCAGGTGGATTAGAATATTTTTCTTTAGCATCCTTGTTTCCCTAGGATCATACCTCTTTTTGGAAAGGAGAAGCAATGAAACAAATTACTTATCTGTTTTCATCCGTCCCTCCCATTTCCCAGCAAGGTCTAATGCAGCGGTTCTCAACCTGTGGGTCGCGACCCCATTTGAGGTCAAATGACCATTTCACGGGGGTCACCAAACAACGCAGTCCACCATTTTTTCCCCTTTTCCTTAGCTGTGCTACTCCCTTTTATTTTATTGGCTTTTGAAAGCCAATAGAATAGACTCTCTTGAATAGAGTCTAATTCTATTGGCTTTCAAAAGCCAATAGGAATTGTCCAGGCTGTCTCTGCCCTGCTGAGCCCGCCAAAAGTCCCATTCTGCAAACGGTGCTGCAAGTTGTCTGCAGTGAAGGCGAGCTGTCTGGAAGTTTCCACCCCTTCCTGCTGAGCAACTACTAAAAATGTAAGTAAAAGAGGGCCAGGGGTGGGAGGTGGGAGGCCAGTGGGTGCAGGGAGGGTTGCTGGTGTGCGTGGGGGCCGGTGGGTGCCTTACCTTCCTTGGGCTGGGCCAGCTGGTGGCCCAGCCGGTGGTCGGCCTGCTCCGTCTCTACCGTTTGCCACCTACGCCTCTGCCGGCGCAGGGGGCGGCACCACACATGCGCAGCACTCCCGGGCAGGGAAAGTCCTCGACTTACGACCGGTTGGGTAGTCCTCGACTTAACACCGGTTGGGTAGTCCTCGACTTACGACCGGTTGGGGTCGCAGCATTAAAAAGGTTGAGAACCACTGGTCTAATGTCCTCCATCAGTCACAGATGGTTTTGGTACTCTTACTGAACCACTTCCATAATTTCCTCTGTAACCTCAGGAAAAATATGTTCATGATACTGTTTGCCAATTTGATTATTTCAGAAATAATAATGTTTATGTAAATCTACCTTGATTTCCTGTGTAATTAGTGCCACAATTCTTTTGAATATTTTGCCTCTGTTTTTTACAACAACCAAGTTTTTACTATGAAGGTTCAGTCAGACAATGGACACAAGGAATGTAAATTTCCTAATTTTAAAGCCAGCTTCTGTCCCTACAGGTTTGATTTTTTATTATTTATGTAATTAGTTCACTCAGTACTGTAGATTAAATTAGTTGGCTGCTGGGAAAATGGAAGAGCTCGCTTGAGGAAAAATCTATTGAAGAGTTGTAAAATAAAGAAAAGGCAAATTATACATATTTCTATTAGATTCAGCATTTGTTACTTAGAGTCAAGGCCAGAGCAATATGGTGAAGTGTATCCGCTTTGTGTTAATACAAAACAGGTTTTTACTATAGATCTGGTAATATGCCCACTTTTCTAACAGCAATCAGGGTAGCATGAAAAAAAATCCGAGTCTTGATGAGTTGGATGACATGACCATGAAAAAGCAAAGAAGTGGTTTCTCTCTTTTAGGTTAACCTATATCAGTGATGGCGAACCTTTTAGAGACTGAGTGCCCAAACTGCAACCCAAAACCCACTTATGCATCATCGAGTGCCGGGTGGGTGTAGCCCATTGGGTGGGTGTGGGCCATTGGGTGGGCGTGGCTGCGGTGGTAACAGCAATCAATTCCAACTTTGCAAGATCTTTTTTTCCCCATGAGAAGTTGAAATTGACTGATTGAATCTTTTTTTTTTTTTTTTGCACACGGCGGAGGCCTAAAGTGAAAAAGTTTTATAAAACCCAGCTGAAGGCCTAGGACTGGGGCGATGGCGCGCATGCCCACAGAGAGGGCTCTGAGTGCCACCTCTGGCACCCGTGCCATAGGTTCGCCACCACTCACCTATATTTTCCGTGCACACTTAGTATAGTGATAATGAACCTTCTGGCTCAGCATGTCAAAAATTTGGAAAATGCCTGACATGACTCTGTCAGCATGTCACCCCCCCAACAAGAGAGAAATAATTCTCTAACTCCCCCCACTTCTAAGCCACTGTGAAAAGTGGCACCCAGGGGCAGCACTGAGGCTGGGCTTGAGATTGAGGCCCAGGCCACTGATGCTACTCAAAAAGACTTCCTCATGCTGTTCCCCAGGTGCGATTGCTCCCATGGCCCAGTGCTCCCCGGGATCTGCCATGTGCCACTTACCTTCAGGCAGTCTTCTCTTTCTGTTCACAGGCCCTGCAGCCTGCCTGGGTCACACGAGGCCTTCGTTCTTGAAGCAGGTTCAGAGAATGCTCCTCTGTGGCTTCTATGGCACAAAAACACACCCCATTCTATCCTGGCCTCTGAAAATCACACCAGCATGAGGTGTGCTAATGAGAAGAGCTGTTGTTGGGTATTGGTGAATGCTAGCATCTTGGCCAAAATGTTGTGGTGTGTCTCCTTTGACATGAGCGTGATAAGTTTGCTATCACTATCTTAGTAGCTGTATCAAAAATATCAGAGAAGCCACTTAGGCCAAGGGGGGCAAGGAACAACAACAACAACAACAACAATAATAGAGTTGGAAGAGACCTTGGAGGTCTTCTAGTCCAATCCCCTGCTCAGGCAGGAAACCTATACCATTTCAGACAAATGGTTGTCCAGTCTCTTCTTAAAAACTTCCAGTGTTGGAGCATTCACTACGTCTGGAGGTAGGTTGTCCCACTGATTAATTGTTCTGTCAGGAAATTTCTCCTTAGTTCTAGATTGCTTCCCTCTTTGATTAAGTTCCATCCATTGTTTCTTGTCCTGCCCTCAGGTGCTTTGGAGAATGGCTTGACTCCCTCTTCTTTGAGATATTGGAACACTGCTATCATGTCATCCTTAGTCCTTCTCTTCATTAAACTAGACATACCCAATTCCAGCAACCGTTCTTTATATCCTCCAATCCCCTGATCATCTTTGTTGCTATTCTCTGTACTTTAGAGTCTCAACATCTTTTTTACATCGTGGTGACCAAAACTGGATGCAGTATTCCAAGTGTGGTCTTTCAGGTAGTAGATTTGTGTTTTAAAAATGCAGTAAATTGTGTTGTACTTTTGACTGAACCGGGGAGGAGCCAGGCTGCAGGGTTGGGTTTTGTTTTTGCTTCATATGATTAAATAATCTGTATGGGGTCAGATATTTTCTACAAGTCTGCCTCAAACATTAATGTCCTGGGTCTGCTGGAGCAGTGGTTCTCAACCTTTTTAATGCCGCGACCCCCAACCGGTCGTAAGTCAAGGACTACTCAACCGGTCGTAAGTCGAGGACTACTCAACTGGTGCAGCACCGTTTGCAGAATGGGACTTTTGGCGGGCTCAGCAGGGCAGAGACAGCCTGTACAATTCCTATTGGCTTTTGAAAGCCAATAGAATTAGACTCTATTCAAGAGAGTCTATTCTATTGGCTTTCAAAAGCCAATAGAATAAAAGGGAGTAGCACAGCTAAGGAAAAGGGGAAAAAATGGTGGACTGCGTTGTTTGGCGACCCCCGTGAAATGGTCGTTCGACCCCAAATGGGGTCCCGACTCACAGGTTGAGAACCACTGTGCTGGAGGATCAGAGCATATTCTTTTTTTCAAAATAAAATAGATTTTTTAAAAAAAACCTTTGGCCTTGGTTGGTATCATGTATCAGTTCTGAATGGTGTATTTTTAACTTATTTTTAATCAGAGTTGAAGATGAATGTTCATTTATTATTTTAAAAAAGAAAAGAAGCAGGAAGGAACAATTAAAAAAAATACTGGTTTTAGGAGTAATGGGTGAAACTTGCTTTTTATTTGTTGCATAACTACAGATGCTGGAATACTGAATTGCAAACAGTTTGACATAATTGCTACAACCTAGAATTTTTCTTGCCCTGGATTCCCCTTGGGTGAATCATTTTTTTTAAGTGCCATGAGTGAATTATTCTTTGTGTAATCCTGAAATATCTTGCTAGTAATGGATGACTGGGATTTTGTGGCAAGATTTGTGTCCCCATTGCATTTAGCAAGAAATCTTTCTTTCCTCTTTATTCAGAGGTAGGAAAGTCACTGGCTCTCTAAACAAATGGAATTTGTCAGAGAACACTGGAAAAGATCATTTAAAAAAAGGAACTCGTTTTCAGTTCCAGATCCAATAGGGAATCTAAGCTGTCTTTGTTGTTGTTTCTGCAGAGAGATAAAAGGGATCTGGGTGGGGATTGGATACTGTTAGTATGCCATTATACTGCCAAAGAATAATATTATAAGATAAGGACTACCTCTATATCAGTGTTTCCCAAACTTGACAATTTTAAGGCATGAGGACTTCAACTCCCAGAATTCCACAGCCAGCGTTGCTGGCTGTGGAATTCTGGGAGTTGAAGTCCTCATGCCTTAAAATTGTCAAGTTTGGGAAACACTGCTCTATATGAACCAGTGAGAGGAACTACCCTGTAGAGAATCATCTTAATGGCAAGTGGCAGCTTTTCATTGAACACTTTCAGGCCTGGACTGGCTACAATGAAAAAAAATACAAATAATAAGAACCAGTAACAGTAGTGTCAACAAGTAAATGCAGAATTCCAGATGTACAGTGAATGGAGGTCAGTGAAAATGGGTGCACTGAATCACAGTGAGAGTGGTTTGGATCTCCCAGGGTAAAGAAGGAGCTGGGTGGCCAGCAGCAATGGAGGAGAAGCTGCCAGAAGAACTGCCATTGCAACCACCAGGAGCTGGCTGCCCTGGAGGTCATATTGAGGCCAGACCAAAAGATCAGTTGGAGCTGAGAAGATAAACTAACCAGGCTGAACACAGCCTTCCAGGTTAGAGACAGGGAGGGCTGAGGCAGAAGAAGATGGAGAGAAACCTTTGAGGCTAGGACACCGGCTGTTTTCTGTGCCAACTTAGCTAAATGCTAGAATGCAAATTAGGTTGTAAACTATCATAATACAAGCTTAGGATGTTTCAGAGTTAGTAGAAAATAAGCACCCTTTGGAAAAAGCCCTTTCACAATTTCTTGAGGCTACCCTATTCTGTGGTCAATAGATTGGGCCTATCAATAAATAATCGGACAATGAATCCGGAGAAGAGGAAAGACACAAGGTGGATCCAGATCCAGAGTCCAAGATATGGCAAATCAACAAAAATGCAGATCAAAACTGGGTTATGAAGAAGAGTTCCCAGTATTCTTTACATGATAGAGGAGCCATCAATAAGACATACTGAGCATCCTAATGCAACGCTGAGGCACATCACACAGAAGCTGCAGAATCTGTCCTTAGCACTCCCATGGCTTTAGCCAATATCTCAGACCTACCAAGTTCAGCTTTCTGTTCCTGAATCTTCATTTAGCCCCTCTTTGTGAACAAGTTGAAGTAGTGCAACTTCTGCCTGCTATCTGCACTTAGATGAATCTATGCATCCATCATAATTAGTTGACGATGTTCTTATTGGGTTTTTTTTAAGTTGTTTTGTGTATTTTCAATTTCATTGTCAATAAGGTGACCAACTTTTTTACAATGAAAGGGAGGACACAAATAAATTGAAGAAAAAAATATTGTAAATAAAAGAAACATTTTATTCATTGCAGCAATAATACAGACAACTTGCATGTCAAAGTTTGCCAGCCGGGTGTTTTGGCGCGCTCAGCAGCAATTCCTATTGGCTTTTGAAAGCCAATAGCGGGAAGTAGCACAGCTCATGCAAAAGTTGAAAAAAAACATCAAAAAAAGGTGCCGGAATGCCGTTCTGAGCATTCTATGAGGAAAAAAAAAGCCCTGCAGATTAGTCTTCAAATATCGAAAAGGAGGACATGTAGGAGGACACTTTTCGAGGGAGGACAGAACTTACAAAAGGAGGACTGTCTTCCCTAAAGGAGGACGGTTGGTCACCTTATTGTCAACCTTCTGAATAGATTGAGGTAGATTATAAATGCTATTAATAATAAAACATCCAAACAACTTTCTATACCAATACTTAAAATGTAGCTTAGAAATCAGCTAACCAGTATAGCACTATAGTGAGATCTGTTTTCAATATCTAGTCATTTCACATTGAATAGCTCTGAAATACTTGCTGCAAACATATTTACATTATCCTTTTTTGGTAACATATTCCATCATATAGCTGCCTTAATTTTCCTGTCTATCAGAAAGTATGAGTTGTAACAAACATTTAGAAATTTCTATAAAAACAATGCTAAGCTATAACTTATATCAGTGGTTCTCAACCTGTGGCCCGTGGATCCGTAGACAACCATGATGTTGTTACAGGGAGTCTACAAAGGTTTGAAGAAATGTTACAATTTAAATCTTGAGTTAAGTCTTGGGGGGTCCATGGCCATGGTCCATGGCTACAAAAGGTATTTAAAGGGGATCCATGGTGAAAGGGTTGAGAAACACTGACTTATATGAAGACCCTGCAAACGTTTCATAAAGTTTTGTGGCCAATCAGATGGAAGACCAGTATGGAACTGAAAAAATCTCAATAATACAGTTCTTAAAAATTGTTACTCCCATGAAAGCAAGAAGGTTGGTGAATTATTTTGAGGCAAACTGATGCTATTTTACATATTACTTGGTACAGCCTTTAAAAGTATATACTAAACCTCAACTATAAACATTGTTTAGCTTGGAAGGATAAATTTCAATATGCTGTTCTACAAATATGGTAATAATTATCTTTCTGACTAAAAAGAAAGGGGAAAAAAGTCCAGCTAATAAAACATACTCATTTTCTTTTTAATCATCTCTCTCTTCTCCATTAGCTAGTGCAACTGCATAAAAGTTGGCCCCAGGTGTCTCAGACGGTATAGGCACTGACTCATGTTTTTCTGCTTCAACTTGCTTGAGTGTAGTGGAAGCTAAATATTTAACTCAGAGAAGATATCAGAAAGACTGCATCTTGGCTAGTACTGATATAAAAAATAGTTACTATTAGTATCTTCTACAGAAAAAATATATGAAAAGATATATGAAGAAAACATTTAGTCTTGAAAGTCTAGATCAATTAATATTTGATCAATTGAATTAAACATTTGGGAATTGATGAACTAAATCCTGGCTATTCAAAAACATGCCAATGGTCTGTTCAAACTTTAATATGTTATCCTTGACAACTTCTGGAAAATGGATGAGGTGCCAAATGACTAAAGAGAAAATGCTTCCATCCTCAAAAAAAAAAAAAAAGGGGGGGGGGAAGGAAAATCCTGGAAACTGCAGGCTAGCTAGTTTGATGTTGACATCTGGGAATATGGTGGAAGAGATTGTAAACACATACTGCAAAGCATCTTGACAATAATATGATGATTACAAGAAGTCAGCATGGGATTTTAAGAACACATATATGTCCAAATAATTTATATCATTTTTTTATTGGAAAACCTCTTTAAATAGACTGTATAATATATAGATATTATATATATAATATCTTTATTTAAATAAAGCACTTGCCATGTTTCTTGTCATTCTGAATAATAAGGATTAACAACTATAGGCTGGGTAACATTTAAATGGATACAACCCTATTGAATATCATTTTGACAATGTGTTCATCAACAATTTCATTGTTGCAATGTAGATTATAAGCCCACTACAACACATTTTATTAACTGAATATCTATTTCATATATATTGATAATATCTGTTGAAATGTATGGTAGATTATTAATTCTTTGAGACACAAATCCATTATAACTACTGATTTATAAAGTTTTTCATGTGTTAATGGTATGGTGATATTATCCATGGGAGAAAAAACTGACTTAGATTTGGACTAATGGGCAAGGAAAAAAAACATGGAATATTGTTTAGGATAACCGCAATGAGATTACCATATGGTCAAAAATGGAAAAGTTTGATACTACCCACAATGGACGAAATGATTGCTAAAGATGATGGAAATTGCTGTGATGGCTAAATTAACTTCTTTGATTAGAGAAAAAAAAATAATATCTCCATTTATGGTTGATTGGAAACCTTCATAGAATTTTTGCATAAAACAGAAAAAAAATACATATGATTTATGGTTTCAGTGATTAGAAAAAAGTTGGATCGTAGAAAAGAATGAGCTTTCTTTTGTAATCATAGAGTAAGAAATAACTTTGTAATTATATTTATATTTCTGGAGTCCTTGGTGCTCTCTGAGCTTGGTTGTTTTGTCGGTGCTGATGGGGATGATGTTTTCTCCTTGGTAGTTCCTTGATTGTGCTGTTGTTTATTGCTTGATATTTTTTTTGTCTGAGTTGGTAATCCCTTGATTAAGGTATTGCTTACTGCTTGATAGTTTGTCTGGTGTTGATAAAGCTAGCTAAAAAGGAAACAAAAAATACAGAACACCTCCTCATCAGTACTTAATATCCAGTTAAGCAGAGATTAACACCAGGAACAGCACCAGACAAACAATCAAGCAATAAACAACAGTCGAAACAAGGAACTGCGAAGGGGAAAACATCACTTCCTCCAATAGTGACAGGGCAAGCTACTTTACCCAAACAGAGACCAAACCCCACTCTCTTCAAGCACTGGAGATGTTGCCTAGCCAGGCAATGAAATGTCTGCACGAAAACAGCCAACTCAGAAAACACCAAGGACTCTACCGTGAGTCCCTAAGCTATATATATTCTCTTTTATTTGTTATGTCCTGGGCCGGCAGGCACAGGCTGCAGCGATTGGCCCGGGCAGACCATGTGGATGCCCAGGACAAGAAAGGCTGCTTCCAGCCTTTGCAATGATTGGCCAGCAAGGTATTGTGCAGGGGTGGCTATAAAAGGGGGCCACACCATTTTAAAACCTGTTCTGTTGGTGTTGCAATAAAGGAGACTGTTGGAACTCGTTGCTTCATCTCAATGCCTCTTTTCCTGAAACAGAACATACTAATACTTACATTTGCTGGAAATGAAATTGGAAGCTGTTTCTTTAGTTTATTTTTCTTCTTTCTGCCCCTTTGCTTCCCCCCCCCTTCTTTCTTTTCTGTTTTGTTTTTTATTAGTTTATGTTTTTATTTTCTTTGTATAACTTTCAATTAAAAGTCAATTTAAAAAAAGAGAAAAAAAAGTGATTTGGGCAGTTGGATCTCCTGTGACATCATTCAGTAGGCTTGTATAGAAAGGTGTTATCTTTTACTTTTAAAAAATAACTAAATCAAAATACCCCAAACCCTTGAGTTAACAGTGTGGTACAATTTAGTTTGGTCATATGAAATGTGAACACATTCGCTAGGAATCAGAGGATAACACTTTGTTGATTTGATATGGCATATTTATGTAGTCATCCTAAAATAGTCATTCTTTTGATACGTTTAATGTGAAAATTAAACACTGTACCACTTTAAAATTAAATTTTAATTTGAAAAAAAATGGACAATATTTCTCAGTTCTGGATTTATTTTCTGTGAGAAGTTCATAGTAGTCAGGAAATGATCTTTTACATCATCTGTGACTAGCAAGTAGAGTCAGCATGGAACTATTTTACCTCATAGTTACTGAGTGTATTGGATTAGGACATCCAAGTTCCTATCCATTCTCAGCCATGGAACCTCACTAGGCCAGCTGTGACCTCTCAGGCCTACTTACTTCAAAGGGATGTTAAAATAAGGTGAAGAGTATAAATTCTCCTCCATCATTGGAGGGCTTCATTCTGAGGACCACGTTCATAGTTCACTTTCCGTCTGAACATCAGCTCTCCAAAGTCACCTACCTGGAAATTAGGGGGCCACTTTAAGAGTGCTACCAATCAACAGGAATTATATATAACCATTGTATCCTTTTTAACAAGTATCTTGTACACATAGGTATATGCAGGGCTTTTTTTGTCATAGAACGGCCAGAACGGAGTCCTGGCACCTTTTTGGGATGGAACCTTGTAGGGTAGGTAAGGCGGCTTGTAAAATATGTGTGAGTTCCGGCACCTTTTTTTCTTTTTTTACAAAAAAAGCACTGGGTATATGTCTTTTTGTTTATCACTAAAAATACTGGATTTTAAAGCAAGGGATCTCTGTTGTGCAAGGGGCAAGTTTAATAGAATCTGTTCCTTCTGGCATCTTGGCTGAGCACCTGAATAGTGTTTTCTGCTATTTATATCTCAGCGTCTGTTCAACTCTGCAGTGTTTCAGCATTATGTAACTTTAAGGGAACATTATGAGTGTTTTCTACACTAAACAAACAGATTAAAGAGATATCTTCTAGCTGGAATGCAAACAGGGGTGGGAGTTTTACAGTTTTTGTACAAGCCATTACACGTGCATAACTTGATAGCTAGAAATCTTTCATACCTAAAGATAACTGGTATATGCATTTAAAAAGTTTATATACAATTTCATCTGTTCTTCTACATAAGGAGGTGTCCCTGTTTGCACTTTTAGAGAAGGCAGGGAAATTAGCTTCAATATACCCATATTCAACGCAATATTTCCCTGAATTCTCATTGCTGGAACAATGGGAATGTTTCCTTTTTATGTTTTGGGCGGGTTTTCCAGAAATCCCTGATTGTTGTGGCAAACGAATCAGACCTTGATAGTTTGATCCAGCCAGCTTCTGTATATGTGCTTTTATTTCTGAGTCTGACCCTTGTTAAATTTTATTCATGGGTAGGATGTGAGAACACGAGCCAAAGATTTGGTCTTCTGCCTTCTGTTTTCCAGGCCACTGAGTAGAACTATCTGAAAGGGGATTGCAAATGGCGTTCTTCTCTGTATTACTACCCATTTTCCTATAAGTTTCTCAGTTGCTGTAACGATTGTAAGACTCTTCCTCTGAATGCATTTGTGATCATCCTTCTGTTTATTGCTCAACTAGCTGATATACAATGGATAAAGTAAGGTTGGCTTATCTTGTGGAAGGAATTTAAAAATGTCTGAATGAGACTCAAGACCCTTTACTTTCTTATTCAGAATAAATCATTCTTATATTTTTTTTTAAAAAAAGAACTATTAATATTCATTGGGCCACCTAGAAAATAAAACAAAACCAATGAAAAACAATTTTTTACAAATTTAATACCCTGGTTTAAAAGTCTGATCTTTTAAAAGTTTAGCTGATACAAAAAAATACAGTAACATAGGCACTAGGAGAGTTTACCTGCAAATAGAGTTTGGTAGGTGGGCTGCACCTTTAATAATCATCTTGGTACATCATGAACAATCATGCAAGTAGCTAATTTTGGACTTGGAACCTGAGTGTTAATGTAAGAACCTTAATGAGTGGTATCTTTGGATCAGTATTTCTCAACCATGGCAACTTTAAGATGTGTGGACTTCAACTCTCAGAATTCTCCAGCCAGCATGGCTTTAGAATAGATTGTGACTGACATTAGTAACAAACATCAAATGATTTTCTAGAGGGGAGCTTTTTCTATGGTGACTACTCTCATTTTAAATACAGCTGAGAATATATCTTGCTCATTGTGCTGCACAAATTTTCTTTCAGAATCTTGCCCAGTAGCACCATTGATTACGAATATACTTCAATGCATGATAAAGCACAACGCAGGAATTATACTGCCTGAACTTTTAAGGATCAGATAAAGAGTTTGGAGGAACTTTAAAGCTCTCATGCTATTGTATAACTTAAGAAAATCCCCTGATGTAAGCACTTCCCAGCATTTTGGCCAGTGAAGGATGGCTGCCTTTGTTTAGTTTGCAATTACATACATGTTAGGTGGAAAAATCTTCTGGGGCTGGCTTTTCACTTTTAAAATTGAAACCAGACTTCAGAAGATTGGCAGTGTTAGACTTTTACCTAACATGGTTTGTTTATATGTCAGTAGGGATTTCTGGTAATGTTCCATTAAAGAATGATACTAAAACAAAGGCTATTCTGACATTCAGAAGCATGTTCCTTGATGTGCCTCGCCTACAGGTTTCACAACCTGAAGCCTCACCCTTGCCCAAATTGATTCACTGTTGTAGAACTAATAGGTGAGACTTGTTATAAAATATGCTAGATAAGATTACACAGAGCTTTAGTGATGGTGTTACTCCACTTAATTGAAAGGTTGCAAGGAACATTGTAAATGCTTATGTGGTTTTCTGTTTCACTCGTCTGAACTCTGGAAAGCGATGCCATGGAATGTATGTGCATCAATGTACATGGAATGCACACACCTGCACGTCAGATGAGCATTGGCTCCTGCAAATAAACACATCCATACCGATGAACAATCTTTTCCTTTCAATTAAACTCAGGTGAAATTATAAATGTGAAAACCTCGTTTTCATGACCGTTCTATATAGGGAAGAAGGGCAATGTGCTCTTATTTTAATTTAGGTGTTTAGTAAAATAAACAAGAAAGAGGGTTGATTTCTTCTCTTTGCAGAGAAGCTGCTGCACGGTTTCGGTCCTCTAGTAGTACATGGGTCCTCAACTTTGGCAACATTAAGATTTCTGGCTGAGGAATTCTGGGAGTTGAAGTCCACAAGTCTTAAAGTTGCCAAGTGAGGACCCCTGCTCTAGTACTTGGGGGAATGTCACAGATTCAAAACTCTTTCTCTTGATAAAGGGAGACTTTCAGTTAATAATAATAATAATAATAATAATAATAATAATAATAATAATAATAATATGGTAATAGGTTGACTGTGCGATGATCCATAATAATAATAATAATAATAATAATAATAATAATAATAAGAAGAAGAAGAAGAAGAAGAAGAAGAAGAAGAAGAAGAAGAAGAAGAAGAAGAAGAAGAAGAAGAAGAAGAAGAAGAAGACGAAGAAGAAGAAGAAGAATTGGACGAACTGCAAAGGTTTACCCAGGGCAAAGAAATCAAAGCCTTACCAGAAGTAATTCAGAATGTAGAGGCAAACCAGGGGGAGTTGGCAGTGAAGGAATCCAGCAGAGATATACAACTGTTCTCATTTGGAAACCAGGCACCTCTACCTCAGGAAGAACAAAACCCTCTAACTAAAGAAATAAAAGAATTGAAACAAAGAATAACTGAGCATCTAGAACAGCACAAAAACAACAGAATAAGGCTACCTGCATTGAAGCTTGTTCCAAAGAAACAGCTAGCACAAGCATTAAAAGATGCAAATATTGCAATATCAAGTATAAGACTAATTCACTGCAAGAAACAAACCAACTAATGTACAGCACAGCTGCAGTTATAACAGAATACCTGGGATGCAAAATCAACAAAGAAGAAAAACAAACAAACAGTGCACCAGAAAAATGGAAGGTTAGACTAGAAAATAAGATCAGCAAGTTAAGATCACATGCAAGCAAGCTAGAACAGATGAAAGAAAAGAAGCTGAAGAACAAGAAGACCAAAGAATACCTAATCAAGAAATACCACTTAGAAACAAGGAAGATCAAGGAAGCACTGGAAATAATAAAGCAACAAATAACAGCTATAGCCAGGAAAATCAGTAGATATGAAGCTCGAATTGCAAACTATAGGCAGAACCTCCAATTTCAATCCAATCAGAAACGTTTCTACCAATCCATCAATGGAGAAACTGCAAGGAATCAGTCAGTACCTGACAAGGAAGAAACAGTGCAGTTCTGGAAGCAGATATGGGATAACCCAAAGAAATACAACAAGGATGCGGCTTGGTTAAAAGAGGTGGATGCAAATAAAACAGAAGTTGAAATGAAAGAACTAGTAATAACAACAAAAATGGTAGAAAAAAGAGCAAAGAAAATCAAAAATTGGTCAGCACCAGGTGAAGATGAACTGCATGGGTTTTGGTTGAAACATCTAACTGTTATACACCCACTCATTGCCAAGCAGTTCAACAATATACTACAAGGAGGAGAAATTGAAAAGTGGCTAACAACTGGGAAAACCTACCTAATAATGAAAAATCCAGCAAAAGGGGCAACACCAGGCAACTACAGGCCAATTACCTGCTTACCAACAACTTTCAAATTACTAACTGGTGTGGTAGCTGATGCAGTACAACAGCATCTAGTTGAAAACAATCTCTTTCCACCTGAGCAGAAAGGAAACCGCCCCAATAGCAGAGGAACAAAAGATCAACTCCTAATAGACAAAATGATCTTGGAAAACTGCAAGAGAAGGAAGACCAACCTGAATGTGGCATGGATTGACTACAAAAAGGCATTTGACTCTCTGCCACATGATTGGATAATAAAGTGCCTAGAAATAACAGGAGTCAGTAGAAACATCAGAAAATTTGTGCAAAGATCGATGGCACAATGGAAGACACAGTTGCAGATCAATGGTGAGAAGCTGGGAGAGGTTAATATCAAGAGAGGAATATTTCAAGGAGATTCATTATCACCATTACTATTTGTTATTGCACTGTTTCCTCTGTCAACAATACTGAATAACTCAGGACATGGCTATCAAACATCAAAAACATCTGCCAGACTATCCCACCTCCTTTACATGATGGAAAAACATCATCTGAAATAGAATCGCTGCTCAACACTGTCCGTATATATAGCCAAGATATTGTAATGGAGTTTGGCTTGGACAAATGTGCCACACTTACTATCAAACAAGGAAAAATAGTGAAAAACTGAAGGAATCAAGATGCCCCATGAAAATAAGATTAAGAGTCTGGATAAGGAAGAGTACTACAAATACTTGGGTATCCTTCAAGCTGACAACATCAAGCACACTGAAGTCAAGAAAAAGATTAGAGGTGAATACATCAAGAGAGTGAAGAAGATCTTAAAGTCCAAACTCAATGGAGGAAAGACCATAAAGGCAATCAACATCTGGGCAATCCCAGTCATTAGGTACACAGCTGGAATAGTGGACTGGACTCAAGCAGAACTAAAAGCAATGGATAGGCAGACCAGAAAAATAATGACAATGAATCATGCCCTTCATCCACGCAGTGACATTGATAGACTTTATCTACCAAGGCAAATAGGTGGGCGTGGAATGCTACAAGTACATCAGATGGTTGAAGAAGAAAAAATGGCTTTGGAAGAATATCTGAAGAACAATGATGAAGATGCACTGAAATTAGTATATCAGGAAGGCTTACTAACTACTGGAGAGACCAAACTGGCCTACACGAAAGACCAAATGAAGAACAGAATAGAGGCATGGGAAGACAAAGCACTACATGGCCAATACATGAAAAAAATAGCTGGGAAAGCAGATAATAATAAAACCTGGCAATGGCTAAGAGCAGGAAAATTGAAGAAAGAGACCGAGGGACTAATTCTGGCTGCACAAGACCAAGCCTTAAGGACAAATGCATACAAAGTCAAAATTGAGAAGACAGCAACAGACAGTAAGTGCCGCCTATGCAAAGAAGCTGAAGAAACAGTGGGCCACTTGGTAAGCTGTTGCAAGAAGATTGCACAAACTGATTACAAGCAGCGGCATGACAAAGTAGCAACAATGGTGCATTGGAAGATCTGCAAAAAATATCATTTGCCTGTAAGCAAAAACTGGTGGGATCATAAAATAGAGAAAGTCATAGAAAATGATAAAATTAAACTGCTCTGGGACTTCAGAATTCAAACAGACAAGCACCTGCAACATAACACCCCAGACTTAACAATTGTCGATAAGAAAGACAAAAAAGTCTGGATAGTGGATGTGGCAGTGCCTGGAGACAGCAGAATAGAAGAGAAAGAACTGGAGAAGATAACAAAATACAAAGACCTACAAATAGAAATAGAAAGACTGTGGCAAAAGCAAGCAAGGGTAGTACCAATAGTAATAGGCTCCTTGGGTGCAATCCCAAAACAACTGGAGCACCACTTGAACACCATTGGCATTGACAAATTCGCTATTAGTCAATTGCAAAAGGCAGCCTTATTAGGAACTGCTTCCATCCTGCGACGATATCTGTAATACCATCAAACATCCACATCTGCCTATCCCAGGTCCTCGGTAAGGACTCGATAGGTAGACAAAATGCCAAATCCAGTCTGAACATCTGGCTGACTGTGCGATGATCGATAATAATAATAATAATAATAAAGTTGGAAGGGACTTTGGAGGTCATCGAGTCTAACCCCCTGCTCAGGCAGGAAACCCTATACCATTTCAGACAAATGGCTGTCCAGTCTCTTCTTAAAAACTTCCACTGTTGGAGCATTCACCACTTCTGGAGGCAGGTTGCTCCACTGGTTAATTGTTCTAACTGTCAGGAAGTTTCTCCTTAGTTCTTGTGTAAAACTGTTATGGGGAATATTTTTAAAGAAGGTAAGAGAATGAATATTTATCTGAATTCACATACGGTGCTTGATTTATTCATTTAGCGACCATTCAAAATTACAACAGCACCAAAAAAAGTGACTTACGAATGATCCTCACTCTTAATAACCACTGTACAATCCCCACAGTCACTGCTGTAATTCTCAGCATCATGTCATCGCCATTTGTGACTTTCCCAGCCAGCTTCTGATAAGCAAAGTCAATGGGAGGAAAACCAGATTTGCTTAATGACTATGTGATTCATTACAATTGCAGTGATTCTCTTAACAGCTATAACAACCCTCTAGTTAGCAACAAAACTTCTAGTCCCGAGTGGGATCATAAGTGGAGAACTACATGTTTGCTATAAAAATAAAGCTAAACATCTACCATAAAACTGATAAAAAAACAAAAGGAAAGAAAAGATTCCAGGTATCTTCTATAACAGTGATAGCGAACCTATGGCACGGGTGCCAGAGGCGGCACTCAGAGCCCTCTCTGTGGGTACGCGCACCGTCACCCCAGTCCTAGGCCTTCATCTGGGTTTTATAAAACTTTTTCGCTTTAGGCCTCTGCCGGTGTGTGCAAAAAAAAAAAAAAGGTTCAATCAATCAGTCAATTTCAACTTTTCGCGGGAAAAAAAAAAGATCTTGCAAAGTTGGAATTGATTAATTGAACTTTTTAGTCCCACCCAATCTGCCGTTTCCACTGCAGCCACGCCCACCCAATGGACCATGCCCACCCAGTGGGCCACGCCCACCCAGCACCCGACGATGCATAAGTGGGTTTTGGGTTGCAGTTTGGGCACTCGGTCTCTAAAAAGTTCACTATAACTGTTCTATAATGTAACAGTAGGAACCTGCACTCACTTCAGAGAGAGAAATGAGACCCTAAAGAGAGAAAATGGCAAGGAAGTAACAGGCAGCAGAGAGAAAGTAGAGCTACTTAACTCATTCTTTGCATTGGTCTTTACGCAAAAAGAAATTATAGCCGAACCCACCAAAAACATAACTGAAAAAGACAGACTAGAAATAAAAGTTAAAATAAACAAAAAATGGTATAAGAGAACATCTGTCTGATTTTGATGAGACCTGACAGATTACACCCCAGAGTTCTGAAGAAGCTGGCAGATGTCATCTCAGAACTACTGTATCATATATTTCAAAAACCCTGGAGCACCAGGGAATTACCAGAGGATTGGAAAAGAGCTGATTTGGTTCCCAACTTCAAAGAAGGAAGAAAAAAAAAACAGAAACTGCAAACCAATCAATCCTTACAATAGCTGTAAAAAGGCCTTACCTCCAAAGTCAGGAGTTGATGAGACTTCTTATATCTGAAGTGGGAAAAGCCAGATGACCTCTGAATGGTTATCCAGAGTTTTTCTTCTTATGATTGTCCTGATTCTGATTCTAGAAGATTTACCTTCCACACAGATACAATACCTCTGTTACTTGGCTGATGATATTAACATGGACTAAATGGTTGATATAAGCTTAGTTATGATTATCAGAACAATTAATTCCTATAAGTATAGTTTTTTTAAAATGTATTCCTAATATTAGTACTTAGAAACTTGATAATCTGTAGAATGATTCTGACATCTGGCACTAGAGTTCATTGCAGAAGAAGCAGAGAACAAGAAGTGGTGAAAACATCCTTCCCCATTTACTAAGTTCTAGGTTCTCTGTATCAAAATGGCAAGAATATCCGTCCAGGTATTTTCATATGACTGAAAAGTAAGCATGTGAGTTGTACAGTGGAGAAAAATATTTATCTTGTTTGAAAAGTTACATATTTAACCATATCTAAAAAACTGTTTTAAAAGAAGGTTAACTTGTAAACTGTTCTGAACATGTGTATAAATATCTCTACGTAATTAGTAATAATTATTTACAAAGTATTTATGATCATATGCCCAGAGGTTCATATATTAAAGTGAAACTTTTTTTAAAAAAAAGGCCAGGACGACATCAAGTCCATCAAAATGTATAAAGAAATCAATTCTGACTGAATTAATAAATTATGTAGTTTTAGACCATAAAAAGGGCAGAGAGAAAATGCAGTCAAATTTTCCTGTATAAGGAATTTTGATTGTGTTAGAGCTACAATTGAAAAATCCATATATTTCATGGAAGTTAACTTTCCTGTAGGATGGAAGCTGGATTAGAAGCCTGCCAAGAGAACATTCACTTCAGGACAGCTTTTGTCAACCTGGTGCCCACTAAAAATCAATGAAATTTCCAAGAAGCCCTATATCCAACTTCAACAGTAATCAGGAATGAGCCCAATACACCAAGGTACATATGACGGGAAAAATAAACACCCCAAAAAGAGCTGGTAGACATTGCAGATGTTTCCAATGCATGTTTCAGTCCATAACTTATCCAATAAACCAGTGTTTCTCAACCTCAACAACTTTAAGATGTATGGACCAACCAGTGGTGGGGTTCAGATATGTGAACAATCAGTTCTCTGTGTGGATGCTATTTCCGGAAGTCCATTCTGGGCCTGGACAACACAAAATTAGCTACCGGTGCTGCCAAAGGGGTGCGAACTGGCTGAATCCCACCACTGGGACCAAGCCCTCAAATTCCCCAGAAAGCATGGTAGCTGGGGAATTCTGGGAACTTAAAATTGCTGCGGTTGAGAGACTGCAGCAGTCCATCTGCAATCAACTCCTGATGGTGCAGGAGAGAGGTGATTGCTTAAGGCTTTCAAACTAAGCACAGAAACAGCACCTAATCTGGGAAGATCAATGCAGCACTCCCTGGATAATGATGGGGTTAATGCAGCTTTGGATCTATCTGATATTGATAGTATCTCAAACAATGTTCACACGCGCCAAGGACTAGGAGTAAGATCTGGCCAACTCATCACAAAAACTGACCTCCAGAAAAACAGTATGCTAGTCACATAAATCTACACTAGACCAAAAAAAAAAAAAAAAAAAAGTCTGGATGTAAAAATGCTGAGCAAACATGTGTCCTATAAATTATTTTCCCTTGGAGAACAATTAGCTGTCATGATTATAGTCAATATTTGTGTAATATTTTAGCCAGATCACTCCATTTATGGTCTGCTAAGTGTACGCATAATAAACCAATAATTCTACCTCGTAAAATTCAATGATCTGTGACTATATTCCCATTTACAATACGTTTTCAGAATTGTGTTATTTTTATTAAGAGATACTGCCATTTTAAATGCCAGTGAGATAAGTAACCATATTTGTTATGTAGATCCACAGAAAGACTATATCAAGGCTAATGGAGAGAGGGATCACAGCATATACTGGGGCATTGGACTTCAGAAGGGGAGGGGGATTAAGCACGGACTCTCCCCACAGGTCATCTGGTACTCAGTCCATTTCAACAATGCTTCACTGCCTGGCTGCGCTGCCAAACTAGGCCTGTTCTATTTCTGTTAGAACTGTCAACCAGGCAGTCTCCCACCTCCTTCCCAGAATCTGTAAGCCCACCATCCTCTGGCAAGGGAGGAGGTTAAGGAACAGGCAATGACAATGGAAAATGCCTTACTTACTTTTAGTTCTCTAAGGATAAGCCCTCACGTTACTGCATTTATCTAATCCTCAGACCACAGTGGTGACCTTCCTAACTTGATATTTATTTAATCTGATATTAAAGTATTTCCTGTGTTCTTCTTGCTATATGTAGAATTCCTGGAGCTTCGTTGATGATGGTATTGCAGTCAGGATGTTCCCAGCCGCCCTTGGCCTCTGCTGTACAAAGTGGTTCCTTTCCCTCTTCTCCAGTTACTGAATGCTTTCCTCCATTACCATTTTATTTTGTGCTATTCAACTGGCATGATGCTTGGTTTCCGCAAAAGGCCTGGTCGACGCTTTCTGAAGCACAAGTCAGATCTTTTAGGGCAGTGGTTCTCAACCTGTGGGTCGGGACCCCATTTGGGGTCGAACGACCATTTCATGGGGGTCGCCAAACCATACTGTCCACCATTTTGTTCCCTTTTCCCTAGCTGTCCTACTCCCTCTTATTGGTGGCCACACCCACTTGGAGGTCACCACAACATGGGGAACTGTATTATGGGGTCACGGCATTAGAAAGGTTGAGAACCACTGTTTTAGGGGCTCCTTGTATTTACTCATTTTGCTGCAGTGCTGGAGTGCTTTCAAAATATGCATTCAGTGCTCCTGTGACAGGATGCTATAGTATAGAGAGAGGAACAGAACTGTTTAAAAAAAAAAAGCAAGACTAAGCCTCTGAACTGAGGATCAGTTTCAAAAGAGAGCCTCATTCTGCCTTCTGTATGTTGCTAATTACATTATACAGTTTCCATGGCCAACCACTATCTTCTTATCACTACTGTTTGTATAAGTTTGTTTTGAGGGAAGGTGCCTCCTGCACTGCAGTGCTTTCTCTTCGGTTTCCTCTTTCAATACCCAAACAAGATTGCTGTGAAGGTGCCATCAAGACCAATCTCTATTGCTGCACCCATTGCATACAACAGAGCCAATGGTGGACCCTGATTTTCATAGTGATCTTGCTGTTACCTTGTAGTGAGCTGTCTAAAAAAAAAAAAATCGCCTGGCTAAGCAGGGTGAGGTACTTTATCCACCACCAAAACATAACTTATTTTTTTGTTTGTGGAACATGTATCACCAGTGATGGGATTCAAATATGTAAACAACCGATTCTCTGTGTGGATGCCATTTCCAGAAGTCCACTCTGGGCCTGGGCAACAAAAAATTAGCTACCGGTTTTGCCGAAGTGGTGCGAACTGGCTCAATCCCACCCACCCACCCACCCCTCTCCCTCCCTCTCTCTCTCTCTCTCTCTCTCTCTCTCTCTCTCTCTCTCTCTCTCTCTCTCTCAGAATAATGCTAGACCCATATTTAGAATTATCTCAGGAGACAGCCTGCTGTCACAGAGCACCTCTTCATGGGAAGATTATTAACTTGGGCAATTTGAAGGCTAGTTCAGAGTATTTATTTTGTTTCCAATATGATTGATAAACTATCAGAATATGCATAATGCCTTCTAGTGAAGAGTACCAGATCTCTGATTTCCCAGGCTGTTATCACCGTTTACAACGTGAAAAAGAGTGATTGGAAGTCATTTTTCCCACATAGTGGGTGGGAATAGGAACACTGCTGATTGGAAAGGAAAGGTGTCACCAATCATTACAATTAACTTGTTTTCCTTTAAAGCCGTGAGAGCACCATTCACAAGTCATTTCTGAAGTGGCAGGAAGATCAAGTGTTGGGACAGAGCAAATGTTGCTGACATACTATTAACCCACCAAATAGGCCAGATGCAGGGGTAGGCAACCTTGGCTCTTTTATGCTGACTCAGGAATTCTGGGAGTTGAAGTCCACGAGTCATAAAAGAGCCAAGGTTGCCTACCCCTAGGCTAGAGGATAACCTTTAGTGACTGTCTGGATGATCCCTTAAACTGAATATAAACAGAAAGTTGTAATGTATTATTTTGTTCAGAGACCCAAAGGCAATTGTTAGAAATGGCAATCATAAGAGAACTTTTCCACATCTAACTTCTCCCAATGGCCTTCCAAGGTGATCAAACCAGCTTCGTTAATTGTCAGCATGCTTTTACTATAATAACCAAAATATAAATTTTGGAGAATTAAGATGTGGGGCCAATCATTTCTTAATAATTAGGAATAAAGTGTATAAAATATGTAATATAAGCTTTTCTACTCTCACAATGACAGATTTCCTGGTCATTAATTAAAACTACATACCGTGAGGGCTGTTTAAAAAGAAACACCTTTTGCATAATGCATAGTTAAACTAGGGCATTTGCTTCCATCAGATATGGAAATGGCTACCAATTTATAAAGTTTTAAGAGAGGACCAGACAAATTCATACTGTAGCACTGTCCATCAGTCTTGATGGCTGTATACCCTCTGCAAATACCGTATGTTGCATCTTAAGTTGAAACTCTAGAGCGGGGGTGTCAAACTCGCAACGTCACGTGACGTGTCGTGACGTATCGCGACTTTTTCTCCATTGCCGGCTGTTGAGTCCGTGGCGGGAAAACAGACACGAGAAGCAGCTGGAGTTCTCAGTTTCTTTTATTCAGCGTTCAGCTTACAGGAAGATGGCTTCAGCCTCGCCCAAACGCCTCACAGCCTCTTATATAGGCAACTCCCAGGTAAATGGGTTACTTTTCCCGCGCCAGCACCCGCGCATGCGCACGGCGCTGGCGACAGCCTGTCTGGTCCCGGGCAGCTTTGCACCTGCCCGGGACTGCCTGCAAACGCCCGAGCCGTTTGCAAAGGCTCGGGACATAACACCCCTTTCCCCCGGGCTAAAACTACTACCAACATACAACATTTATTTTATATGACATTTTGCTCCCCAGTGCTCCCACTGATTACTGGCTTTTGCCTTGCCAGCAATGTTATGTAATCTTCTAGATACTTAGGAGATTTCTTTGCTCTCTGTGACCTTCTTAGCTCTGGGTTACTGGCATAAGTCCCCTGACTGGAGGGAGGCGTGAGCCTGTTCTCTCTATTGTGCCCTGGTGTCTTCCAAGGACTGTGCCCCGATGCCTGGCCTGCTTGCTTGCCCACCGGGCTCGTCAGGCCAGGGCTTCTGTTGCTTTGTGACCTGGTTGTCCTACCTAGCTGTAGACCCTCAGGCCCCTTGAAGTGATAGCCACTGCTGGGCGTCTCTGTAGAACCTCCTAGGTCAGTCCAAGACCTGTCAGGAGGCTGTCCATTCCCTGAACCCCATTCTGTGCTCGGGCTCGTGTGGGTTTCTGTACTTTCCCAAAACTCAGGTGTTCCCTGATTTGTGCTAGGGGTGTTGTAGTCGGGACTTGGTTCCTCGACTAGCTCTGTGTATGTTTGACCCCCTGTAGGATTTGGGGTAAGGTCAGGCCAACCTTGGGAACTGTGTGCCAGCTCTCTTGCGGGGAATGATTTGTTGGGATGCCCCCGGGTATCCTCCGTTGCTGGAGTGCTGTGTGATGTATGTGGAAAGTGAGTATGCCCCCGGGGTGACTCCCTGGCTGGAGTAGGCGTGAGTGCCTGTTGTGTGGGTAAGCTCCATGACTTCCTTTTCGGAGCAATTGCAGAACCTGGGACGGGCCGTTTGTGGCTCCCTCAGTGGAGATGGGCAGTAGCTCTTGCCCTTCCCTTTGCTCCAAAGGGTCCCCCTCCCCCCCTGGAAAAGACCCAGGAGTCTCATCAGAAAAGTCTCGCCTAGAGCGAAGTTGGTCGATGTGCCGACGCAGGACACGACCGTTGTCCAGGGCAACCTCGTAGGAGAGAGGACCTGTGATCCTGGACACAGAAGCGGGGACCCATGTATGACCAGGCCCGTAATTGCGAGCCCAAACCGGGGCACCCACAAGTAGTTGTCTAGGTGCCCTAGGATGTGAGGTAGATGAAGGCAGTCTGTCCGGATGCAACCGGTCAAGTCTAGTAGTAAGTTGGCGCCCCCAACGAAGTTCAGCTGGACTTCTCCCTGTAGAAGTGGACGGTGTGGTGCGATAAGAAAGGAGAAAGTCAGCCAACCTGTGATGCCAGTCCCCGTAGGTGAGTCTCTTCAAGGCGTCCTTTGCGATGCGCACCATGCGTTCAGCCATACCGTTGGTGGACGGGTGAAAAGGCGCAGACGTGGCATGACGAATCAGGTTTGCCTGTAAGAAAGCTTGGAATTCGGAGGAGGTGAATTGAGGGCCGTTGTCGGACACAATGACATCTGGCAGCCCGTGTGCAGCAAAAATCCCCCTCAGTACCTGAATAGTCTTTGCAGTGGTGGTGGATGAGACAGGCACAACCTCAAGCCATTTTGAATGGCTGTCAACAAGGACCAAGAAGAACTGGCCCTGAAAGGGCCCAGCGTAGTCAATGTGCACCCTAGACCATGGGGACTGTGTTTCCTCCCATCTATGCACAGGAGCTTGGGGCATCTCTGGGCGAGATCGTTGGCACAGGTGGCATGCGTGTACCTTAGCCTCAATATCTTTATCTAAACCAGGCCACCACAAGTGGCTGCGTGCAAGAGCCTTCATACGAACAATGCCAGGATGACCCTCGTGGAGGGATTCTAAGACCCTAGTCCTCATTGAGGTGGGAATGACAACTCTGTTTCCCCAAAGCAGACAACCCTGAGAAAGGGACAGTTCGTTTCTTTTGGACCAGAAACTCTGAAACTCAGGACTAGGGCAGTGCTCAGGCCACCCGGACAGGACCCAGGAGCGGACACGTGAAAGTGTGTGATCTGTACCTGTTTCAGCGGTAACATCCCTGGCACTAAGAGGGAGCTCGGGCAAGGCTTGGATTGATAGAATGTTGACAGCTGGCGCGGGGTCAGCTTCTACTACTGGCAGAGGCAACCTACTGAGGCCATCAGCATGGCCCATTTCTTTCCCAGGCTTGTGGAGTAATGAAAAATCATATGCAGACAAAAAAATAGACCACCTAAGCATTCTAGGGGAAATGATGTGGGGAGTCTGCTTACGTGTGGTAAACAGTCCCAGCAGAGGCTTATGGTCAGTGAAGACCGTGAAATGCCTGCCATATAGAAAATCGTGGAATTTTTTAATTCCAGCAACAACAGCCAGAGCCTCCCTGTCTATCTGAGCGTAGTTGCGCTCGGCAGAAGACAGTGTTCTGGAGTAGTATGCAATAGGAACCTGAGTTCCATCAGACCTGAGGTGACTCAGGACAGCTCCAACCCCGTAGGGGGACGCATCACAAGCGATGCACACAGGAAGAGACTCGTTGAAATGTGCAAGAACACTGTTAGAAGTGAGCAAGGCCTTGACTTCTTTAAAGCAAGCCTCATGTGCTTGTGACCACAGCCACACAGCATGTTTGTCTAGTAGCCTGTGAAGAGGCTCAGCTACACTAGCTTTATGTGGAAGAAAAGAATTGTAGAAATTCAGGAGGCCTAAGAAGGCCTGAAGTTCGGCCTTGACTTTGGCCTGGGTGCTTCTAAAATAGCAGTTAGTTTGGATTCAGCAGGATGAATCCCAGCAGCATCAATTTTGAATCCCAAAATTCAGTAGAAGGCACCCCAATCTTGCATTTGTCTTTTCTGAGCTTGAGGCCTGATTTCCTGAATCTTAACAGGACAGCCCTAAGCCTTTCAGCTAGAATGTGTGTGGAGTCTCCTGCAATCAAGACATCGTCAAAGTAGGGGCAGACCCCTGGTATACCTCGTAGTGTGTTTTCCATTACGCTTTGGAAAATTCCAGGAGCGACATTCACTCCAAACTGTAGCCTTTTTACCTTAAAGGCTCCCCTGTGGGTCACAATGGTCTGAGCTATGGCAGCATCATCATCAACAGGCAGCTGTTGATATGCTTGAGCTAGGTCAAGCTTTGCAAAAACACGCCCCCCCTTGAGAGAGGCCAGGATGTGACTGACCACAGGAACAGGATAGGCATGTTGCTGCAATGCCTTATTGAGTGTGCATTTGTAATCAGCACAAATGCGAACGTCCCCATTTGCCTTTAGAGGCGTGACAATGGGGGTCTCCCATGGGCTGGAATCAACAGGTTCTAGGATTCCCTGTTGGATTAGTTTGTCTAATTCAGTGTCAATCTTACTTTTTAAAGCAAAAGGGACCCTTCTTGCTTTAATCCTAATGGGAGTGACAGTGGGGTCTAGCTTTAAGGACACAGGTGGTCCTTTGAATGTGCCCAGCTGGGGGCTGAAAACATCTGCAAATTCTTTGCAGACTTCCTGTAGGTCGAGTGTTTGTAAGCTGTTGAGTCCTGTGACGTGTATTCCCCAGGGCCTCAAACCAATCGAGTCCTATGAGACTCGTTCGTTCACCCCCTACTACTAATAAGTCTAGTGGACCTTCAAAACTCTTGTATTGCACGTTAAGGGTGGCCTCCCCCTTAACACACACTCTTGAGTTCTGAAAATCTGTTAATACAATATCAGAAGGCCTTAACTTGGCCTTAGTCCCACTACTGGAACAAATCTTCCTAAATGTATGCAATGAAATGATGGAAAGGGCAGACCCTGTGTCTAGTTCCATAGATAATGGAACCCCTTGTAGCTTCACGTTGAGTGACAGCTTTTTCTTCATGGGCTTGTGTGTGCCTGTTCTACAGATGCTTCTTCGCGAAGCGCAAAAACCTACCCTATTCTGGCTGGGGAATCTGGTACCCTTCAGGCGTTCTTCTTGGGGTTGTGCCTTTCGTCGGCCCAGACACACAGCTGCAATGTGCCCTTGTTTGCCGCATGCCCGGCAGGTAGCGGAGCGGAACTTGCAGTCGGTTCTCCTGTGGCGACCTCCACAGCCGATGCACTTGAGCGGAGCCGAAGAGCTTCCCTTCTGGTTCTCTTCCTTCGCGGGGTGTAGACGGTCGACTTCTTCGTCCGGATCCTCCTCGGAGTTTCGTCGGACGTCTTCCTGGTGCACGGACGCACCCTCTGCACTGCTTCTGATCGGCCGCATGTTCTTGACGGCGCCGCCTGCTGCTTCTTCTGCGGTGACTTCCCTTAAGGCGTCTTGGAAGGATAATTCTTCCTTAGCGAAAAGTCTCTGTTGTAAGCTCTCGATGCCTTAACCCGCACACGAATCGGTCCCTCAGTCGTTCCTCGAGGTCCTTGAACTCGCAGGGCTTGGCGGCCTTCCGTACGCGGCGATGTATTCCTTGGCTGACTCACCGGACCGTTGATCCCTCTGTTCGAAGGTGTGGCGCCATGAGATAACGGACACCTTGGGTGGAAGTGCTCTTCAGCAGCTTCTTCAGGTCTGCGTAGCTTACAGACTCTACTGGAACAGGTGCTGCAAGGTTTTCTGCGATTTCGAAGGCGTCTTGGCCGCAAACGCAAAGCAGGGTGGCAGCCTTCAAGCTATCTTCCCTCACTTGGGTTTGCCTTGAAGTAGTTCTCCATTCTGGATACGTAGGACTCCCACCGCTCTGGATGTGAGACGTCGAATTCTGAAAGCCTTCCGATTTTCGCCATCTTCGGATCTTCAGGAGACGGGTCTATCAGCCAGCCTACCCCCGAATGCGCACCGGAATGGCGGGCAGCTGCCGAGTCGACGCCGTTCCTCTTCCGCCGCTCAGGACTCCTTGGGTAAGCTTACACTTCTTCCTTTCCAGGTAGTGCAAGGCATCCCACCCTCGTCGCCAGTGTTGAGTCCGTGGCGGGAAAACAGACACGAGAAGCAGCTGAGTTCTCAGTTTCTTTTATTCAGCGTTCAGCTTACAGGAAGATGGCTTCAGCCTCGCCCAAACGCCTCGCAGCCTCTTATATAGGCAACTCCCGGGTAAATGGGTTACTTTTCCCGCGCCAGCACCCGCGCATGCGCATGGCGCTGGCGACAGCCTGTCTGGTCCCGGCAGCTTTGCACCTGCCCGGGACTGCCTGCAAACGCCCGAGCCGTTTGCAAAGGCTCGGGACATAACACCGGCAATAGGGTGGGCGCAGTTTTGGCATGATGCATGCGGCCCACGGGCCAGCAGTTTGACACCCCTGCTCTAGGGAGTAATAGTGGAAAGAGTTATCTTTTACTAGTCCATGTATGAAAGCTTGTGAATGCATCTAACTGGCTACCCTTTCTCACAGAAAGCTGAACTAGAGTGCCCACTGACTGATCAACTGAGATCCTCCATTGGTCTGAAAAGAAGGCTGGGAGGAACGGCTTTAATAAAATTTTTGAGAGAATGGACGGACGGTTCTCGCCACCTTCCCCAGAAAGCACCTTGCCTTAAAACACCCCAGCTTCATTTGCAAGTATTGCTTTATCACTGTTAATTTGTAATTGCAGGTGTGCCAGAGGCCTTTCACCTATAGATAAAACCATGCAATTTCTCATGCAAACTATGATTAAAATACTGTATCGCTTTCCTTCTCCAAATACATTCAGTGTGTACCCAGTCTACGCTCTGATATTTTATAACTAGCTATACCAAAAAGGGCAGTGAAAGATAGGAAATATAATGCTGCACATTGGCAGAAGGCTGAATCAGTTTCATTTCACAGAATGTCAAACATGATAGGCAATTTATATAATAAAAACTGATTCATAGTTGACTACTAATCTTATTTGAACAGAGAGAGAATTTTCCTGAGTTTTGGCACAAAGTTTACTTTCTCCGTATGCAGCCTGGTCTCAAATGCCAACTCCTCAGTATTATTCACACCAAGTAAAATGGACCTACATCCAAGTGTTGGTCGTTTCAATTGAGCTGTACTTAAAGGAACATCATACTCATATTATCTTCTCCAGGGAACTCAAGTGGTTTGAAATAATGAGCATCTACTCCATACTACTGCTGATAATGTTGTGCAAGACAACAACCAAGCTTATAGAGTACTAAGGACCCCCACAGTTCATTCCTGAGCTACAAATATTCTCTTCTATCAGCATCTATATTTTAATACATACAAACCACCTTTCTGATTCTTATCGATCAGGCATGTCAAACTCACGACATCACGTGACGTCGCGCAATGTAGTGGGACTTTTTCCCCATTGCCGGTAATGGGGTGGGCGCGGTTTCAGCGTGATGCATCTGGCCCGCGGGCCGGCAGTTTGACATGCCTGTTGTAGATGTTCCACATAGCCACATCCCCTTAGGACAGGGGTAGGCAACCTTGGCTCTTTTATGACTCGTGGACTTCAACTCCCATGCTGGCTCAGGAATTCTGGGAGTTGAAGTCCACGAGTCATAAAAGAGCCAAGGTTGCCTACCCCTGCCTTAGGATGTAGTGCAATGGTTCTCAACCTTTTTAATGCCGGAACCCCCAACCGGTCATAAGTTGAGGACTACTCAACCGGTCATAAGTCGAGGACTACTCAACTGGTGCAGCACCGTTTGCAGAATGGGACTTTTGGTGGGCTCAGCAGGGCAGAGACAGCCTGGACAATTCCTATTGGATTTTGAAAGCCAATAGAATTAGACTCTATTCAAGAGAGTCTATTCTACTGGCTTTCAAAAGCCAATAGAATAAAAGGGAGTAGCACAGCTAATGAAAAGGGAAAAAAAATGGTGGACTGCGTTGTTTGGTGACCCCCGTGAAATGGTCGTTCGACCCCAAATGGGGTCCCGACCCACAGGTTGAGAACCACTGATGTAGTGGATATGTAAACAGCCACCTACAATTCAAAAGCTCAGGCATTTAAATAAATGTTAAGGTGACACTCTGGTGTTAAAATAGGACTCACAGTTCTCTCATACAGTTTTGATGATGGATGTTTCTCTGCCTCCTTTTGCAAGCAAGATACTTAATACAAATTTCATTAAAAATAAGATACCTTATGCTACTGCTGTCCTCTTGTGGCTTAAAAGAAGAGTCTTTAAAGAAAAGAAAAGAAACCAAGCTTTCACTCCTGTATACACTCCATTTTAACTACAAAGTAGGCCTTTTCATGCCAAATAAAATAAAATCTTCCTTGTAGACTCCTTTGGGTTAATAAAAGAGGATACCTGCCTTATATTTAAACCAAGTCTAAATCTTATATCAATATGTTCTTTTGTGATTAACTGATTTTGCTTTAGAAATATCAGTGTAGTGCCTGGAATTGTCTTGATGTAAAATTCCATAGCAATTCAGTAAATATGAAATCAGAATTTGTAAAAAGAAATGGCTATCTTGTGAAGGTAAAAGCTATAGTCTTCTTTTCTCTTGCAGAAGCTTGCTTTACATAACTTTCAAAACTGTGTAGATCTATATTCTGAACTAGAAGGGTAGAGTACATGTCTTCCTTCATAAACTTATTCTGTCCCATTTCTGCATTAACTTTCAATTAAAAAAAATATCTACACAATCCTGGCTTAGGTCCCAGCTCTGGAACTGATGTTTATGATTTGCTTAAGATTCCTTTATGAAAGTTAAGTTTTGTTTTGTTGATTTTATCTTTTATCATATTATTTTAATCTGGACTGTCTGTCTGATTCTATGCTTTTAACTGCCCAGAGTCCACTGAATGGCCAATAAATTTAAATAAACAGTGAATAATATTTTATGCATTTTCTAATGTTCTTTGAAAATTTAAACATTCTCCACATTTTAAACCTGTCAGCTTTTTGCAGTACACAAGAATTAGATTGGTGCAGAAAATATTTAAGCAGCTCTTAGCAAAGAGCATGGCTCCTGGATTATGCATGTGAGTGGCATCACAAGGAATAAGAGCTAATGTCAGAAATATTAAGAAACAAACAGGACTTCATGAAATTATTAACAGCAGTTGTTGTTGTTCAACTGAAGATGAGGTAGGGCTGTTGAGAGTTGGCTGCTGTCCCTGCTTTCATTATTAATTGTGGGGAAGGAGGAATTTATTTTTGACAGGGGTTTAGGAAACCTTCAGCTTTGGATATTTCTTGGACTGCTTAATGACACTGAATTCATCTTAGAGAATAATAGCCTTCCACTTTCCCGTTTCCACAGACAATATTTCCCTAATTTTTGGTGGTGCTGGAAGGTGCCTTCATGTTAGTTTTGACACCTGGTGACTACCTGGACAAGTTCCTGCAGTTTTCCTGGCAAGATTTCAGAAGTGTTTTGCCATTCCTTCTTCCTAGGGCTGAGAGAAAGGGACTAGCCCAAGGCCACCCAGTTGGTTTCATGCCCAGGGCAAGACTAGAACTCACAGTCACCCAATTTCTAATCTAACGCCTTCATGCCAAACATTCCTAACAATATTTTTAGGCAAATGAAAAGTAACTGAGGAGGAAAGAGACTTTATTTTTTTTCCCTATGGCTGTTCTTCTACATCCCTGCACCACCACTGATGCCCCCAGCTCCTCCTACACACTATGCTTTTCCATGAAGAGAATATACCATGTAATCCTGTAGTTTAAAGCTAGAAGCCAGCACTTTCACCAGCCACACATGGCTACAGGAACATGTTGAACTCTTGCCCCCTTTTTAGCAGCTCCTGGCAGAACTTCTGGCAATCACCTACCCTCATGACTACATTGTGGTACAGACGAGTCTGAATTTCATGCAGCACTGCAGCTATAAAATATTTTCATTGACAGAAGATGAACAACAATGGCTTAATTCTGGAGATTAATGCTAAAGAGTTTGGGAGGATGATACTGTTACAGATCTTTATTCTCAGAAGAGCAAATCGCTATAAAAGTGAAATATGAAATGTTTTTACTGATTTATATGAGCATTTATATCATTCACTCACAAGATTCAAGATATATGATAAATAGTTATGTGCAAAGTAAATGAAATTTTTATCAATATATAAAGCAAATAGTTTCTGGTACTGTTACAATTCCAGTTTCCATACTGAATTCCAAAAGTACAGCTTTAAAAAAAAGAAAAAGAAAAAAAGACAACCAAGAGAGAAGCATAAAACTATTACTGTATTTAGTTTGTAACTTTCTACTCTATATGTCTTCTAGTCTAGTTTTTCTTAATGTCAAGGAAATATCCTTTATTGGAGTCATAGAATTTTTTTATAGGGGTAATGGGGAAAAAGAAAGAATAAAACAGTCCAAGGAAGAGGTGAACAGTATGGATGTGTTATATGGATTTGGCTAATATAGGCTTCATAGTTGTTTTGAAAGCAAAATGCATAAGCCCATCCTCTAGTAATATTGGTTGAAACATTATAGAATTAATGGGCTGAATAGTATATATAAGGATAATAAGTTGAAAAGAGTATGAAAAATACCATACTACTTATGCCTAACAACAGTGATGAATTAGTGGGCTCTTTTCATAGCTTAATATATTCTGTACATTATAAAATTGTTGAAGGACAAATAATCATATTGTTAGGGCTGATTCAAAAGCTGGTGGAAAATGAAAATGAAAAGTCAACAATTTGAAAGCATAACAGACCAGACACAGAGATCTTTCCTGGACGGTTTAGATCAGTGGTTCTCAACCTGTGGGTCACGACCCCATTTGGGGTCGAACGACCATTTCACGGGGGTCGCCAAACAATGCAGTCCGCCATTTTTCCCCCTTTTCCTTAGCTGTGCTACTCCCTCTTATTCTATTGGCTTTTGAAAGCCAATAGAATAGACTCTATTGAATAGAGCATTGCTATATTGTTTTTGTGATTAATCACTATGCTTTAATTATGTTCAATTCGTAACAATGAAAATACACCCTGCATATCAGATATTTACATTATGATTCATAACAGTAGCAAAATTACAGTTATGAAATAGCAATGAAAATAATTTTATGGTTGGGGGTCACCACAACATGAGGAACTGTATTAAGGGGTCACGGCATTAGAAAGGTTGAGAACCACTGGTTTAGATTGATTGGTCTTGATAGTTCCAGAGAAATTCTGTTAACCAGAAGCATTTTCAGAGCGGGAAGAGATTGTTCAGGGCAAACACATTTATTCCCGCCCCGCCCCCCCAAAAGCCCTGAATTAAAGGCAGGTCTGCCTCCCTAGAGATAAGCGGGGGGGGGGGAGTTCAAAACTTGAAGATGGCAAAAGTATACCCACTCAGTTTACACATACAGACAAACACACATTTAAAACATACAGAGTGACAACTCTTCTGCAGATGAACTAAATCAAGAACAGGGAAGCTTTTCTTTCTCACAAGAAGCAGAATCCTTCAGAATACATCATAGTTGCAGGACAGGAGGTGATCAGATCAAGAGCCAACGTGAGCAGGTTCATTCTTTGTCCTCTTAACAACCCTTCTTCCTCCTCATCCATAAATTAAACACCAGTCCAATCTTCACTAAAAATAAAAATAATAAATTAAAAAATTCACCATAATACTGTATCTATCTTGACCGTTAGCATTTAAGTATATGCTAAGATGATTTGCTTTGGGAGACAAAATAATTTATAAGAAGTGTTCTAAAGCAAGATTCTCTCAAAAATGGGGAAATATATTGAAAATAATGAAGTGAGTCATCACACTTAAAGAATTCTTGCCCCTTTGTAGCAGCTCCTAGCAGGAATCTCTGGTAGTCACCTACCCCCATGACTACATTGTGATGAAGAAGATATATAAGCTGAAAAAAAATCCTGTTGAAAGAAAAACCATCAGGTCCAGTTCCAAGCTGGGAGTAAATAAAATGGAGGCTAAAATGCTGAAAATAAAATGGAGGCTGGCTGTTTGGAAAGAAGGTTTAATGATGAGCAGAACCACCAGCAGCATGTGGTTCTGGCACAGCTGACAAAATGGAGTTGAGAGTGGGTGGGTTTTTATACCTTCTTTGAGGCTTTGTGTTTGAGGTGCCTGTTCCTGTGCAATGTACTTTGACCTGTGCCCTTTCGATATTCTAATTATTGTTGCCTGACTCCCATTGTGGCTGGGAGGTCATTTCCTGTCCTTGAAACTGGGTGGGGGATGTAGATTTTATGAGTCTTTGTTGTTCTAATCCCATCAGCCCCAGCTTTCCTGGCCCCAGTTTCCCTGCATGGATTAGAAAATCTGCATTTCTAACGAGTGGACTCCTCCGTTTCCGCTTGGGGCAGAGAGACTGGTTTCTGCCTTTTAAGATTTTTCTCCATGTAATATAATATTCTGCTTTTTTTAATATCCCCCAAAATATTTCCTTTTCTAGAGGGTGGGTGGGTGCTGATTTTCTATACCCCAAATGATCTCTATATAACAATAGAGATTTTAAAGAGCCTCTATGGGGCTATGGAGGGTACCATCAATAAAGTACACCCCATTTGGACTTATTTGATATCATCAATAACCATCTATCATAGCAGTGAATATCTTTGCATCAGTACTCTCTGTTCTATCTTACTGTCTTGTGAACATATAAAAAATAATATGTTACATTTTCCAACATAAAACTTAAAAAGTCCTGTTGTCTATTCTGGACTCTTCATCACTCTTAAACCATTATTAAGAACATTAATTTGCATTCAGTGAATTCATTTCTATGGAGAGTTTCTAAGGGAGAGGGGAGGAATTTAGAACTTAGGAACCAACAGGATCTGGGGCTTAGATCTTATATTGGCGATCCACGCAAATGGCATAATTATGAAGATATTCAGATTAAAGTTTCTGCTGTGATTTTTTTGAGACCATGTGTATTTGAAGTCAATCATAAAATATAATAGGCTAATTACGAATGAATATATATATGATCTACTGCTGCAAATTTGTATATTTGTGCTGGCGTATACATATTCCCTATTGAACCTCTTGCCTTTTCACTTTATCTCTGTAGAATGTTTGAGTAATTTACTAGGCAAGTTTTCTCATAAGTAAATCTCATGAGTAAATCTCAGTTCATCTACATGCTGCCCTTTATAAATATATCCCAAGGCATATATCAATACAAAATAGCCCACAATATATTATAAGTTAAAAAATAATAAAACGAACTGTAAAGAAAAACATATATGTATGTTTAGGCTTTAAGAGTTACAGAAAATATTTATACCTCTGTTGAGACCTTCTTTCCTTCTTGTCCTACTTGCATCTGATCCCTCCAATCTTTTCAAATTCTCCAACCAAGATTTAGGAATCACCTGACAGACAGAACAGAAAAAATCCTTCCAGTAGTTGAGGAACATGTTTGTGTATCATCTAATGTCTATTAGTAAGTAAAGTCGATCTCAATGGGACTGCCTCCTGAGGAAATGTGCTTAAGATGAGGCTACATTCCACTTGATTCTTTAAATAAGAGATCAGAAACCCAGCAACTTCAAAACAAAGTATAGTGATAAGTATTCCCGCCTGTCATGCGGGAGACAAAACCTTAACTCTAAGGAGAAATTTCCTGACAATTAGAACAATTAATCAGTGGAACAACCTGCCTCCAGAAGTTATGCATGCTGGAAGTTTTTAAGAAGAGACTGGATAACCATTTGTCTGAAGTGGTATAGGGTTTCCTGCCTGAGCCAGGGGTTGGACTAGATACAGGGGTAGGCAACCTTGGCTCTTTTATGACTTGCGGACTTCAACTCCCAGAATTCCTGAGCCAGCCATGCTGAGAGGAAAGGGAGAAGTTTCCAAGCTGAGCCATGCTGGCTCAGGAATTCTGGGAGTTGAAGTCCATGAGTCATAAAAGAGCCAAGGTTGCCTACCCCTAGACTAGAAGACATCCAAGGTCCCTTCCAACTCTCTTGTTGTTGTTGTTGTTGTTACATGTAGACTTCAACTCCCAGAATTCTTTAGCCATGGAATTGAAGTCTCCCTCCCTTCCCCCGCTCCAGCATCTTAAAATTGTCAAGGCTGAGAAACACTGCTTGAAATTGCATTTGAGTGTAGCAAAAAGAGGGATATCATATTCTGTTCAGTTATTTTCGTTGGAGTATTTAGTGCAATATTTCCTGCTTTCGCTATTCCTAAGACCAGCATGGGGCTTCCCTTCTTTTGTCCTGTGATGAAAGCCATTTTAAAAAGCAGTTATCAGTTCCTATTTGCTGAAAGTTTTGGTTTCCTTCTCTTCCTTCAGCCTTTCTGTGATCAAACAATTATGTTCCTTATACTACAGCACCAACACATAGCTTTTGTAAGCTATATCACAAATGGGAAATGTATATGTTCCGTTTCCAAACACAAACAACTGTCAACCATTTTGAAACTGAGAAAAAGAAATGATTGGATTATGAATGAACCTCTTGATTCTGAGCCTATAATTATAGTTGTAACATGTCCGGTTTAATATAATGAACTCCAATAGGATGCTGGGATTTTTAGATCCTATTCTTTTATAGATGGCCTTGTCCAGTCTCCAACTCTGCTGGAATTGTGGCATTTCCTTTATCTACTCATCTCAGAAATTTGTGTGTTATTGACATTCAAGACTGAATCAGCTACCATATGTTTTGATTGATTATATTGGTTTGTATGACATCAAAGTATATAAAATATGGACAGTTTCTTGAACAACAACAAAAAAGGACAGGTCTTTTGTCCCATGGGCTGCATATTGTGGAAGAGAAAACAAATCCCTGCTCATCTTAACTTTAAGACTTTAAGCAGATGACTTTCAAAAGGATTATTTCTTTATGAATATATATATATACTGCTTTGGTCCACTGACTCTAAGCAGTATATAAAATTTTCTTCTTCATTCTTCATTAACCCAAAGATATCAGGGCGTGAGATAAGAAAAGAAAAGTGCTATATAGTTATTTTTTGTGATATTTGACATAATCATGGGGATTCCATCTTGTAGTATATCACAAGCCAATTTCATTAGTAAAATTCAAGTAATTAGTTGCAAATTCCACATCTGTTATGACTGTTTTCTTTGCCTCTATGAAAGTTGCTTTTTCCACTATTGTATCTATTATCATACCCTTCCAAGTTACAATAAAATGTTCAAGAAGGGACATTGGATAAATTAGGAAAGAATCTTTTACTGTTTTTACTTACTCACAAATCCTAAATCCATGAATCCTAAAAAGCAGCAAAGCTTTGTATTGTGGCCTTAAGACATTCATGACTACCTGAACATTCTCTGAGCTTGTGTAGTAGTCCTAGTAAAACAATGACATATCACAATATGTCATACTACTGGTAGTTTGTTCAGTTTAAGGAATTCACGTTTGCTGAGTCATGCTTAAGGCCACAATCTGCCAGTCACAGCCATGCTGCTTTGAAATGCATTTTACAGATGCAGCTCACTTTTTCTATGGTGACAATGATTCCTGGCAAAGCATATTGGTCAGTATGTAATAGTGGGTTAACTTTAACTTTAAAATTGGCACAGATTCTGATAATACCATTCTTCTTAATTATGGTAGCCTCACATATAAGCCATAGGATCCAATACATTTTTGAAAGAATCCCTTCAGTTCCTTTCTGAGTTTCTACTTTTCTGCATAGGTCATTAGGAACTGGTCATGTTTTATGAAATTTTACTACAAAACCATTTGACATAATATGCTTAAGTGTGCTGTACATATGCCATCTTTTAACATAACATCTATATTTTTTCAGCTTACTCTTGGTGGTCTTTATGATTAGAAGTATAGCACACAGGCTATTAATGCAACATCAATCCAGTGGCAGCTTCCTTAGCCAATTGCAATCACCTGCTTATACAATATATAAATCCAACATAACTTGTTACTATATATTGCTGTTAAATGTCACTAACGTGAGAATGAATTTTGCTCCAGTGTAATTTTTAAATTGTATTTAAGGTTATTTTTGTTCAGTATTTCTAAACGAATAGATTATTAATCGGTAGATGATAACAAAAGAATCATATTTTGTCCTTTAATATTGTGCTTTCATGAGGAGCAAACAGAACTGATATAAAAAAACTGGTTTTAAGATTTAAAAAAAGTAAAATATTTGGGTAGCAGTATGACAAATATGAATTGCATGTCATTTCAAAATAATTACATTAAGATATGGAATAAAATTAAAAAGGATATGCTAAGGTGGGAGAAACAACAATTGTTACTGTTGGAGAAAATTTCTGTGATAAAGTTGAATGGTCTGCCTGGAATGATGGTTTGACAACTAATGTAAACAATAGCAAAAAGATGTATCTAAGTTGTTTGTACATCATATGTTGTATGTTTGTTTGTGAAGCCACAAGTGTATTTATAGCTACTGTGAAAAATATCAGAGGAAGAGAGAGAAGGAGACAGAGAGGGAGAGGAGATTATTAGCTAGATTGCCAGAATCTTAAAGAAAAGACTATTTTATTCCAAAAATACACAAATATCCTATTACTGGTAACGTAATAGGAATTCACGGCACACTTTGTTTCTAGTATACATTAGTTTCCTTTATGAACAATAAAACCATGAAAATGTGTTGCTATTTAATGCTAACACTTTTTAATTTACATAGAATTTTAATTAAAAATAACTTTTTAATAAATTGACATGTTTTAGTAATAATCATGTAAAAACCACATGCACCTTTTTCTAACAACTGAAGAGGAAACACTGACTCACTACAATCCCTTTTAACTTCAACATTTGACCTCTGTTTAAGACCTCTTTCTTAGGGAGGCATTATTGAAAGCATTTGAAAGTTTGCTGCTAAATAAGGCATTTTCCTATCAAATTCCTGCAATATGACTGATGACACGAGATGGATAAAAGATACAGTACAAACATTACTAATATTCCCACAGCACAAATCTTTGATTAGAGTTATAGGCTAGGCTATTAACAGTAGCAAACAGTATTTTTTTCTGCTGAAATTGTTGAGCTAGGTGTACAAACTCTAATGTGTATGAGTGACTGAAACAAATCTTTGATTCACCACATTCTTGCATTATCATTAATCCTATGTTAGAATGGGTCTGCAGTTGTTTTCATTGTGAGGCTATAAGGAATACCAGAATGTAAACAGATGTAAGGAGGAAAAAAAAATATTTAAGGTGCTATCTTGTATCCATTTGCCCCACCGAACTCCACAAAAGCTATTTTTGAGAGGAAGTATTGGTTGGTTAGATGCATCTTTACTTGTTTTGAAGTTATGGGAAAGCTGAGAATCTGTACAGGAACCCTGTATTTCTTTTTGTATATTTGTGCACTGAAATGTTTGTTTTCAAAGTCTAACCTTTGCTGGAAATTATAAGGATCTCTTCCACATGGTAGTCAATTGTATCACCCAAATGTAAGTATCATTTCTACATCATAACCCAACCCAACCCAACCCAACCCAACCCAACTGACCTTTACTTTCCTTTTCTGCAACTGGCCGATGCTTCTCTCTCCAATTGTGTATGAGAAGTGCTAAACCAAGTACTGGAAGCCTATCATTTTGTTACCCTTGTGGTTGTTCTTTCTTTCTTGCTGTTTCTTTTTATAACACAAAGGAGGATGGGCAGCAAAGCTGTCCTTGATACATCTGTGAGAGAGATGGAAAGGGACAATGGGTCCTTGTCAACTGGCAAGAAGGGACAAAAGTCTAAATTTGGGGTTTAATGTTCCTGCTAATAAGAAATAGTCTGTCCTGGACTCCAGAGGTAACTCTGCTAAACCCTACTGAATGAGAGCCAACAGGATACAATTTGAGTCAGCCACCGGGACTAGAGGTTTTGTCTTCCGAGCTTTCAGACTTGTGCTGGAGCCCATCTTCAGGGAATTTCTCTCTAGCAGTCTAGCAGTCTTCTAGAGCAAGGATCCCCAACCCCTGGGCTGCGGACCGGTAACGGGCCATGGCATGCCATCAACCGGTCAGCACGAAGAAGCAAAGCCCCAACTGCGGGATGCAGGCAGCACACAAAACCACTCCCTCTCCAGTCTGCGGAAAAATGTCTCTCCATGTAACCAGTCCCTGGGGCCCCAAAGGTTGGGGACCTCTGTTCTAGAGAGAAGTTCCCTGACGATGGGCTCCAGCACGAGTCCAAAAGCTCGGAAGACAAAACCTCTGATTCCGGTGACCGACTCAGATTGGATCCTGCAACATTATCCTGGGACACATATATTTGCCTTCATTTGTGAGAGCCAAACAGTTAACTCATCTTCCTAAGCTCCAAAGCTTCCCCAACTTATGGTAGAGCCATGGGGAAGAGATGCTCCCCCTACACTTATTATTGAAAAGAAATAATTCACTGTTGCTTCAGATTATGTCTTCCACATACAGCTTTAATCATAAGAGCAAGGAGGTTATGTTAGAAACTGCACAATAAGGGTAGTAAGTGACTTATTAGATACATAATATTTGAACCAAAAATAAAACAAAGTATTAATACAAGATTCTAAGAAGTACCAGGATATATTGTGCTTATGGCTATATATCATTTTCTTTTCTTCTGTAGGAGGAGAAGGAAATGGAAGACGGATGCTTCAATTTCTGAACATTGTAAATGTTACAGAAGCATGTTGACCCTTCTAAATGTGAAGTTACCATGGAAACATTTCACAAACTCTTGCTTCCCAGCCATCAAGTGAGAGGAAAGTAAGAAAACATATCAAAAAACAGAAAGTGGGGTCCTGCTTTAATTGAAGTAAGAATTGTGTTTTGTTCTCTCTCTCTCTCTCTCTCTCTCTCTCTCTCTCTCTCTCTCTCTCTCTCTCTCTCTCTCTCTCTCTCTCTCAGATAGTATGTCCTAAGAATGGCTTCCTAGTGGGCCATTTCCTGTTCTCATTAAGTTCTTTCTCATGAGAATCATTCTTAGGCTATATTCCCTTCGTACTTCCCAACAGATGGTGGCATTCAACAACACTTTGATGACCAGTGAAAGCTGGACTCCAAAAACCAGTTCCAGTGATGGAATGTTGAAAAGGTCCACTCACAAAGAACAGATGATGTTCATTTAAAATAACAATAGAAAAAACTGTCAATGATGATAAAAAAGAGTTAATGCCATCTGTTTGCTATGGGACTTCCCTCCTCCCCGAAAACCCAGTAAATCTGTATGATTTTTTTTAAAAGATCATCAATATACAGGTAGTCCTCAATTGAGCCCAACGTTTCTGTTGCTTGGTGAGACATTTGTTAAGTGAATGTTGCCCCATTTTATGGCCTTTCTTGCTACAGTCCTTAAGCGAATCATTGCAGTTGTTAAGTTACTACCACAGTTGTTACGTGAATCTTGGTTCCCCATTTACTTTGCTTGTCAGAAGGTTGCAAAAGGTGATAACATGATTCTGGAACACCACAAATGTCATAAATATGAACCAGCTGCTAAGCATCCAAGTTTTGATCACATCACCGTGGTCATAAGTGTGAAAAATGGTCATGTCACTTTTTTCAATGCTGTTGTAATTTCGAATGATCCCTAAATGAACTGTTGTAAGTCGAGGAGTATCTGTATATATCAGTGAAAAACTATACATTGAAGAAGTCAATCTTTTTCTGGATGTAGAACTTTTCAGTGGTGGAGCTGTAGAAAGGCACTCTTGATATAGGAAAAGCAGATGAATGCTTATTTCCAATCTTCAATAACAGAGTACTTTGGTAAAGCCAATTGCCCTCAATGGACATAGAACAATGTAAAAGGATTGAGTGATGCTGAATAACTTAATTTGAAGGCGATGGCATAGAATAGCACAGTGAAAAACCACATTCATGTAAAAATGGTACGTCTAAATCTTTCCAACGGTTAACAAGAACACTGTCCTGGTGATTTTGTCAAGATTCAGCAGGTTTTCAGCAACTTTATCCCATGTTTAATCTGAATTTCCAGAGCTATGTCTTCATTAGCAAACTAACACATTCTTGTGACATATTTCTTGCAATACTTTAGTTCTTTTAGAGTCATTAATGTTCTGAAATATCTGGCCACATTTTTTGCAATTTGACTCGGGGTTTCATGTGTACATTTAGAAGAAATTCAAATATTTTCTCGTGTTTTAAAAGTTATTTTTATAATTATCAGGATGAAACTGGCAAGGACGCCTAGCTGTTACTTCTTGCTGGGATTCAAATTAAACTCCCTTTTTCATATCTGCGATTTGGATGGGGACCAACATTCTTGTAAGTGCCGTTATTGGATCCTTTTCCTCCAAGACAAAAAGAAACTTCTGAGGAACTGAAGAACCAATATGCTCTCTTCCAGATTTCCTCAAGAGACAGACAAATAGCAGTTCATTGCCCTTCTAAAATATCTATGGAAGATAGCCACTGAATAAATTTCTGTGGCTATAAATACAGTGTGTGTGTGTGTGTGTGTGTGTGTGTGTGTACGTTTGATCCTTACAAACGAGCTATGAATAAAACTTTCTCACACATTTATTTAAAAATGGTAGGCAGACAATGAATTCAAATTAGGTTCCTTCAAGATTTGACCTGGCTCATTGACTGCCAGTTTGCCCTCTTTATGCAACAACCCATCATGACACTTCGCAATTGTACGCTAAAACAGGTTGATTTGAAAATTGTTGTTTTCTACAAATACCTCAAATTTTTCAGTTAACAAAAGTTGGAAATTAGAAATTAGACTAATTCTACATTCAAAGCACAGTGTGGCCTAAGTTATTTGAAAGCATCTTCTTCAAAAAGTTCTGGGTTCTGAGTATCATTCTTTATTTACCGAACTAAATATTTCTCCAGATTCAAAGTTGATACATTTGTCTATACCAGCATAATGAAGTTTATATGTCAAGCCAATTAACCAAATAAAGTCTTAAACTATATCTTAAATTTTTTTTTCAAAAAGCCTTTCATCAGTTGATGAAATAAACATATACGGGACTATTGTATATATTCTCACTCTAAACTTGAATGGCTCTTGTAGGATGGATTTACACAAAGACTGATCATAGCTTGAGGAAGTGTGTCTGTATTTACACAGGTACTTACACACTTCCTTTGCTTTGGGAGGAGTGTCTCCATATCTTAAAACTATAGTTTGAAGTTCTGTAAATTTTAATTTCCGCTGTTTAACGCTTCAACTGCTGAGATGGATGGATGAGTTTACCTAGTACTAGAACAGGCTGTATAATGATCAAGTGCTTCTTTCCTTGTCTGGACACAACCAGGCATACCTTTTTGTCTAAAATAGAGGAGTATTTGGCAGGAACAAAAAAATTAAAACTGTAGCTACTGTATATGGAAAAGATGAAAGAGGTAATGGGTAGCTCCAGTGCTTTTTTTCTAAAAAAAAAAAAAAAAAAAGGGGCCGGAACTCACACACATCATACAACCCGCCTTGCCTACCCTACAAGTTTCCATCCCAAAAAAGGTGCCGGAACTCCGTTCTGGGCATTCTATGAGAAAAAAAGCCCTGGGTAGCTCAAGTCCAATCTTGTGTACTTATCACAATATATAAGCTGTCTAAATATGATGGACTTCCTCCTATTCCTGGGCTTGCTTCTCATAGAAACAGCTCCTTTTCTGCTCCATAGAGGAAAACAAGAGAAGGGAAGGCATGGGTGGCCCCGAAAAAAGTGAAAAGGGGGTTATTCAATATCTCTTCCATATTATGGTCTTAGCAGATCCTAATTTACATTTTCTGGAGATGGTATCCCTCCCTTATCCTTGAATTGCATTCTGGTAATTCTATCCCCAGCAGGATCTGTTGGCAGATGTTCCATCCATTGTGTTATGATCGGCCTGGCATGAGATCACTGTGTGTGAGTTGGGCGTCTATATAACATTTGTTTATAAATGATAAATAAATAAAATATGATAACCCCACTTTTGCCTCCAAAGGCATTATTATGGAAAGGTTGCTGATTCAGAAATACACATTTTCAGATTTTTTTAGTCAGGAATAGCATTTATATCACTTCTGTGGAATCCTCTTCTTCTGATCTTCCTTCCTTCCTTCCTTCCTTCCTTCCTTCCTTCCTTCCTTCCTTCCTTCCTTCCTTCCTTCC